>NC_140776.1:178297044-178618531 GCF_044657685.1 Stegodyphus dumicola | reverse complement strand
CAGCCAAGGTAGAGTTTCCTCTGTATACGATGCCATGGCATTTAGGATTAAACATTTGTTGAAATCATAATGCGAAAGACTACTATATGATCCATAAAGTTCTTGTAATGCATGACTTCAGTCTGAATGCAATTTGGTTGCTTAATTTACACAGGAAAGCAGCCAAGGTAGAGTTTCCTCTGTATACGATGCCATGCATTTAGGATTAAACATTTGTTGAAATCATAATGCAGAAAGACTACTATATGATCCATAAAGTTCTTGTAATGCATGACTTCAGTCTGAATGCAATTTGGTTGCTTAATTTACACAGGAAAGCAGCCAAGGTAGAGTTTCCTCTGTATACGATGCCATGGCATTTAGGATTAAACATTTGTTGAAATCATAATGCAAAAGACTACTATATGATCCATAAAGTTCTTGTAATGCATGACTTCAGTCTGAATGCAATTTGGTTGCTTAATTTACACAGGAAAGCAGCCAAGGTAGAGTTTCCTCTGTATACGATGCCATGGCATTTAGGATTAAACATTTGTTGAAATCATAATGCAAAAGACTACTATATGATCCATAAAGTTCTTGTAATGCATGACTTCAGTCTGAATGCAATTTGGTTGCTTAATTTACACAGGAAAGCAGCCAAGGTAGAGTTTCCTCTGTATACGATGCCATGGCATTTAGGATTAAACATTTGTTGAAATCATAATGCAAAAGACTACTATATGATCCATAAAGTTCTTGTAATGCATGACTTCAGTCTGAATGCAATTTGGTTGCTTAATTTACACAGGAAAGCAGCCAAGGTAGAGTTTCCTCTGTATACGATGCCATGGCATTTAGGATTAAACATTTGTTGAAATCATAATGCAAAAGACTACTATATGATCCATAAAGTTCTTGTAATGCATGACTTCAGTCTGAATGCAATTTGGTTGCTTAATTTACACAGGAAAGCAGCCAAGGTAGAGTTTCCTCTGTATACGATGCCATGGCATTTAGGATTAAACATTTGTTGAAATCATAATGCAAAAGACTACTATATGATCCATAAAGTTCTTGTAATGCATGACTTCAGTCTGAATGCAATTTGGTTGCTTAATTTACACAGGAAAGCAGCCAAGGTAGAGTTTCCTCTGTATACGATGCCATGGCATTTAGGATTAAACATTTGTTGAAATCATAATGCAAAAGATTACTATATGATCCATAAAGTTCTTGTAATGCATGACTTCAGTCTGAATGCAATTTGGTTGCTTAATTTACACAGGAAAGCAGCCAAGGTAGAGTTTCCTCTGTATACGATGCCATGGCATTTAGGATTAAACATTTGTTGAAATCATAATGCAAAAGACTACTATATGATCCATAAAGTTCTTGTAATGCATGACTTCAGTCTGAATGCAATTTGGTTGCTTAATTTACACAGGAAAGCAGCCAAGGTAGAGTTTCCTCTGTATACGATGCCATGGCATTTAGGATTAAACATTTGTTGAAATCATAATGCAAAAGACTACTATATGATCCATAAAGTTCTTGTAATGCATGACTTCAGTCTGAATGCAATTTGGTTGCTTAATTTACACAGGAAAGCAGCCAAGGTAGAGTTTCCTCTGTATACGATGCCATGGCATTTAGGATTAAACATTTGTTGAAATCATAATGCAAAAGACTACTATATGATCCATAAAGTTCTTGTAATGCATGACTTCAGTCTGAATGCAATTTGGTTGCTTAATTTACACAGGAAAGCAGCCAAGGTAGAGTTTCCTCTGTATACGATGCCATGGCATTTAGGATTAAACATTTGTTGAAATCATAATGCAAAAGACTACTATATGATCCATAAAGTTCTTGTAATGCATGACTTCAGTCTGAATGCAATTTGGTTGCTTAATTTACACAGGAAAGCAGCCAAGGTGGAGTTTCCTCTGTATACGATGCCATGGCATTTAGGATTAAGCATTTGTTGAAATCATAATGCAAAAGACTACTATATGATCCATAAAGTTCTTGTAATGCATGACTTCAGTCTGAATGCAATTTGGTTGCTTAATTTACACAGGAAAGCAGCCAAGGTAGAGTTTCCTCTGTATACGATGCCATGGCATTTAGGATTAAGCATTTGTTGAAATCATAATGAAAAGACTACTATATGATCCATAAAGTTCTTGTAATGCATGACTTCAGTCTGAATGCAATTTGGTTGCTTAATTTACACAGGAAAGCAGCCAAGGTAGAGTTTCCTCTGTATACGATGCCATGGCATTTAGGATTAAACATTTGTTGAAATCATAATGCAAAAGACTACTATATGATCCATAAAGTTCTTGTAATGCATGACTTCAGTCTGAATGCAATTTGGTTGCTTAATTTACACAGGAAAGCAGCCAAGGTAGAGTTTCCTCTGTATACGATGCCATGGCATTTAGGATTAAACATTTGTTGAAATCATAATGCAAAAGACTACTATATGATCCATAAATTTCTTGTAATGCATGACTTCAGTCTGAATGCAATTTGGTTGCTTAATTTACACAGGAAAGCAGCCAAGGTAGAGTTTCCTCTGTATACGATGCCATGGCATTTAGGATTAAACATTTGTTAAAATCATAATGCAAAAGACTACTATATGATCCATAAAGTTCTTGTAATGCATGACTTCAGTCTGAATGCAATTTGGTTGCTTAATTTACACAGGAAAGCAGCCAAGGTGGAGTTTCCTCTGTATACGATGCCATGGCATTTAGGATTAAGCATTTGTTGAAATCATAATGCAAAAGACTACTATATGATCCATAAAGTTCTTGTAATGCATGACTTCAGTCTGAATGCAATTTGGTTGCTTAATTTACACAGGAAAGCAGCCAAGGTAGAGTTTCCTCTGCATACGATGCCATGGCATTTAGGATTAAGCATTTGTTGAAATCATAATGCAAAAGACTACTATATGATCCATAAAGTTCTTGTAATGCATGACTTCAGTCTGAATGCAATTTGGTTGCTTAATTTACACAGGAAAGCAGCCAAGGTAGAGTTTCCTCTGTATACGATGCCATGGCATTTAGGATTAAACATTTGTTGAAATCATAATGCGAAAGACTACTATATGATCCATAAAGTTCTTGTAATGCATGACTTCAGTCTGAATGCAATTTGGTTGCTTAATTTACACAGGAAAGCAGCCAAGGTAGAGTTTCCTCTGTATACGATGCCATGGCATTTAGGATTAAACATTTGTTGAAATCATAATGCAAAAGACTACTATATGATCCATAAAGTTCTTGTAATGCATGACTTCAGTCTGAATGCAATTTGGTTGCTTAATTTACACAGGAAAGCAGCCAAGGTAGAGTTTCCTCTGTATACGATGCCATGGCATTTAGGATTAAACATTTGTTGAAATCATAATGCGAAAGACTACTATATGATCCATAAAGTTCTTGTAATGCATGACTTCAGTCTGAATGCAATTTGGTTGCTTAATTTACACAGGAAAGCAGCCAAGGTAGAGTTTCCTCTGTATACGATGCCATGGCATTTAGGATTAAACATTTGTTGAAATCATAATGCAAAAGACTACTATATGATCCATAAAGTTCTTGTAATGCATGACTTCAGTCTGAATGCAATTTGGTTGCTTAATTTACACAGGAAAGCAGCCAAGGTAGAGTTTCCTCTGTATACGATGCCATGGCATTTAGGATTAAACATTTGTTGAAATCATAATGCAAAAGACTACTATATGATCCATAAAGTTCTTGTAATGCATGACTTCAGTCTGAATGCAATTTGGTTGCTTAATTTACACAGGAAAGCAGCCAAGGTAGAGTTTCCTCTGTATACGATGCCATGGCATTTAGGATTAAACATTTGTTGAAATCATAATGCAAAAGACTACTATATGATCCATAAAGTTCTTGTAATGCATGACTTCAGTCTGAATGAAATTTGGTTGCTTAATTTACACAGGAAAGCAGCCAAGGTAGAGTTTCCTCTGTATACGATGCCATGGCATTTAGGATTAAACATTTGTTGAAATCATAATGCAAAAGACTACTATATGATCCATAAAGTTCTTGTAATGCATGACTTCAGTCTGAATGCAATTTGGTTGCTTAATTTACACAGGAAAGCAGCCAAGGTAGAGTTTCCTCTGTATACGATGCCATGGCATTTAGGATTAAACATTTGTTGAAATCATAATGCGAAAGACTACTATATGATCCATAAAGTTCTTGTAATGCATGACTTCAGTCTGAATGCAATTTGGTTGCTTAATTTACACAGGAAAGCAGCCAAGGTAGAGTTTCCTCTGTATACGATGCCATGGCATTTAGGATTAAACATTTGTTGAAATCATAATGCAAAAGACTACTATATGATCCATAAAGTTCTTGTAATGCATGACTTCAGTCTGAATGCAATTTGGTTGCTTAATTTACACAGGAAAGCAGCCAAGGTAGAGTTTCCTCTGTATACGATGCCATGGCATTTAGGATTAAACATTTGTTGAAATCATAATGCAAAAGACTACTATATGATCCATAAAGTTCTTGTAATGCATGACTTCAGTCTGAATGCAATTTGGTTGCTTAATTTACACAGGAAAGCAGCCAAGGTAGAGTTTCCTCTGTATACGATGCCATGGCATTTAGGATTAAACATTTGTTGAAATCATAATGCAAAAGACTACTATATGATCCATAAAGTTCTTGTAATGCATGACTTCAGTCTGAATGCAATTTGGTTGCTTAATTTACACAGGAAAGCAGCCAAGGTAGAGTTTCCTCTGTATACGATGCCATGGCATTTAGGATTAAACATTTGTTGAAATCATAATGCAAAAGACTACTATATGATCCATAAAGTTCTTGTAATGCATGACTTCAGTCTGAATGCAATTTGGTTGCTTAATTTACACAGGAAAGCAGCCAAGGTGGAGTTTCCTCTGTATACGATGCCATGGCATTTAGGATTAAGCATTTGTTGAAATCATAATGCAAAAGACTACTATATGATCCATAAAGTTCTTGTAATGCATGACTTCAGTCTGAATGCAATTTGGTTGCTTAATTTACACAGGAAAGCAGCCAGGTAGAGTTTCCTCTGTATACGATGCCATGGCATTTAGGATTAAGCATTTGTTGAAATCATAATGCAAAAGACTACTATATGATCCATAAAGTTCTTGTAATGCATGACTTCAGTCTGAATGCAATTTGGTTGCTTAATTTACACAGGAAAGCAGCCAAGGTAGAGTTTCCTCTGTATACGATGCCATGGCATTTAGGATTAAACATTTGTTGAAATCATAATGCAAAAGACTACTATATGATCCATAAAGTTCTTGTAATGCATGACTTCAGTCTGAATGCAATTTGGTTGCTTAATTTACACAGGAAAGCAGCCAAGGTAGAGTTTCCTCTGTATACGATGCCATGGCATTTAGGATTAAACATTTGTTGAAATCATAATGCAAAAGACTACTATATGATCCATAAAGTTCTTGTAATGCATGACTTCAGTCTGAATGCAATTTGGTTGCTTAATTTACACAGGAAAGCAGCCAAGGTAGAGTTTCCTCTGTATACGATGCCATGGCATTTAGGATTAAACATTTGTTGAAATCATAATGCAAAAGACTACTATATGATCCATAAAGTTCTTGTAATGCATGACTTCAGTCTGAATGCAATTTGGTTGCTTAATTTACACAGGAAAGCAGCCAAGGTAGAGTTTCCTCTGTATACGATGCCATGGCATTTAGGATTAAACATTTGTTGAAATCATAATGCAAAAGACTACTATATGATCCATAAAGTTCTTGTAATGCATGACTTCAGTCTGAATGCAATTTGGTTGCTTAATTTACACAGGAAAGCAGCCAAGGTAGAGTTTCCTCTGTATACGATGCCATGGCATTTAGGATTAAGCATTTGTTGAAATCATAATGCAAAAGACTACTATATGATCCATAAAGTTCTTGTAATGCATGACTTCAGTCTGAATGCAATTTGGTTGCTTAATTTACACAGGAAAGCAGCCAAGGTAGAGTTTCCTCTGTATACGATGCCATGGCATTTAGGATTAAACATTTGTTGAAATCATAATGCGAAAGACTACTATATGATCCATAAAGTTCTTGTAATGCATGACTTCAGTCTGAATGCAATTTGGTTGCTTAATTTACACAGGAAAGCAGCCAAGGTAGAGTTTCCTCTGTATACGATGCCATGGCATTTAGGATTAAACATTTGTTGAAATCATAATGCAAAAGACTACTATATGATCCATAAAGTTCTTGTAATGCATGACTTCAGTCTGAATGCAATTTGGTTGCTTAATTTACACAGGAAAGCAGCCAAGGTAGAGTTTCCTCTGTATACGATGCCATGGCATTTAGGATTAAACATTTGTTGAAATCATAATGCAAAAGACTACTATATGATCCATAAAGTTCTTGTAATGCATGACTTCAGTCTGAATGCAATTTGGTTGCTTAATTTACACAGGAAAGCAGCCAAGGTAGAGTTTCCTCTGTATACGATGCCATGGCATTTAGGATTAAACATTTGTTGAAATCATAATGCAAAAGACTACTATATGATCCATAAAGTTCTTGTAATGCATGACTTCAGTCTGAATGCAATTTGGTTGCTTAATTTACACAGGAAAGCAGCCAAGGTAGAGTTTCCTCTGTATACGATGCCATGGCATTTAGGATTAAACATTTGTTGAAATCATAATGCAAAAGACTACTATATGATCCATAAAGTTCTTGTAATGCATGACTTCAGTCTGAATGCAATTTGGTTGCTTAATTTACACAGGAAAGCAGCCAAGGTAGAGTTTCCTCTGTATACGATGCCATGGCATTTAGGATTAAACATTTGTTGAAATCATAATGCAAAAGACTACTATATGATCCATAAAGTTCTTGTAATGCATGACTTCAGTCTGAATGCAATTTGGTTGCTTAATTTACACAGGAAAGCAGCCAAGGTAGAGTTTCCTCTGTATACGATGCCATGGCATTTAGGATTAAACATTTGTTGAAATCATAATGCAAAAGACTACTATATGATCCATAAAGTTCTTGTAATGCATGACTTCAGTCTGAATGCAATTTGGTTGCTTAATTTACACAGGAAAGCAGCCAAGGTAGAGTTTCCTCTGTATACGATGCCATGGCATTTAGGATTAAACATTTGTTGAAATCATAATGCAAAAGACTACTATATGATCCATAAAGTTCTTGTAATGCATGACTTCAGTCTGAATGCAATTTGGTTGCTTAATTTACACAGGAAAGCAGCCAAGGTAGAGTTTCCTCTGTATACGATGCCATGGCATTTAGGATTAAACATTTGTTGAAATCATAATGCAAAAGACTACTATATGATCCATAAAGTTCTTGTAATGCATGACTTCAGTCTGAATGCAATTTGGTTGCTTAATTTACACAGGAAAGCAGCCAAGGTAGAGTTTCCTCTGTATACGATGCCATGGCATTTAGGATTAAACATTTGTTGAAATCATAATGCAAAAGACTACTATATGATCCATAAAGTTCTTGTAATGCATGACTTCAGTCTGAATGCAATTTGGTTGCTTAATTTACACAGGAAAGCAGCCAAGGTAGAGTTTCCTCTGTATACGATGCCATGGCATTTAGGATTAAACATTTGTTGAAATCATAATGCAAAAGACTACTATATGATCCATAAAGTTCTTGTAATGCATGACTTCAGTCTGAATGCAATTTGGTTGCTTAATTTACACAGGAAAGCAGCCAAGGTAGAGTTTCCTCTGTATACGATGCCATGGCATTTAGGATTAAACATTTGTTGAAATCATAATGCAAAAGACTACTATATGATCCATAAAGTTCTTGTAATGCATGACTTCAGTCTGAATGCAATTTGGTTGCTTAATTTACACAGGAAAGCAGCCAAGGTAGAGTTTCCTCTGTATACGATGCCATGGCATTTAGGATTAAACATTTGTTGAAATCATAATGCAAAAGACTACTATATGATCCATAAAGTTCTTGTAATGCATGACTTCAGTCTGAATGCAATTTGGTTGCTTAATTTACACAGGAAAGCAGCCAAGGTAGAGTTTCCTCTGTATACGATGCCATGGCATTTAGGATTAAACATTTGTTGAAATCATAATGCAAAAGACTACTATATGATCCATAAAGTTCTTGTAATGCATGACTTCAGTCTGAATGCAATTTGGTTGCTTAATTTACACAGGAAAGCAGCCAAGGTAGAGTTTCCTCTGTATACGATGCCATGGCATTTAGGATTAAACATTTGTTGAAATCATAATGCAAAAGACTACTATATGATCCATAAAGTTCTTGTAATGCATGACTTCAGTCTGAATGCAATTTGGTTGCTTAATTTACACAGGAAAGCAGCCAAGGTAGAGTTTCCTCTGTATACGATGCCATGGCATTTAGGATTAAACATTTGTTGAAATCATAATGCAAAAGACTACTATATGATCCATAAAGTTCTTGTAATGCATGACTTCAGTCTGAATGCAATTTGGTTGCTTAATTTACACAGGAAAGCAGCCAAGGTAGAGTTTCCTCTGTATACGATGCCATGGCATTTAGGATTAAACATTTGTTGAAATCATAATGCAAAAGACTACTATATGATCCATAAAGTTCTTGTAATGCATGACTTCAGTCTGAATGCAATTTGGTTGCTTAATTTACACAGGAAAGCAGCCAAGGTAGAGTTTCCTCTGTATACGATGCCATGGCATTTAGGATTAAACATTTGTTGAAATCATAATGCAAAAGACTACTATATGATCCATAAATTTCTTGTAATGCATGACTTCAGTCTGAATGCAATTTGGTTGCTTAATTTACACAGGAAAGCAGCCAAGGTAGAGTTTCCTCTGTATACGATGCCATGGCATTTAGGATTAAACATTTGTTAAAATCATAATGCAAAAGACTACTATATGATCCATAAAGTTCTTGTAATGCATGACTTCAGTCTGAATGCAATTTGGTTGCTTAATTTACACAGGAAAGCAGCCAAGGTAGAGTTTCCTCTGTATACGATGCCATGGCATTTAGGATTAAAGCATTTGTTGAAATCATAATGCAAAAGACTACTATATGATCCATAAAGTTCTTGTAATGCATGACTTCAGTCTGAATGCAATTTGGTTGCTTAATTTACACAGGAAAGCAGCCAAGGTAGAGTTTCCTCTGTATACGATGCCATGGCATTTAGGATTAAACATTTGTTGAAATCATAATGCAAAAGACTACTATATGATCCATAAAGTTCTTGTAATGCATGACTTCAGTCTGAATGCAATTTGGTTGCTTAATTTACACAGGAAAGCAGCCAAGGTAGAGTTTCCTCTGTATACGATGCCATGGCATTTAGGATTAAACATTTGTTGAAATCATAATGCAAAAGACTACTATATGATCCATAAAGTTCTTGTAATGCATGACTTCAGTCTGAATGCAATTTGGTTGCTTAATTTACACAGGAAAGCAGCCAAGGTAGAGTTTCCTCTGTATACGATGCCATGGCATTTAGGATTAAACATTTGTTGAAAATCATAATGCAAAAGACTACTATATGATCCATAAAGTTCTTGTAATGCATGACTTCAGTCTGAATGCAATTTGGTTGCTTAATTTACACAGGAAAGCAGCCAAGGTAGAGTTTCCTCTGTATACGATGCCATGGCATTTAGGATTAAGCATTTGTTGAAATCATAATGCAAAAGACTACTATATGATCCATAAAGTTCTTGTAATGCATGACTTCAGTCTGAATGCAATTTGGTTGCTTAATTTACACAGGAAAGCAGCCAAGGTAGAGTTTCCTCTGTATACGATGCCATGGCATTTAGGATTAAGCATTTGTTGAAATCATAATGCAAAAGACTACTATATGATCCATAAAGTTCTTGTAATGCATGACTTCAGTCTGAATGCAATTTGGTTGCTTAATTTACACAGGAAAGCAGCCAAGGTAGAGTTTCCTCTGTATACGATGCCATGGCATTTAGGATTAAACATTTGTTGAAATCATAATGCAAAAGACTACTATATGATCCATAAAGTTCTTGTAATGCATGACTTCAGTCTGAATGCAATTTGGTTGCTTAATTTACACAGGAAAGCAGCCAAGGTAGAGTTTCCTCTGTATACGATGCCATGGCATTTAGGATTAAACATTTGTTGAAATCATAATGCAAAAGACTACTATATGATCCATAAAGTTCTTGTAATGCATGACTTCAGTCTGAATGCAATTTGGTTGCTTAATTTACACAGGAAAGCAGCCAAGGTAGAGTTTCCTCTGTATACGATGCCATGGCATTTAGGATTAAACATTTGTTGAAATCATAATGCAAAAGACTACTATATGATCCATAAAGTTCTTGTAATGCATGACTTCAGTCTGAATGCAATTTGGTTGCTTAATTTACACAGGAAAGCAGCCAAGGTAGAGTTTCCTCTGTATACGATGCCATGGCATTTAGGATTAAACATTTGTTGAAATCATAATGCAAAAGACTACTATATGATCCATAAAGTTCTTGTAATGCATGACTTCAGTCTGAATGCAATTTGGTTGCTTAATTTACACAGGAAAGCAGCCAAGGTAGAGTTTCCTCTGTATACGATGCCATGGCATTTAGGATTAAACATTTGTTGAAATCATAATGCAAAAGACTACTATATGATCCATAAAGTTCTTGTAATGCATGACTTCAGTCTGAATGCAATTTGGTTGCTTAATTTACACAGGAAAGCAGCCAAGGTAGAGTTTCCTCTGTATACGATGCCATGGCATTTAGGATTAAACATTTGTTGAAATCATAATGCAAAAGACTACTATATGATCCATAAAGTTCTTGTAATGCATGACTTCAGTCTGAATGCAATTTGGTTGCTTAATTTACACAGGAAAGCAGCCAAGGTAGAGTTTCCTCTGTATACGATGCCATGGCATTTAGGATTAAACATTTGTTGAAATCATAATGCAAAAGACTACTATATGATCCATAAAGTTCTTGTAATGCATGACTTCAGTCTGAATGCAATTTGGTTGCTTAATTTACACAGGAAAGCAGCCAAGGTAGAGTTTCCTCTGTATACGATGCCATGGCATTTAGGATTAAACATTTGTTGAAATCATAATGCAAAAGACTACTATATGATCCATAAAGTTCTTGTAATGCATGACTTCAGTCTGAATGCAATTTGGTTGCTTAATTTACACAGGAAAGCAGCCAAGGTAGAGTTTCCTCTGTATACGATGCCATGGCATTTAGGATTAAACATTTGTTGAAATCATAATGCAAAAGACTACTATATGATCCATAAAGTTCTTGTAATGCATGACTTCAGTCTGAATGCAATTTGGTTGCTTAATTTACACAGGAAAGCAGCCAAGGTAGAGTTTCCTCTGTATACGATGCCATGGCATTTAGGATTAAACATTTGTTGAAATCATAATGCAAAAGACTACTATATGATCCATAAAGTTCTTGTAATGCATGACTTCAGTCTGAATGCAATTTGGTTGCTTAATTTACACAGGAAAGCAGCCAAGGTAGAGTTTCCTCTGTATACGATGCCATGGCATTTAGGATTAAACATTTGTTGAAATCATAATGCAAAAGACTACTATATGATCCATAAAGTTCTTGTAATGCATGACTTCAGTCTGAATGCAATTTGGTTGCTTAATTTACACAGGAAAGCAGCCAAGGTAGAGTTTCCTCTGTATACGATGCCATGGCATTTAGGATTAAACATTTGTTGAAATCATAATGCAAAAGACTACTATATGATCCATAAAGTTCTTGTAATGCATGACTTCAGTCTGAATGCAATTTGGTTGCTTAATTTACACAGGAAAGCAGCCAAGGTAGAGTTTCCTCTGTATACGATGCCATGGCATTTAGGATTAAACATTTGTTGAAATCATAATGCAAAAGACTACTATATGATCCATAAAGTTCTTGTAATGCATGACTTCAGTCTGAATGCAATTTGGTTGCTTAATTTACACAGGAAAGCAGCCAAGGTAGAGTTTCCTCTGTATACGATGCCATGGCATTTAGGATTAAGCATTTGTTGAAATCATAATGCAAAAGACTACTATATGATCCATAAAGTTCTTGTAATGCATGACTTCAGTCTGAATGCAATTTGGTTGCTTAATTTACACAGGAAAGCAGCCAAGGTAGAGTTTCCTCTGTATACGATGCCATGGCATTTAGGATTAAACATTTGTTGAAATCATAATGCAAAAGACTACTATATGATCCATAAAGTTCTTGTAATGCATGACTTCAGTCTGAATGCAATTTGGTTGCTTAATTTACACAGGAAAGCAGCCAAGGTAGAGTTTCCTCTGTATACGATGCCATGGCATTTAGGATTAAACATTTGTTGAAATCATAATGCAAAAGACTACTATATGATCCATAAAGTTCTTGTAATGCATGACTTCAGTCTGAATGTAATTTGGTTGCTTAATTTACACAGGAAAGCAGCCAAGGTAGAGTTTCCTCTGTATACGATGCCATGGCATTTAGGATTAAACATTTGTTGAAATCATAATGCAAAAGACTACTATATGATCCATAAAGTTCTTGTAATGCATGACTTCAGTCTGAATGCAATTTGGTTGCTTAATTTACACAGGAAAGCAGCCAAGGTAGAGTTTCCTCTGTATACGATGCCATGGCATTTAGGATTAAGCATTTGTTGAAATCATAATGCAAAAGACTACTATATGATCCATAAAGTTCTTGTAATGCATGACTTCAGTCTGAATGCAATTTGGTTGCTTAATTTACACAGGAAAGCAGCCAAGGTAGAGTTTCCTCTGTATACGATGCCATGGCATTTAGGATTAAGCATTTGTTGAAATCATAATGCAAAAGACTACTATATGATCCATAAAGTTCTTGTAATGCATGACTTCAGTCTGAATGCAATTTGGTTGCTTAATTTACACAGGAAAGCAGCCAAGGTAGAGTTTCCTCTGTATACGATGCCATGGCATTTAGGATTAAACATTTGTTGAAATCATAATGCAAAAGACTACTATATGATCCATAAAGTTCTTGTAATGCATGACTTCAGTCTGAATGCAATTTGGTTGCTTAATTTACACAGGAAAGCAGCCAAGGTAGAGTTTCCTCTGTATACGATGCCATGGCATTTAGGATTAAACATTTGTTGAAATCATAATGCGAAAGACTACTATATGATCCATAAAGTTCTTGTAATGCATGACTTCAGTCTGAATGCAATTTGGTTGCTTAATTTACACAGGAAAGCAGCCAAGGTAGAGTTTCCTCTGTATACGATGCCATGGCATTTAGGATTAAACATTTGTTGAAATCATAATGCAAAAGACTACTATATGATCCATAAAGTTCTTGTAATGCATGACTTCAGTCTGAATGCAATTTGGTTGCTTAATTTACACAGGAAAGCAGCCAAGGTAGAGTTTCCTCTGTATACGATGCCATGGCATTTAGGATTAAACATTTGTTGAAATCATAATGCAAAAGACTACTATATGATCCATAAAGTTCTTGTAATGCATGACTTCAGTCTGAATGCAATTTGGTTGCTTAATTTACACAGGAAAGCAGCCAAGGTAGAGTTTCCTCTGTATACGATGCCATGGCATTTAGGATTAAACATTTGTTGAAATCATAATGCAAAAGACTACTATATGATCCATAAAGTTCTTGTAATGCATGACTTCAGTCTGAATGCAATTTGGTTGCTTAATTTACACAGGAAAGCAGCCAAGGTAGAGTTTCCTCTGTATACGATGCCATGGCATTTAGGATTAAACATTTGTTGAAATCATAATGCAAAAGACTACTATATGATCCATAAAGTTCTTGTAATGCATGACTTCAGTCTGAATGCAATTTGGTTGCTTAATTTACACAGGAAAGCAGCCAAGGTAGAGTTTCCTCTGTATACGATGCCATGGCATTTAGGATTAAACATTTGTTGAAATCATAATGCAAAAGACTACTATATGATCCATAAAGTTCTTGTAATGCATGACTTCAGTCTGAATGCAATTTGGTTGCTTAATTTACACAGGAAAGCAGCCAAGGTAGAGTTTCCTCTGTATACGATGCCATGGCATTTAGGATTAAACATTTGTTGAAATCATAATGCAAAAGACTACTATATGATCCATAAAGTTCTTGTAATGCATGACTTCAGTCTGAATGCAATTTGGTTGCTTAATTTACACAGGAAAGCAGCCAAGGTAGAGTTTCCTCTGTATACGATGCCATGGCATTTAGGATTAAACATTTGTTGAAATCATAATGCAAAAGACTACTATATGATCCATAAAGTTCTTGTAATGCATGACTTCAGTCTGAATGCAATTTGGTTGCTTAATTTACACAGGAAAGCAGCCAAGGTAGAGTTTCCTCTGTATACGATGCCATGGCATTTAGGATTAAGCATTTGTTGAAATCATAATGCAAAAGACTACTATATGATCCATAAAGTTCTTGTAATGCATGACTTCAGTCTGAATGCAATTTGGTTGCTTAATTTACACAGGAAAGCAGCCAAGGTAGAGTTTCCTCTGTATACGATGCCATGGCATTTAGGATTAAACATTTGTTGAAATCATAATGCAAAAGACTACTATATGATCCATAAAGTTCTTGTAATGCATGACTTCAGTCTGAATGTAATTTGGTTGCTTAATTTACACAGGAAAGCAGCCAAGGTAGAGTTTCCTCTGTATACGATGCCATGGCATTTAGGATTAAACATTTGTTGAAATCATAATGCAAAAGACTACTATATGATCCATAAAGTTCTTGTAATGCATGACTTCAGTCTGAATGCAATTTGGTTGCTTAATTTACACAGGAAAGCTGCCAATGTATAGTTTACTCTGTATACGATGCCATGGCATTTAGGATTAAACATTTGTTGAAATCATAATGCAAAAGACTACTATATGATCCATAAAGTTCTTGTAATGCATGACTTCAGTCTGAATGCAATTTGGTTGCTTAATTTACACAGGAAAGCAGCCAAGATAGAGTTTCCTCTGTATACGATGCCATGGCATTTAGGATTAAACATTTGTTGAAATCATCATGCAAAAGATACTATATGATCCATAAAGTTCTTGTAATGCATGACTTCAGTCTGAATGCAATTTGGTTGCTTAATTTACACAGGAAAGCAGCAAGGTAGAGTTTCCTCTGTATACGATGCCATGGCATTTAGGATTAAGATTTGTTGAAATCATAATGCAAAAGACTACTATATGATCCATAAAGTTCTTGTAATGCATGACTTCAGTCTGAATGCAATTTGGTTGCTTAATTTACACAGGAAAGCAGCCAAGGTAGAGTTTCCTCTGTATACGATGCCATGGCATTTAGGATTAAACATTTGTTGAAATCATAATGCAAAAGACTACTATATGATCCATAAAGTTCTTGTAATGCATGACTTCAGTCTGAATGCAATTTGGTTGCTTAATTTACACAGGAAAGCAGCCAAGGTAGAGTTTCCTCTGTATACGATGCCATGGCATTTAGGATTAAACATTTGTTGAAATCATAATGCAAAAGACTACTATATGATCCATAAAGTTCTTGTAATGCATGACTTCAGTCTGAATGCAATTTGGTTGCTTAATTTACACAGGAAAGCAGCCAAGGTAGAGTTTCCTCTGTATACGATGCCATGGCATTTAGGATTAAACATTTGTTGAAATCATAATGCAAAAGACTACTATATGATCCATAAAGTTCTTGTAATGCATGACTTCAGTCTGAATGCAATTTGGTTGCTTAATTTACACAGGAAAGCAGCCAAGGTAGAGTTTCCTCTGTATACGATGCCATGGCATTTAGGATTAAACATTTGTTGAAATCATAATGCAAAAGACTACTATATGATCCATAAAGTTCTTGTAATGCATGACTTCAGTCTGAATGCAATTTGGTTGCTTAATTTACACAGGAAAGCAGCCAAGGTAGAGTTTCCTCTGTATACGATGCCATGGCATTTAGGATTAAACATTTGTTGAAATCATAATGCAAAAGACTACTATATGATCCATAAAGTTCTTGTAATGCATGACTTCAGTCTGAATGCAATTTGGTTGCTTAATTTACACAGGAAAGCAGCCAAGGTAGAGTTTCCTCTGTATACGATGCCATGGCATTTAGGATTAAACATTTGTTGAAATCATAATGCAAAAGACTACTATATGATCCATAAAGTTCTTGTAATGCATGACTTCAGTCTGAATGCAATTTGGTTGCTTAATTTACACAGGAAAGCAGCCAAGGTAGAGTTTCCTCTGTATACGATGCCATGGCATTTAGGATTAAACATTTGTTGAAATCATAATGCAAAAGACTACTATATGATCCATAAAGTTCTTGTAATGCATGACTTCAGTCTGAATGCAATTTGGTTGCTTAATTTACACAGGAAAGCAGCCAAGGTAGAGTTTCCTCTGTATACGATGCCATGGCATTTAGGATTAAACATTTGTTGAAATCATAATGCAAAAGACTACTATATGATCCATAAAGTTCTTGTAATGCATGACTTCAGTCTGAATGCAATTTGGTTGCTTAATTTACACAGGAAAGCAGCCAAGGATAGAGTTTCCTCTGTATACGATGCCATGGCATTTAGGATTAAACATTTGTTGAAATCATCATGCAAAAGATTACTATATGATCCATAAAGTTCTTGTAATGCATGACTTCAGTCTGAATGCAATTTGGTTGCTTAATTTACACAGGAAAGCAGCCAAGGTAGAGTTTCCTCTGTATACGATGCCATGGCATTTAGGATTAAACATTTGTTGAAATCATAATGCAAAAGACTACTATATGATCCATAAAGTTCTTGTAATGCATGACTTCAGTCTGAATGCAATTTGGTTGCTTAATTTACACAGGAAAGCAGCCAAGGTAGAGTTTCCTCTGTATACGATGCCATGGCATTTAGGATTAAACATTTGTTGAAATCATAATGCGAAAGACTACTATATGATCCATAAAGTTCTTGTAATGCATGACTTCAGTCTGAATGCAATTTGGTTGCTTAATTTACACAGGAAAGCAGCCAAGGTAGAGTTTCCTCTGTATACGATGCCATGGCATTTAGGATTAAACATTTGTTGAAATCATAATGCAAAAGACTACTATATGATCCATAAAGTTCTTGTAATGCATGACTTCAGTCTGAATGCAATTTGGTTGCTTAATTTACACAGGAAAGCAGCCAAGGTAGAGTTTCCTCTGTATACGATGCCATGGCATTTAGGATTAAACATTTGTTGAAATCATAATGCAAAAGACTACTATATGATCCATAAAGTTCTGTAATGCATGACTTCAGTCTGAATGCAATTTGGTTGCTTAATTTACACAGGAAAGCAGCCAAGGTAGAGTTTCCTCTGTATACGATGCCATGGCATTTAGGATTAAACATTTGTTGAAATCATAATGCAAAAGACTACTATATGATCCATAAAGTTCTTGTAATGCATGACTTCAGTCTGAATGCAATTTGGTTGCTTAATTTACACAGGAAAGCAGCCAAGGTAGAGTTTCCTCTGTATACGATGCCATGGCATTTAGGATTAAACATTTGTTGAAATCATAATGCAAAAGACTACTATATGATCCATAAAGTTCTTGTAATGCATGACTTCAGTCTGAATGCAATTTGGTTGCTTAATTTACACAGGAAAGCAGCCAAGGTAGAGTTTCCTCTGTATACGATGCCATGGCATTTAGGATTAAACATTTGTTGAAATCATAATGCAAAAGACTACTATATGATCCATAAAGTTCTTGTAATGCATGACTTCAGTCTGAATGCAATTTGGTTGCTTAATTTACACAGGAAAGCAGCCAAGGTAGAGTTTCCTCTGTATACGATGCCATGGCATTTAGGATTAAACATTTGTTGAAATCATAATGCAAAAGACTACTATATGATCCATAAAGTTCTTGTAATGCATGACTTCAGTCTGAATGCAATTTGGTTGCTTAATTTACACAGGAAAGCAGCCAAGGTAGAGTTTCCTCTGTATACGATGCCATGGCATTTAGGATTAAACATTTGTTGAAATCATAATGCAAAAGACTACTATATGATCCATAAAGTTCTTGTAATGCATGACTTCAGTCTGAATGCAATTTGGTTGCTTAATTTACACAGGAAAGCAGCCAAGGTAGAGTTTCCTCTGTATACGATGCCATGGCATTTAGGATTAAGCATTTGTTGAAATCATAATGCAAAAGACTACTATATGATCCATAAAGTTCTTGTAATGCATGACTTCAGTCTGAATGCAATTTGGTTGCTTAATTTACACAGGAAAGCAGCCAAGGTAGAGTTTCCTCTGTATACGATGCCATGGCATTTAGGATTAAACATTTGTTGAAATCATAATGCAAAAGACTACTATATGATCCATAAAGTTCTTGTAATGCATGACTTCAGTCTGAATGTAATTTGGTTGCTTAATTTACACAGGAAAGCAGCCAAGGTAGAGTTTCCTCTGTATACGATGCCATGGCATTTAGGATTAAACATTTGTTGAAATCATAATGCAAAAGACTACTATATGATCCATAAAGTTCTTGTAATGCATGACTTCAGTCTGAATGCAATTTGGTTGCTTAATTTACACAGGAAAGCAGCCAATGTATAGTTTACTCTGTATACGATGCCATGGCATTTAGGATTAAACATTTGTTGAAATCATAATGCAAAAGACTACTATATGATCCATAAAGTTCTTGTAATGCATGACTTCAGTCTGAATGCAATTTGGTTGCTTAATTTACACAGGAAAGCAGCCAAGATAGAGTTTCCTCTGTATACGATGCCATGGCATTTAGGATTAACATTTGTTGAAATCATCATGCAAAAGATTACTATATGATCCATAAAGTTCTTGTAATGCATGACTTCAGTCTGAATGCAATTTGGTTGCTTAATTTACACAGGAAAGCAGGCAAGGTAGAGTTTCCTCTGTATACGATGCCATGGCATTTAGGATTAAGTATTTGTTGAAATCATAATGCAAAAGACTACTATATGATCCATAAAGTTCTTGTAATGCATGACTTCAGTCTGAATGCAATTTGGTTGCTTAATTTACACAGGAAAGCAGCCAAGGTAGAGTTTCCCTCTGTATACGATGCCATGGCATTTAGGATTAAACATTTGTTGAAATCATAATGCAAAAGACTACTATATGATCCATAAAGTTCTTGTAATGCATGACTTCAGTCTGAATGCAATTTGGTTGCTTAATTTACACAGGAAAGCAGCCAAGGTAGAGTTTCCTCTGTATACGATGCCATGGCATTTAGGATTAAGCATTTGTTGAAATCATAATGCAAAAGACTACTATATGATCCATAAAGTTCTTGTAATGCATGACTTCAGTCTGAATGCAATTTGGTTACTTAATTTACACAGGAAAGCAGCCAAGGTAGAGTTTCCTCTGTATACGATGCCATGGCATTTAGGATTAAACATTTGTTGAAATCATAATGCAAAAGACTACTATATGATCCATAAAGTTCTTGTAATGCATGACTTCAGTCTGAATGCAATTTGGTTGCTTAATTTACACAGGAAAGCAGCCAAGGTAGAGTTTCCTCTGTATACGATGCCATGGCATTTAGGATTAAACATTTGTTGAAATCATAATGCAAAAGACTACTATATGATCCATAAAGTTCTTGTAATGCATGACTTCAGTCTGAATGAAATTTGGTTGCTTAATTTACAGAGGAAAGCAGCCAAGGTAACGTTTCCTCTGTATACGATGCCATGGCATTTAGGATTAAACATTTGTTGAAATCATAATGCAAAATACTACTATATGATCCATAAAGTTCTTGTAATGCATGACTTCAGTCTGAATGCAATTTGGTTGCTTAATTTACACAGGAAAGCAGCCAAGGTAAAGTTTCCTCTGTATACGATGCCATGGCATTTAGGATTAAACATTTGTTGAAATCATAATGCAAAAGATTACTATATGATCCATAAAGTTCTTGTAATGCATGACTTCAATCTGAATGCAATTTGGTTGCTTAATTTACATAGCAAAGCAGCCAAGGTAGAGTTTCCTCTGTATACAATGCCATGACATTTAAGATTAATCATTTGTTGAAATCATAATGCAAAAAACTACTATATGATCCATAAAGTTCTTGTAATGCATGACTTCAGTCTGAATGCAATTTGGTTGCTTAATTTACACAGGAAAGCAGCCAACGTAGAGTTTCCTCTGTATACGATGCCATGGCATTTAGGATTAAACATTTGTTGAAATCATAATGGAAAAGACTACTATATGATCCATAAAGTTCTTGTAATGCATGACTTCAGTCTGAATGCAATTTGGTTGCTTAATTTACACAGGAAAGCAGCCAAGGTAGAGTTTCCTCTGTATACGATGCCATGGCATTTAGGATTAAACATTTGTTGAAATCATAATGCAAAAGACTACTATATGATCCATAAAGTTCTTGTAATGCATGACTTCAGTCTGAATGCAATTTGGTTGCTTAATTTACACAGGAAAGCAGCCAAGGTAGAGTTTCCTCTGTATACGATGCCATGGCATTTAGGATTAAACATTTGTTGAAATCATAATGCAAAAGACTACTATATGATCCATAAAGTTCTTGTAATGCATGACTTCAATCTGAATGCAATTTGTTTGCTTAATTTACATAGCAAAGCAGCCAAGGTAGAGTTTCCTCTGTATACAATGCCATGACATTTAAGATTAATCATTTGTTGAAATCATAATGCAAAAAACTACTATATGATCCATAAAGTTCTTGTAATGCATGACTTCAGTCTGAATGTAATTTGGTTGCTTAATTTACACAGGAAAGCAGCCAAGGTAGAGTTTCCTCTGTATACGATGCCATGGCATTTAGGATTAAACATTTGTTGAAATCATAATGCAAAAGACTACTATATGATCCATAAAGTTCTTGTAATGCATGACTTCAGTCTGAATGCAATTTGGTTGCTTAATTTACACAGGAAAGCAGCCAAGGTAGAGTTTCTTCTGTATACGATGCCATGGCATTTAGGATTAAACATTTGTTGAAATCATAATGCAAAAGATTACTATATGATCCATAAAGTTCTTGTAATGCATGACTTCAATCTGAATGCAATTTGGTTGCTTAATTTACATAGCAAAGCAGCCAAGGTAGAGTTTCCTCTGTATACAATGCCATGACATTTAAGATTAATCATTTGTTGAAATCATAATGCAAAAAACTACTATATGATCCATAAAGTTCTTGTAATGCATGACTTCAGTCTGAATGCAATTTGGTTGCTTAATTTACACAGGAAAGCAGCCAAGGTAGAGTTTCCTCTGTATACGATGCCATGGCATTTAGGATTAAACATTTGTTGAAATCATAATGGAAAAGACTACTATATGATCCATAAAGTTCTTGTAATGCATGACTTCAGTCTGAATGCAATTTGGTTGCTTAATTTACACAGGAAAGCAGCCAAGGTAGAGTTTCCTCTGTATACGATGCCATGGCATTTAGGATTAAACATTTGTTGAAATCATAATGCAAAAGACTACTATATGATCCATAAAGTTCTTGTAATGCATGACTTCAGTCTGAATGCAATTTGGTTGCTTAATTTACACAGGAAAGCAGCCAAGGTAGAGTTTCCTCTGTATACGATGCCATGGCATTTAGGATTAAACATTTGTTGAAATCATAATGCAAAAGACTACTATATGATCCATAAAGTTCTTGTAATGCATGACTTCAATCTGAATGCAATTTGTTTGCTTAATTTACATAGCAAAGCAGCCAAGGTAGAGTTTCCTCTGTATACAATGCCATGACATTTAAGATTAATCATTTGTTGAAATCATAATGCAAAAAACTACTATATGATCCATAAAGTTCTTGTAATGCATGACTTCAGTCTGAATGTAATTTGGTTGCTTAATTTACACAGGAAAGCAGCCAAGGTAGAGTTTCCTCTGTATACGATGCCATGGCATTTAGGATTAAACATTTGTTGAAATCATAATGCAAAAGACTACTATATGATCCATAAAGTTCTTGTAATGCATGACTTCAGTCTGAATGCAATTTGGTTGCTTAATTTACACAGGAAAGCAGCCAAGGTAGAGTTTCCACTGTATACGATGCCATGGCATTTAGGATTAAACATTTGTTGAAATCATAATGCAAAAGACAACTATATGATCCATAAAGTTCTTGTAATGCATGACTTCAGTCTGAATGCAATTTGGTTGCTTAATTTACACAGGAAAGCAGCCAAGGTAGAGTTTCCTCTGTATACGATGCCATGGCATTTAGGATTAAACATTTGTTGAAATCATAATGCAAAAGACTACTATATGATCCATAAAGTTCTTGTAATGCATGACTTCAGTCTGAATGCAATTTGGTTGCTTAATTTACACAGGAAAGCAGCCAAGGTAGAGTTTCCTCTGTATACGATGCCATGGCATTTAGGATTAAACATTTGTTGAAATCATAATGCAAAATATTACTATATGATCCATAAAGTTCTTGTAATGCATGACTTCAGTCTGAATGCAATTTGGTTGCTTAATTTACACAGGAAAGCAGCCAAGGTAGAGTTTCCTCTGTATACGATGCCATGGCATTTAGGATTAAACATTTGTTGAAATCATAATGCAAAAGACTACTATATGATCCATAAAGTTCTTGTAATGCATGACTTCAGTCTGAATGCAATTTGGTTGCTTAATTTACACAGGAAAGCAGCCAAGGTAGAGTTTCCTCTGTATACGATGCCATGGCATTTAGGATTAAACATTTGTTGAAATCATAATGCAAAAGACTACTATATGATCCATAAAGTTCTTGTAATGCATGACTTCAGTCTGAATGCAATTTGGTTGCTTAATTTACACAGGAAAGCAGCCAAGGTAGAGTTTCCTCTGTATACGATGCCATGGCATTTAGGATTAAACATTTGTTGAAATCATAATGCAAAAGACTACTATAGGATCCATAAAGTTCTTGTAATGCATGACTTCAGTCTGAATGCAATTTGGTTGCTTAATTTACACAGGAAAGCAGCCAAGGTAGAGTTTCCTCTCTATACGATGCCATGGCATTTAGGATTAAACACTTGTTGAAATCATAATGCGAAAGACTACTATATGATCCATAAAGTTCTTGTAATGCATGACTTCAGTCTGAATGCAATTTGGTTGCTTAATTTACACAGGAAAGCAGCCAAGGCAGAGTTTCCTCTGTATACGATGCCATGGCATTTAGGATTAAACATTTGTTGAAATCATAATGCAAAAGACTACTATATGATCCATAAAGTTCTTGTAATGCATGACTTCAGTCTGAATGCAATTTGGTTGCTTAATTTACACAGGAAAGCAGCCAAGGTAGAGTTTCCTCTGTATACGATGCCATGGCATTTAGGATTAAACATTTGTTGAAATCATAATGGAAAAGACTACTATATGATCCATAAAGTTCTTGTAATGCATGACTTCAGTCTGAATGCAATTTGGTTGCTTAATTTACACAGGAAAGCAGCCAAGGTAGAGTTTCCTCTGTATACGATGCCATGGCATTTAGGATTAAACATTTGTTGAAATCATAATGCAAAAGATTACTATATGATCCATAAAGTTCTTAAAATGCATGACTTCAGTCTGAATGCAATTTGGTTGCTTAATTTACACAGGAAAGCAGCCAAGGTAGAGTTTCCTCTGTATACGATGCCATGGCATTTAGGATTAAGCATTTGTTGAAATCATATTGCAAAAGACTACTATATGATCCATAAAGTTCTTGTAATGCATGACTTCAGTCTGAATGCAATTTGGTTGCTTAATTTACACAGGAAAGCAGCCAAGGTAGAGTTTCCTCTGTATACGATGCCATGGCATTTAGGATTAAACATTTGTTGAAATCATAATGCAAAAGACTACTATATGATCCATAAAGTTCTTGTAATGCATGACTTCAGTCTGAATGCAATTTGGTTGCTTAATTTACACAGGAAAGCAGCCAAGGTAGAGTTTCCTCTGTATACGATGCCATGGCATTTAGGATTAAACATTTGTTGAAATCATAATGCAAAAGACTACTATATGATCCATAAAGTTCTTGTAATGCATGACTTCAGTCTGAATGCAATTTGGTTGCTTAATTTACACAGGAAAGCAGCCAAGGTAGAGTTTCCTCTGTATACGATGCCATGGCATTTAGGATTAAACATTTGTTGAAATCATAATGCAAAAGATTACTATATGATCCATAAAGTTCTTAAAATGCATGACTTCAGTCTGAATGCAATTTGGTTGCTTAATTTACACAGGAAAGCAGCCAAGGTAGAGTTTCCTCTGTATACGATGCCATGGCATTTAGGATTAAGCATTTGTTGAAATCATATTGCAAAAGACTACTATATGATCCATAAAGTTCTTGTAATGCATGACTTCAGTCTGAATGCAATTTGGTTGCTTAATTTACACAGGAAAGCAGCCAAGGTAGAGTTTCCTCTGTATACGATGCCATGGCATTTAGGATTAAACATTTGTTGAAATCATAATGCAAAAGACTACTATATGATCCATAAAGTTCTTGTAATGCATGACTTCAGTCTGAATGCAATTTGGTTGCTTAATTTACACAGGAAAGCAGCCAAGGTAGAGTTTCCTCTGTATACGATGCCATGGCATTTAGGATTAAACATTTGTTGAAATCATAATGCAAAAGACTACTATATGATCCATAAAGTTCTTGTAATGCATGACTTCAGTCTGAATGCAATTTGGTTGCTTAATTTACACAGGAAAGCAGCCAAGGTAGAGTTTCCTCTGTATACGATGCCATGGCATTTAGGAGTAAACATTTGTTGAAATCATAATGCAAAAGACTACTATATGATCCATAAAGTTCTTGTAATGCATGACTTCAGTCTGAATGCAATTTGGTTGCTTAATTTACACAGGAAAGCAGCCAAGGTAGAGTTTCCTCTGTATACGATGCCATGGCATTTAGGATTAAACATTTGTTGAAATCATAATGCAAAAGACTACTATATGATCCATAAAGTTCTTGTAATGCATGACTTCAGTCTGAATGCAATTTGGTTGCTTAATTTACACAGGAAAGCAGCCAAGGTAGAGTTTCTTCTGTATACGATGCCATGGCATTTAGGATTAAGCATTTGTTGAAATCATAATGCAAAAGACTACTATATGATCCATAAAGTTCTTGTAATGCATGACTTCAGTCTGAATGCAATTTGGTTGCTTAATTTACACAGGAAAGCAGCCAAGGTAGAGTTTCCTCTGTATACGATGCCATGGCATTTAGGATTAAACATTTGTTGAAATCATAATGCAAAAGACTACTATATGATCCATAAAGTTCTTGTAATGCATGACTTCAGTCTGAATGCAATTTGGTTGCTTAATTTACACAGGAAAGCAGCCAAGGTAGAGTTTCCTCTGTATACGATGCCATGGCATTTAGGATTAAACATTTGTTGAAATCATAATGCAAAAGACTACTATATGATCCATAAAGTTCTTGTAATGCATGACTTCAGTCTGAATGCAATTTGGTTGCTTAATTTACACAGGAAAGCAGCCAAGGTAGAGTTTCCTCTGTATACGATGCCATGGCATTTAGGATTAAACATTTGTTGAAATCATAATGCAAAAGATTACTATATGATCCATAAAGTTCTTAAAATGCATGACTTCAGTCTGAATGCAATTTGGTTGCTTAATTTACACAGGAAAGCAGCCAAGGTAGAGTTTCCTCTGTATACGATGCCATGGCATTTAGGATTAAGCATTTGTTGAAATCATATTGCAAAAGACTACTATATGATCCATAAAGTTCTTGTAATGCATGACTTCAGTCTGAATGCAATTTGGTTGCTTAATTTACACAGGAAAGCAGCCAAGGTAGAGTTTCCTCTGTATACGATGCCATGGCATTTAGGATTAAACATTTGTTGAAATCATAATGCAAAAGACTACTATATGATCCATAAAGTTCTTGTAATGCATGACTTCAGTCTGAATGCAATTTGGTTGCTTAATTTACACAGGAAAGCAGCCAAGGTAGAGTTTCCTCTGTATACGATGCCATGGCATTTAGGATTAAACATTTGTTGAAATCATAATGCAAAAGACTACTATATGATCCATAAAGTTCTTGTAATGCATGACTTCAGTCTGAATGCAATTTGGTTGCTTAATTTACACAGGAAAGCAGCCAAGGTAGAGTTTCCTCTGTATACGATGCCATGGCATTTAGGAGTAAACATTTGTTGAAATCATAATGCAAAAGACTACTATATGATCCATAAAGTTCTTGTAATGCATGACTTCAGTCTGAATGCAATTTGGTTGCTTAATTTACACAGGAAAGCAGCCAAGGTAGAGTTTCCTCTGTATACGATGCCATGGCATTTAGGATTAAACATTTGTTGAAATCATAATGCAAAAGACTACTATATGATCCATAAAGTTCTTGTAATGCATGACTTCAGTCTGAATGCAATTTGGTTGCTTAATTTACACAGGAAAGCAGCCAAGGTAGAGTTTCTTCTGTATACGATGCCATGGCATTTAGGATTAAGCATTTGTTGAAATCATAATGCAAAAGACTACTATATGATCCATAAAGTTCTTGTAATGCATGACTTCAGTCTGAATGCAATTTGGTTGCTTAATTTACACAGGAAAGCAGCCAAGGTAGAGTTTCCTCTGTATACGATGCCATGGCATTTAGGATTAAACATTTGTTGAAATCATAATGCAAAAGACTACTATATGATCCATAAAGTTCTTGTAATGCATGACTTCAGTCTGAATGCAATTTGGTTGCTTAATTTACACAGGAAAGCAGCCAAGGTAGAGTTTCCTCTGTATACGATGCCATGACATTTAGGATTAAACATTTGTTGAACTCATAATGCAAAAGACTACTATATGATCCATAAAGTTCTTGTAATGCATGACTTCAGTCTGAATGCAATTTGGTTGCTTAATTTACACAGGAAAGCAGCCAAGGTAACGTTTCCTCTGTATACGATGCCATGGCATTTAGGATTAAACATTTGTTGAAATCATAATGCAAAAGATTACTATATGATCCATAAAGTTCTTGTAATGCATGACTTCAGTCTGAATGCAATTTGGTTGCTTAATTTACACAGGAAAGCAGCCAAGGTAGAGTTTCCTCTGTATACGACGCCATGGCATTTAGGATTAAGCATTTGTTGAAATCATAATGCAAAAGACTACTATATGATCCATAAAGTTCTTGTAATGCATGACTTCAGTCTGAATGCAATTTGGTTGCTTAATTTACACAGGAAAGCAGCCAAGGTAGAGTTTCCTCTCTATACGATGCCATGGCATTTAGGATTAAACACTTGTTGAAATCATAATGCGAAAGACTACTATATGATCCATAAAGTTCTTGTAATGCATGACTTCAGTCTGAATGCAATTTGGTTGCTTAATTTACACAGGAAAGCAGCCAAGGCAGAGTTTCCTCTGTATACGATGCCATGGCATTTAGGATTAAACATTTGTTGAAATCATAATGCAAAAGACTACTATATGATCCATAAAGTTCTTGTAATGCATGACTTCAGTCTGAATGCAATTTGGTTGCTTAATTTACACAGGAAAGCAGCCAAGGTAGAGTTTCCTCTGTATACGATGCCATGGCATTTAGGATTAAACATTTGTTGAAATCATAATGGAAAAGACTACTATATGATCCATAAAGTTCTTGTAATGCATGACTTCAGTCTGAATGCAATTTGGTTGCTTAATTTACACAGGAAAGCAGCCAAGGTAGAGTTTCCTCTGTATACGATGCCATGGCATTTAGGATTAAACATTTGTTGAAATCATAATGCAAAAGATTACTATATGATCCATAAAGTTCTTAAAATGCATGACTTCAGTCTGAATGCAATTTGGTTGCTTAATTTACACAGGAAAGCAGCCAAGGTAGAGTTTCCTCTGTATACGATGCCATGGCATTTAGGATTAAGCATTTGTTGAAATCATATTGCAAAAGACTACTATATGATCCATAAAGTTCTTGTAATGCATGACTTCAGTCTGAATGCAATTTGGTTGCTTAATTTGCACAGGAAAGCAGCCAAGGTAGAGTTTCCTCTGTATACGATGCCATGGCATTTAGGATTAAACATTTGTTGAAATCATAATGCAAAAGACTACTATATGATCCATAAAGTTCTTGTAATGCATGACTTCAGTCTGAATGCAATTTGGTTGCTTAATTTACACAGGAAAGCAGCCAAGGTAGAGTTTCCTCTCTATACGATGCCATGGCATTTAGGATTAAACACTTGTTGAAATCATAATGCGAAAGACTACTATATGATCCATAAAGTTCTTGTAATGCATGACTTCAGTCTGAATGCAATTTGGTTGCTTAATTTACACAGGAAAGCAGCCAAGGCAGAGTTTCCTCTGTATACGATGCCATGGCATTTAGGATTAAACATTTGTTGAAATCATAATGCAAAAGACTACTATATGATCCATAAAGTTCTTGTAATGCATGACTTCAGTCTGAATGCAATTTGGTTGCTTAATTTACACAGGAAAGCAGCCAAGGTAGAGTTTCCTCTGTATACGATGCCATGGCATTTAGGATTAAACATTTGTTGAAATCATAATGCAAAAGACTACTATATGATCCATAAAGTTCTTGTAATGCATGACTTCAGTCTGAATGCAATTTGGTTGCTTAATTTACACAGGAAAGCAGCCAAGGTAGAGTTTCCTCTGTATACGATGCCATGGCATTTAGGATTAAACATTTGTTGAAATCATAATGCAAAAGACTACTATATGATCCATAAAGTTCTTGTAATGCATGACTTCAGTCTGAATGCAATTTGGTTGCTTAATTTACACAGGAAAGCAGCCAAGGTAGAGTTTCCTCTGTATACGATGCCATGGCATTTAGGATTAAACATTTGTTGAAATCATAATGCAAAAGATTACTATATGATCCATAAAGTTCTTAAAATGCATGACTTCAGTCTGAATGCAATTTGGTTGCTTAATTTACACAGGAAAGCAGCCAAGGTAGAGTTTCCTCTGTATACGATGCCATGGCATTTAGGATTAAGCATTTGTTGAAATCATATTGCAAAAGACTACTATATGATCCATAAAGTTCTTGTAATGCATGACTTCAGTCTGAATGCAATTTGGTTGCTTAATTTACACAGGAAAGCAGCCAAGGTAGAGTTTCCTCTGTATACGATGCCATGGCATTTAGGATTAAACATTTGTTGAAATCATAATGCAAAAGACTACTATATGATCCATAAAGTTCTTGTAATGCATGACTTCAGTCTGAATGCAATTTGGTTGCTTAATTTACACAGGAAAGCAGCCAAGGTAGAGTTTCCTCTGTATACGATGCCATGGCATTTAGGATTAAACATTTGTTGAAATCATAATGCAAAAGACTACTATATGATCCATAAAGTTCTTGTAATGCATGACTTCAGTCTGAATGCAATTTGGTTGCTTAATTTACACAGGAAAGCAGCCAAGGTAGAGTTTCTTCTGTATACGATGCCATGGCATTTAGGATTAAGCATTTGTTGAAATCATAATGCAAAAGACTACTATATGATCCATAAAGTTCTTGTAATGCATGACTTCAGTCTGAATGCAATTTGGTTGCTTAATTTACACAGGAAAGCAGCCAAGGTAGAGTTTCCTCTGTATACGATGCCATGGCATTTAGGATTAAACATTTGTTGAAATCATAATGCAAAAGACTACTATATGATCCATAAAGTTCTTGTAATGCATGACTTCAGTCTGAATGCAATTTGGTTGCTTAATTTACACAGGAAAGCAGCCAAGGTAGAGTTTCCTCTGTATACGATGCCATGACATTTAGGATTAAACATTTGTTAAACTCATAATGCAAAAGACTACTATATGATCCATAAAGTTCTTGTAATGCATGACTTCAGTCTGAATGCAATTTGGTTGCTTAATTTACACAGGAAAGCAGCCAAGGTAACGTTTCCTCTGTATACGATGCCATGGCATTTAGGATTAAACATTTGTTGAAATCATAATGCAAAAGATTACTATATGATCCATAAAGTTCTTGTAATGCATGACTTCAGTCTGAATGCAATTTGGTTGCTTAATTTACACAGGAAAGCAGCCAAGGTAGAGTTTCCTCTGTATACGACGCCATGGCATTTAGGATTAAGCATTTGTTGAAATCATAATGCAAAAGACTACTATATGATCCATAAAGTTCTTGTAATGCATGACTTCAGTCTGAATGCAATTTGGTTGCTTAATTTACACAGGAAAGCAGCCAAGGTAGAGTTTCCTCTCTATACGATGCCATGGCATTTAGGATTAAACACTTGTTGAAATCATAATGCGAAAGACTACTATATGATCCATAAAGTTCTTGTAATGCATGACTTCAGTCTGAATGCAATTTGGTTGCTTAATTTACACAGGAAAGCAGCCAAGGCAGAGTTTCCTCTGTATACGATGCCATGGCATTTAGGATTAAACATTTGTTGAAATCATAATGCAAAAGACTACTATATGATCCATAAAGTTCTTGTAATGCATGACTTCAGTCTGAATGCAATTTGGTTGCTTAATTTACACAGGAAAGCAGCCAAGGTAGAGTTTCCTCTGTATACGATGCCATGGCATTTAGGATTAAACATTTGTTGAAATCATAATGGAAAAGACTACTATATGATCCATAAAGTTCTTGTAATGCATGACTTCAGTCTGAATGCAATTTGGTTGCTTAATTTACACAGGAAAGCAGCCAAGGTAGAGTTTCCTCTGTATACGATGCCATGGCATTTAGGATTAAACATTTGTTGAAATCATAATGCAAAAGATTACTATATGATCCATAAAGTTCTTAAAATGCATGACTTCAGTCTGAATGCAATTTGGTTGCTTAATTTACACAGGAAAGCAGCCAAGGTAGAGTTTCCTCTGTATACGATGCCATGGCATTTAGGATTAAGCATTTGTTGAAATCATATTGCAAAAGACTACTATATGATCCATAAAGTTCTTGTAATGCATGACTTCAGTCTGAATGCAATTTGGTTGCTTAATTTGCACAGGAAAGCAGCCAAGGTAGAGTTTCCTCTGTATACGATGCCATGGCATTTAGGATTAAACATTTGTTGAAATCATAATGCAAAAGACTACTATATGATCCATAAAGTTCTTGTAATGCATGACTTCAGTCTGAATGCAATTTGGTTGCTTAATTTACACAGGAAAGCAGCCAAGGTAGAGTTTCCTCTCTATACGATGCCATGGCATTTAGGATTAAACACTTGTTGAAATCATAATGCGAAAGACTACTATATGATCCATAAAGTTCTTGTAATGCATGACTTCAGTCTGAATGCAATTTGGTTGCTTAATTTACACAGGAAAGCAGCCAAGGCAGAGTTTCCTCTGTATACGATGCCATGGCATTTAGGATTAAACATTTGTTGAAATCATAATGCAAAAGACTACTATATGATCCATAAAGTTCTTGTAATGCATGACTTCAGTCTGAATGCAATTTGGTTGCTTAATTTACACAGGAAAGCAGCCAAGGTAGAGTTCCCTCTGTATACGATGCCATGGCATTTAGGATTAAACATTTGTTGAAATCATAATGCAAAAGACTACTATATGATCCATAAAGTTCTTGTAATGCATGACTTCAGTCTGAATGCAATTTGGTTGCTTAATTTACACAGGAAAGCAGCCAAGGTAGAGTTTCCTCTGTATACGATGCCATGGCATTTAGGATTAAACATTTGTTGAAATCATAATGCAAAAGACTACTATATGATCCATAAAGTTCTTGTAATGCATGACTTCAGTCTGAATGCAATTTGGTTGCTTAATTTACACAGGAAAGCAGCCAAGGTAGAGTTTCCTCTGTATACGATGCCATGGCATTTAGGATTAAACATTTGTTGAAATCATAATGCAAAAGATTACTATATGATCCATAAAGTTCTTAAAATGCATGACTTCAGTCTGAATGCAATTTGGTTGCTTAATTTACACAGGAAAGCAGCCAAGGTAGAGTTTCCTCTGTATACGATGCCATGGCATTTAGGATTAAGCATTTGTTGAAATCATATTGCAAAAGACTACTATATGATCCATAAAGTTCTTGTAATGCATGACTTCAGTCTGAATGCAATTTGGTTGCTTAATTTACACAGGAAAGCAGCCAAGGTAGAGTTTCCTCTGTATACGATGCCATGGCATTTAGGATTAAACATTTGTTGAAATCATAATGCAAAAGACTACTATATGATCCATAAAGTTCTTGTAATGCATGACTTCAGTCTGAATGCAATTTGGTTGCTTAATTTACACAGGAAAGCAGCCAAGGTAGAGTTTCCTCTGTATACGATGCCATGGCATTTAGGATTAAACATTTGTTGAAATCATAATGCAAAAGACTACTATATGATCCATAAAGTTCTTGTAATGCATGACTTCAGTCTGAATGCAATTTGGTTGCTTAATTTACACAGGAAAGCAGCCAAGGTAGAGTTTCCTCTGTATACGATGCCATGGCATTTAGGAGTAAACATTTGTTGAAATCATAATGCAAAAGACTACTATATGATCCATAAAGTTCTTGTAATGCATGACTTCAGTCTGAATGCAATTTGGTTGCTTAATTTACACAGGAAAGCAGCCAAGGTAGAGTTTCCTCTGTATACGATGCCATGGCATTTAGGATTAAACATTTGTTGAAATCATAATGCAAAAGACTACTATATGATCCATAAAGTTCTTGTAATGCATGACTTCAGTCTGAATGCAATTTGGTTGCTTAATTTACACAGGAAAGCAGCCAAGGTAGAGTTTCTTCTGTATACGATGCCATGGCATTTAGGATTAAGCATTTGTTGAAATCATAATGCAAAAGACTACTATATGATCCATAAAGTTCTTGTAATGCATGACTTCAGTCTGAATGCAATTTGGTTGCTTAATTTACACAGGAAAGCAGCCAAGGTAGAGTTTCCTCTGTATACGATGCCATGGCATTTAGGATTAAACATTTGTTGAAATCATAATGCAAAAGACTACTATATGATCCATAAAGTTCTTGTAATGCATGACTTCAGTCTGAATGCAATTTGGTTGCTTAATTTACACAGGAAAGCAGCCAAGGTAGAGTTTCCTCTGTATACGATGCCATGGCATTTAGGATTAAACATTTGTTGAAATCATAATGCAAAAGACTACTATATGATCCATAAAGTTCTTGTAATGCATGACTTCAGTCTGAATGCAATTTGGTTGCTTAATTTACACAGGAAAGCAGCCAAGGTAGAGTTTCCTCTGTATACGATGCCATGGCATTTAGGATTAAACATTTGTTGAAATCATAATGCAAAAGATTACTATATGATCCATAAAGTTCTTAAAATGCATGACTTCAGTCTGAATGCAATTTGGTTGCTTAATTTACACAGGAAAGCAGCCAAGGTAGAGTTTCCTCTGTATACGATGCCATGGCATTTAGGATTAAGCATTTGTTGAAATCATATTGCAAAAGACTACTATATGATCCATAAAGTTCTTGTAATGCATGACTTCAGTCTGAATGCAATTTGGTTGCTTAATTTACACAGGAAAGCAGCCAAGGTAGAGTTTCCTCTGTATACGATGCCATGGCATTTAGGATTAAACATTTGTTGAAATCATAATGCAAAAGACTACTATATGATCCATAAAGTTCTTGTAATGCATGACTTCAGTCTGAATGCAATTTGGTTGCTTAATTTACACAGGAAAGCAGCCAAGGTAGAGTTTCCTCTGTATACGATGCCATGGCATTTAGGATTAAACATTTGTTGAAATCATAATGCAAAAGACTACTATATGATCCATAAAGTTCTTGTAATGCATGACTTCAGTCTGAATGCAATTTGGTTGCTTAATTTACACAGGAAAGCAGCCAAGGTAGAGTTTCCTCTGTATACGATGCCATGGCATTTAGGAGTAAACATTTGTTGAAATCATAATGCAAAAGACTACTATATGATCCATAAAGTTCTTGTAATGCATGACTTCAGTCTGAATGCAATTTGGTTGCTTAATTTACACAGGAAAGCAGCCAAGGTAGAGTTTCCTCTGTATACGATGCCATGGCATTTAGGATTAAACATTTGTTGAAATCATAATGCAAAAGACTACTATATGATCCATAAAGTTCTTGTAATGCATGACTTCAGTCTGAATGCAATTTGGTTGCTTAATTTACACAGGAAAGCAGCCAAGGTAGAGTTTCTTCTGTATACGATGCCATGGCATTTAGGATTAAGCATTTGTTGAAATCATAATGCAAAAGACTACTATATGATCCATAAAGTTCTTGTAATGCATGACTTCAGTCTGAATGCAATTTGGTTGCTTAATTTACACAGGAAAGCAGCCAAGGTAGAGTTTCCTCTGTATACGATGCCATGGCATTTAGGATTAAACATTTGTTGAAATCATAATGCAAAAGACTACTATATGATCCATAAAGTTCTTGTAATGCATGACTTCAGTCTGAATGCAATTTGGTTGCTTAATTTACACAGGAAAGCAGCCAAGGTAGAGTTTCCTCTGTATACGATGCCATGACATTTAGGATTAAACATTTGTTGAACTCATAATGCAAAAGACTACTATATGATCCATAAAGTTCTTGTAATGCATGACTTCAGTCTGAATGCAATTTGGTTGCTTAATTTACACAGGAAAGCAGCCAAGGTAACGTTTCCTCTGTATACGATGCCATGGCATTTAGGATTAAACATTTGTTGAAATCATAATGCAAAAGATTACTATATGATCCATAAAGTTCTTGTAATGCATGACTTCAGTCTGAATGCAATTTGGTTGCTTAATTTACACAGGAAAGCAGCCAAGGTAGAGTTTCCTCTGTATACGACGCCATGGCATTTAGGATTAAGCATTTGTTGAAATCATAATGCAAAAGACTACTATATGATCCATAAAGTTCTTGTAATGCATGACTTCAGTCTGAATGCAATTTGGTTGCTTAATTTACACAGGAAAGCAGCCAAGGTAGAGTTTCCTCTCTATACGATGCCATGGCATTTAGGATTAAACACTTGTTGAAATCATAATGCGAAAGACTACTATATGATCCATAAAGTTCTTGTAATGCATGACTTCAGTCTGAATGCAATTTGGTTGCTTAATTTACACAGGAAAGCAGCCAAGGCAGAGTTTCCTCTGTATACGATGCCATGGCATTTAGGATTAAACATTTGTTGAAATCATAATGCAAAAGACTACTATATGATCCATAAAGTTCTTGTAATGCATGACTTCAGTCTGAATGCAATTTGGTTGCTTAATTTACACAGGAAAGCAGCCAAGGTAGAGTTTCCTCTGTATACGATGCCATGGCATTTAGGATTAAACATTTGTTGAAATCATAATGGAAAAGACTACTATATGATCCATAAAGTTCTTGTAATGCATGACTTCAGTCTGAATGCAATTTGGTTGCTTAATTTACACAGGAAAGCAGCCAAGGTAGAGTTTCCTCTGTATACGATGCCATGGCATTTAGGATTAAACATTTGTTGAAATCATAATGCAAAAGATTACTATATGATCCATAAAGTTCTTAAAATGCATGACTTCAGTCTGAATGCAATTTGGTTGCTTAATTTACACAGGAAAGCAGCCAAGGTAGAGTTTCCTCTGTATACGATGCCATGGCATTTAGGATTAAGCATTTGTTGAAATCATATTGCAAAAGACTACTATATGATCCATAAAGTTCTTGTAATGCATGACTTCAGTCTGAATGCAATTTGGTTGCTTAATTTGCACAGGAAAGCAGCCAAGGTAGAGTTTCCTCTGTATACGATGCCATGGCATTTAGGATTAAACATTTGTTGAAATCATAATGCAAAAGACTACTATATGATCCATAAAGTTCTTGTAATGCATGACTTCAGTCTGAATGCAATTTGGTTGCTTAATTTACACAGGAAAGCAGCCAAGGTAGAGTTTCCTCTGTATACGATGCCATGGCATTTAGGATTAAACATTTGTTGAAATCATAATGCAAAAGACTACTATATGATCCATAAAGTTCTTGTAATGCATGACTTCAGTCTGAATGCAATTTGGTTGCTTAATTTACACAGGAAAGCAGCCAAGGTAGAGTTTCCTCTGTATACGATGCCATGGCATTTAGGATTAAACATTTGTTGAAATCATAATGCAAAAGATTACTATATGATCCATAAAGTTCTTAAAATGCATGACTTCAGTCTGAATGCAATTTGGTTGCTTAATTTACACAGGAAAGCAGCCAAGGTAGAGTTTCCTCTGTATACGATGCCATGGCATTTAGGATTAAGCATTTGTTGAAATCATATTGCAAAAGACTACTATATGATCCATAAAGTTCTTGTAATGCATGACTTCAGTCTGAATGCAATTTGGTTGCTTAATTTACACAGGAAAGCAGCCAAGGTAGAGTTTCCTCTGTATACGATGCCATGGCATTTAGGATTAAACATTTGTTGAAATCATAATGCAAAAGACTACTATATGATCCATAAAGTTCTTGTAATGCATGACTTCAGTCTGAATGCAATTTGGTTGCTTAATTTACACAGGAAAGCAGCCAAGGTAGAGTTTCCTCTGTATACGATGCCATGGCATTTAGGATTAAACATTTGTTGAAATCATAATGCAAAAGACTACTATATGATCCATAAAGTTCTTGTAATGCATGACTTCAGTCTGAATGCAATTTGGTTGCTTAATTTACACAGGAAAGCAGCCAAGGTAGAGTTTCCTCTGTATACGATGCCATGGCATTTAGGAGTAAACATTTGTTGAAATCATAATGCAAAAGACTACTATATGATCCATAAAGTTCTTGTAATGCATGACTTCAGTCTGAATGCAATTTGGTTGCTTAATTTACACAGGAAAGCAGCCAAGGTAGAGTTTCCTCTGTATACGATGCCATGGCATTTAGGATTAAACATTTGTTGAAATCATAATGCAAAAGACTACTATATGATCCATAAAGTTCTTGTAATGCATGACTTCAGTCTGAATGCAATTTGGTTGCTTAATTTACACAGGAAAGCAGCCAAGGTAGAGTTTCTTCTGTATACGATGCCATGGCATTTAGGATTAAGCATTTGTTGAAATCATAATGCAAAAGACTACTATATGATCCATAAAGTTCTTGTAATGCATGACTTCAGTCTGAATGCAATTTGGTTGCTTAATTTACACAGGAAAGCAGCCAAGGTAGAGTTTCCTCTGTATACGATGCCATGGCATTTAGGATTAAACATTTGTTGAAATCATAATGCAAAAGACTACTATATGATCCATAAAGTTCTTGTAATGCATGACTTCAGTCTGAATGCAATTTGGTTGCTTAATTTACACAGGAAAGCAGCCAAGGTAGAGTTTCCTCTGTATACGATGCCATGGCATTTAGGATTAAACATTTGTTGAAATCATAATGCAAAAGACTACTATATGATCCATAAAGTTCTTGTAATGCATGACTTCAGTCTGAATGCAATTTGGTTGCTTAATTTACACAGGAAAGCAGCCAAGGTAGAGTTTCCTCTGTATACGATGCCATGGCATTTAGGATTAAACATTTGTTGAAATCATAATGCAAAAGATTACTATATGATCCATAAAGTTCTTAAAATGCATGACTTCAGTCTGAATGCAATTTGGTTGCTTAATTTACACAGGAAAGCAGCCAAGGTAGAGTTTCCTCTGTATACGATGCCATGGCATTTAGGATTAAGCATTTGTTGAAATCATATTGCAAAAGACTACTATATGATCCATAAAGTTCTTGTAATGCATGACTTCAGTCTGAATGCAATTTGGTTGCTTAATTTACACAGGAAAGCAGCCAAGGTAGAGTTTCCTCTGTATACGATGCCATGGCATTTAGGATTAAACATTTGTTGAAATCATAATGCAAAAGACTACTATATGATCCATAAAGTTCTTGTAATGCATGACTTCAGTCTGAATGCAATTTGGTTGCTTAATTTACACAGGAAAGCAGCCAAGGTAGAGTTTCCTCTGTATACGATGCCATGGCATTTAGGATTAAACATTTGTTGAAATCATAATGCAAAAGACTACTATATGATCCATAAAGTTCTTGTAATGCATGACTTCAGTCTGAATGCAATTTGGTTGCTTAATTTACACAGGAAAGCAGCCAAGGTAGAGTTTCCTCTGTATACGATGCCATGGCATTTAGGAGTAAACATTTGTTGAAATCATAATGCAAAAGACTACTATATGATCCATAAAGTTCTTGTAATGCATGACTTCAGTCTGAATGCAATTTGGTTGCTTAATTTACACAGGAAAGCAGCCAAGGTAGAGTTTCCTCTGTATACGATGCCATGGCATTTAGGATTAAACATTTGTTGAAATCATAATGCAAAAGACTACTATATGATCCATAAAGTTCTTGTAATGCATGACTTCAGTCTGAATGCAATTTGGTTGCTTAATTTACACAGGAAAGCAGCCAAGGTAGAGTTTCTTCTGTATACGATGCCATGGCATTTAGGATTAAGCATTTGTTGAAATCATAATGCAAAAGACTACTATATGATCCATAAAGTTCTTGTAATGCATGACTTCAGTCTGAATGCAATTTGGTTGCTTAATTTACACAGGAAAGCAGCCAAGGTAGAGTTTCCTCTGTATACGATGCCATGGCATTTAGGATTAAACATTTGTTGAAATCATAATGCAAAAGACTACTATATGATCCATAAAGTTCTTGTAATGCATGACTTCAGTCTGAATGCAATTTGGTTGCTTAATTTACACAGGAAAGCAGCCAAGGTAGAGTTTCCTCTGTATACGATGCCATGACATTTAGGATTAAACATTTGTTGAACTCATAATGCAAAAGACTACTATATGATCCATAAAGTTCTTGTAATGCATGACTTCAGTCTGAATGCAATTTGGTTGCTTAATTTACACAGGAAAGCAGCCAAGGTAACGTTTCCTCTGTATACGATGCCATGGCATTTAGGATTAAACATTTGTTGAAATCATAATGCAAAAGATTACTATATGATCCATAAAGTTCTTGTAATGCATGACTTCAGTCTGAATGCAATTTGGTTGCTTAATTTACACAGGAAAGCAGCCAAGGTAGAGTTTCCTCTGTATACGACGCCATGGCATTTAGGATTAAGCATTTGTTGAAATCATAATGCAAAAGACTACTATATGATCCATAAAGTTCTTGTAATGCATGACTTCAGTCTGAATGCAATTTGGTTGCTTAATTTACACAGGAAAGCAGCCAAGGTAGAGTTTCCTCTGTATACGATGCCATGGCATTTAGGATTAAACATTTGTTGAAATCATAATGCAAAAGACTACTATATGATCCATAAAGTTCTTGTAATGCATGACTTCAGTCTGAATGCAATTTGGTTGCTTAATTTACACAGGAAAGCAGCCAAGGTAGAGTTTCCTCTGTATACGATGCCATGGCATTTAGGATTAAACATTTGTTGAAATCATAATGCAAAAGACTACTATATGATCCATAAAGTTCTTGTAATGCATGACTTCAGTCTGAATGCAATTTGGTTGCTTAATTTACACAGGAAAGCAGCCAAGGTAGAGTTTCCTCTGTATACGATGCCATGGCATTTAGGATTAAACATTTGTTGAAATCATAATGCAAAAGACTACTATATGATCCATAAAGTTCTTGTAATGCATGACTTCAGTCTGAATGCAATTTGGTTGCTTAATTTACACAGGAAAGCAGCCAAGGTAGAGTTTCTTCTGTATACGATGCCATGGCATTTAGGATTAAGCATTTGTTGAAATCATAATGCAAAAGACTACTATATGATCCATAAAGTTCTTGTAATGCATGACTTCAGTCTGAATGCAATTTGGTTGCTTAATTTACACAGGAAAGCAGCCAAGGTAGAGTTTCCTCTGTATACGATGCCATGGCATTTAGGATTAAACATTTGTTGAAATCATAATGCAAAAGACTACTATATGATCCATAAAGTTCTTGTAATGCATGACTTCAGTCTGAATGCAATTTGGTTGCTTAATTTACACAGGAAAGCAGCCAAGGTAGAGTTTCCTCTGTATACGATGCCATGGCATTTAGGATTAAACATTTGTTGAACTCATAATGCAAAAGACTACTATATGATCCATAAAGTTCTTGTAATGCATGACTTCAGTCTGAATGCAATTTGGTTGCTTAATTTACACAGGAAAGCAGCCAAGGTAACGTTTCCTCTGTATACGATGCCATGGCATTTAGGATTAAACATTTGTTGAAATCATAATGCAAAAGATTACTATATGATCCATAAAGTTCTTGTAATGCATGACTTCAGTCTGAATGCAATTTGGTTGCTTAATTTACACAGGAAAGCAGCCAAGGTAGAGTTTCCTCTGTATACGATGCCATGGCATTTAGGATTAAACATTTGTTGAAATCATAATGCAAAAGACTACTATATGATCCATAAAGTTCTTGTAATGCATGACTTCAGTCTGAATGCAATTTGGTTGCTTAATTTACACAGGAAAGCAGCCAAGGTAGAGTTTCCTCTGTATACGATGCCATGGCATTTAGGATTAAGCATTTGTTGAACTCATAATGCAAAAGACTACTATATGATCCATAAAGTTCTTGTAATGCATGACTTCAGTCTGAATGCAATTTGGTTGCTTAATTTACACAGGAAAGCAGCCAAGGTAACGTTTCCTCTGTATACGATGCCATGGCATTTAGGATTAAACATTTGTTGAAATCATAATGCAAAAGATTACTATATGATCCATAAAGTTCTTGTAATGCATGACTTCAGTCTGAATGCAATTTGGTTGCTTAATTTACACAGGAAAGCAGCCAAGGTAGAGTTTCCTCTGTATACGACGCCATGGCATTTAGGATTAAGCATTTGTTGAAATCATAATGCAAAAGACTACTATATGATCCATAAAGTTCTTGTAATGCATGACTTCAGTCTGAATGCAATTTGGTTGCTTAATTTACACAGGAAAGCAGCCAAGGTAGAGTTTCCTCTGTATACGATGCCATAGCATTTAGGATTAAACATTTGTTGAAATCATAATGCAAAAGACTACTATATGATCCATAAAGTTCTTGTAATGCATGACTTCAGTCTGAATGCAATTTGGTTGCTTAATTTACACAGGAAAGCAGCCAAGGTAGAGTTTCCTCTGTATACGATGCCATGGCATTTAGGATTAAACATTTGTTGAAATCATAATGCAAAAGATTACTATATGATCCATAAAGTTCTTGTAATGCATGACTTCAGTCTGAATGCAATTTGGTTGCTTAATTTACACAGGAAAGCAGCCAAGGTAGAGTTTCCTCTGTATACGACGCCATGGCATTTAGGATTAAGCATTTGTTGAAATCATAATGCAAAAGACTACTATATGATCCATAAAGTTCTTGTAATGCATGACTTCAGTCTGAATGCAATTTGGTTGCTTAATTTACACAGGAAAGCAGCCAAGGTAGAGTTTCCTCTGTATACGATGCCATGGCATTTAGGATTAAACATTTGTTGAAATCATAATGCAAAAGACTACTATATGATCCATAAAGTTCTTGTAATGCATGACTTCAATCTGAATGCAATTTGGTTGCTTAATTTACATAGCAAAGCAGCCAAGGTAGAGTTTCCTCTGTATACAATGCCATGACATTTAAGATTAATCATTTGTTGAAATCATAATGCAAAAAACTACTATATGATCTATAAAGCTTTTATAAAGCACGGCTTCAATCTGAATGCAAGTTGGTTGCTTAATTTACATAGCAAAGCAGCCAAGGTAGAGTTTCCTCTGTATACAATTCCATGACATTTAAGATTAATCATTTGTTGAAATCATAATGCAAAAGACTACTATATGATCCATAAAGTTCTTGTAATGCATGACTTCAGTCTGAATGCAATTTGGTTGCTTAATTTACACAGGAAAGCAGCCAAGGTAGAGTTTCCTCTGTATACGATGCCATGGCATTTAGGATTAAACATTTGTTGAAATCATAATGCAAAAGACTACTATATGATCCATAAAGTTCTTGTAATGCATGACTTCAGTCTGAATGCAATTTGGTTGCTTAATTTACACAGGAAAGCAGCCAAGGTAGAGTTTCCTCTGTATACGATGCCATGGCATTTAGGATTAAACATTTGTTGAAATCATAATACAAAAGACTACTATATGATCCTTAAAGCTTTTATAATGCACGGCTTCAATCTGAATGCAAGTTGGTTGCTTAATTTACATAGCAAAGCAGCCAAGGTAGAGTTTCCTCTGTATACAATGCCGTGACATTTAAGATTAATCATTTGTTGAATTCATAATGCAAAAGACTACTATATGATCCATAAAGTTCTTGTAATGCATGACTTCAGTCTGAATGCAATTTGGTTGCTTAATTTACACAGGAAAGCAGCCAAGGTAGAGTTTCCTCTGTATACGATGCCATGGCATTTAGGATTAAACATTTGTTGAAATCATAATGCAAAAGACTACTATATGATCCATAAAGTTCTTGTAATGCATGACTTCAGTCTGAATGCAATTTGGCTGCTTAATTTACACAGGAAAGCAGCCATGGTAGAGTTTCCTCTGTATACGATGCCATGGCATTTAGGATTAAACATTTGTTGAAATCATAATACAAAAGACTACTATATGATCCTTAAAGCTTTTATAAAGCGCGGCTTGAATCTGAATGCAAATTGGTTGCTTAATTTACATAGCAAAGCAGCCAAGGCAGAGTTTCCTCTGTATGCGATGCCATGGCATTTTGGATTAAACATTTGTTGAAATCATAATGTAAAAGACTACTATATGATCCATAAAGCTCTTATAAAGCACGGCTTCAATCTGAATGCACGTTGGTTGCTTAATTTACATAGCAAAGGAACCAAGGTAGAGTTTCCTCTCTATACAATGCCATGAAATTTAAGATTAAACATTTGTTGAAATATGAATGCAAAAGACTACTATATGATCCATAAAGTTCTTGTAATGCATGACTTCAGTCTGAATGCAATTTGGTTGCTTAATTTACACAGCAAAGCAGCCAAGGTAGAGTTTCCTCTGTATACGATGCTACATAAAAAGAAAATCGGCTCGTATCACGTTATATATAGACATAAAAGGGTGCTTAGGAATTATCCCATATTTGTGGGGAAAATGTGGCGACCTTGGTAGACCTTGGCTTCATTTCTCAGAATGTGCTAAACTCTGGCAACTATGCCAGTAACAGTTCGGCTTTCAATTGTACTCAAAACAATTCTTCAGTCGCCATTAACGTATGCGTTATTTTTACTGTGTTTCGAGTTTGAACCGTTTTCATAGGCAACTCGTGATAAATTTTGCTTTAAATTATGCACTTGTGGAATCAACTGGAAGTGAAAGAAACTGCGGGAAAGTTGGTGCAGGAATACAGTGTTTTACTGCAAAATTCGTGGCAAGAAGAACTGTTTTGTATTTGATATCGAAGCGATTGCCACTAAATTTCAGCAGGAACAAAACAAATAAGAAACAGTTTGTAAGTATTTTTATTCATTGATTTTTTTAAAAATAAATACCTAAATGCTATAAAATGTATGCGTGAAAGTAATAAGTAAATTCTTGAAAATTAATTGAATGATGTCTTACCTCACCATTTCTTATTTAACGTTCATATTATTCTTTTACTATCCATTCATATTATTCGTTCATTATTTTAACGTTTATATAAATAAGGAAAAACGTTTGAGTTTCGGAAAAAAAAAAAAAACAGTGTATGTCTATATTTGCACACTTAAAAAAGTCTGTTCTATAACTGCTTCTGCAATAGATCATCGTCAACTGAGACTTGTTCCTGCAAACAGAGCCCAAAAGAGAGCTTAGTGAATCTTTGGATTATGTACAAAGATTAGCCATTTTCGTTTGAGTCCTTTTAAGACAGAAGTTTTAGCATATTCAAAAAAGGCTATCCAAGGATCTTTTATGCATTTGAATATGTTTTATTTTATTTAAAACCACGGTTAATATGTTTTTTTTTAAATGACTAATCAAACGCAAAGTACTTTAAAGTATCTAAAAATGACTGCACTGTTCAACGAGTTACTCAAACATTTTTCTTTTAATTTCTTCGTAGTGGGGAAGGATATCCTGTCAGCTATCACACGACGTGATACAGCATCGAAGAATTCCGTATATGTTTCTATTAAAATGGAATTCTGGTTCACAATAAATCCAGGAAGTCAATACTAGGCGACACAGATATCAGTTTCTTTGTAAGTGGGTGTAAGAAATCTGTCAGTTTCTTTCTTATGTTGAAGGAAAAAGTTAAGAGGAAAAGGAAAACGAGAAAGATGGCTTTCACGTACGATGAGGTGCGAATGCATGTAAAGAAAGTCATAATACTGAAGAGGAAGATTCAAACATTTCGTATCAGATAAAAAGAAACTATATACAGAAAGTTTCAATATAACAGCTTAGGACAGCTCCTAAAATAGACTTATGTAAGAATCGATTTATGTTCAGTTTATGCCAGTTTTGCTCTAAAGTGTTAATGGCGAGCAAAATATGACTCTGGGCGAAGTATGTATTACGTCAAGGTTTCTTAAACTGTGAGTGGCGAACCCCTTTGGGGGTCGCGGGATCTGAAGCAGGGAATCGTCAAATATTTTAGCAGTTTTGATATTTCTTTAAGAGGTATCAGAAACTCCTATACCGACAATGTTAAATTGGCCATTTTCGATATACCTTTTCTCAAAGTCTGCTGTAGATACAAGCTTGAAATTTTTTTCTGTAATTAAAGTATACCTATCTGATTGTACTGAAATGAGCTTTTGAAACATTTTGAATTTTAGAGTAAATTACAGGATATTTTGTTAGGCATAGTAAAATTTAGCACTTTTCTCACACAAAAAAATTAAAAATTTTTTTTCTCTAAGTTTATTACAAAAAGCTCATTTCAGTAAATATTAGGGAACCTAATAAATAAGCCATAAAAATTTAGATACCTGTGAGCAGTAGTTCCTGAGAAAAGGTACATCGAGTATAAAAAAATCACGTTTGGAGAAAAACGCGTTTTTATGTGAAAATCCTCATTGATCAAAGCAGTAGATGACAAATTAAAACTAGATTTTTTTACAGTTCTAATTTTCATAGAGATTAACGAATGGTATTTTTAGAAAGATAAAAGTGTAGAGAATTTGAAAATGCAAAAATCCGAAATCGAAATTTTTTGAAGATTTTGGGGTTCCAACTCCGCTTAACTTATAATAACTTCTGAAAATAGATAAAGATAAGACAATGCAAATGAAGGTAAAAACTAAAACGTTTCGACGCATTCTTTTTATAATATAAACGTTCATTTTCCTTGCTTTGCACGTGACGCTGTCATTTCGTCTGTTACTTATTTAAAATTTTCCCATTGTTCTATGTCTTAAGATTAGAAATTAAATTTAGTGGCCTAAAACTGCAATAGTATATTATAGAGCAGGTGAAAAACTGACAGTTTCATTCACGCGTGTGTCGGATTATCCCAATACTTATGGGGTCCCACCCAATTTGGCGAATCTTTGGAATATGGTAACAGGTAGTTTGGCGACATTTTGGTAAGGCGATAAAGGTTACTAGCTAGGACTTTAGCAATAATGTGAGAAGTACACAGTTCCAGCCACAGATTATTTTGTGGTGACTTTTATAATGGATAAATTAGAGGGAAAAGAAAATTAATGTAATTTCTTGCAGATTTTATTTATTTTACACGTGCAAATGTTCATCCTTGGAAAGAGTATATGCAAGCTGAAGATATAAAAGCTTGCATAGTATACATACTTTTTAGCGATCAGGTAATTTCATATAGTATGTCCTTTTTACCGACTTCAAAGATTCACAAAATTTTCCTGCATTTTCGTGCAAATTTTTCTATTTTAAGAGAAGAATTAGTTACATGTTTCATATATAAATTTGCTCTGTAAAAACAAATTTCTGTGCACTACTTTCCGGAAACTTCCGATCATGATTTTAGCTAATAAGCACTTAGAAACAATTTCGCACCTAATCTTCGTCATGATTAAGCACTTTTGTTCCATAAAAGTTCTAGCATAAGCGTAATTCAGCTAGCAGATTGTTGGAAGAAATGTTGAGTAAAAACAAAACATGCCTTTACTTCGTGAAAACAAAATGGCGTCCAAAACAAAACTAGCAGGTTGCTGTAGCAGGGTTGGTCGCCAAATTTCGCCAAAAAATCGCCAAGATGTCATAATGTAAAGATTCACTGTTACTTTACTCTTAATTATAAATATTTAAATTATTTAATATGGGATTTACATGTATCTATTTCATTTATTTAATATGCTAATTACAGATACTCATACATTCATGTCAGATATTGGAGTTATTTATCAGCACTGTACCAAGTTTTGCTAAATTACTTAACATTTAATAAATAGTAAAATCTGCCGGTGAGAAGCTAGCTTTTCAATTTTCTACAGAATTCTTTCTTCATGGAAGTTCGTAGCTGAATTTTTACGTTATTTTTATTTACTGTCATTGCTAGAAATATTCTTTGTTATTACTGACAAATGACAGAAGTATAATGCACCTGTAATTAATATCTTTATTTGGAGGAAATATTTGTTTCTCGTAATCTGTCATTTCACTTTATGCCAAAACACCATGAATTCCGACTTTAGCGTCTGCTCCAGTATTGGTTGGGTTGCCATTCTCTATCAAGATTTTCATAGATAAGTTCCCGAATGCGATTTGTAAAATTCGAAGCATTATGATTTGAGAACAGTTTGATTTTGACTTTTGAAATCTGGCATCGCTAAGCGATTTAGTACAATATTTTTGAAATTTATTCTTTCGAATTAAGAATTCAACACGGATGGAAAAGTATTTCACTTTACAAAGTAGTTAATGTTTGTTCCTGAAATTTACTGTCAAATTAATTTCTGAAAGAGTTTACTCTTTCAGAAGATATGTTTTCTGTCTAAAAACAATGTCCAACAGAAGTAATAATTGAATTTACTCCTTTAGTAAGATGAATGCTAAGAGGATAAAAATATCCGGTACCTTTCCGTTTCGCGGACGCAAATCTCGCCAAGCAGACTTTGTTGGCGGGTATAACTTGCATTAATATGCTATGCTTAAGTTTTCTTCTTACATTTTCAGAAAAAATTTATTAGTTAATAAAAAAATGTGAAAGTAAAAATTATCCTTCTTTCAGCTTGCGCTCACAAATCATTATGGGAATATCCATGTTTGCGAAAAGCATGTATGAAAAAAGCATGTCTGCGATGTTATCGTCATGCGATGATTTGTAGACACTTAATTTTTACCACGATGTTTTTAAATTGCGAAATTTTTGAACCGCTTTATTTTCGACGTTTTGTACCACGATGTTTTAGGACTGCGATGTTTTCTCTTTACGATGTTTTCTCCCACGTTCGCCTTGCGTTGTTTTCTCCGCGGCGTTTTCTTCCGCGATGTTTTTGCCGCGATGTTTTCGGCTGTAACCGATATTTTTGTAATTTAATCCGCTTTCTGACAAAAATTTTCGTCATGTTTCCACCTTGCGCGCAGAGTTTAAAACATTCTGTTGCGCAATTTAATTCCATATTTAACATACAGCTTTTATAACATTTGGAAGCTACTGTGAACCAAAACTTCTAAGAATTTCATGTTAAATTTTTATTTTATTTGGAGTTGAGTTTATAAAATGTGTTTTATTTAAAAAGTCTAATTTTTTCGCGCATAAAATTTTTTAATATTAAAATATTCCGATTTTTGGTTGAGTTAAAAAATAAGAGCCCATATAAAGAATTCCATCAAAGTTCAAGTATGTACCATTAGCCATTTTTAAAATATTATGCGCGCAAGGTGGAATCATCACGAAACATTTTGTCAAAAACCGGAGTAATTTGAAAAAAATATTTGTGGGAACACAAACTTTCTGGTTGCTAGTTCCCAAAGCAGCTATATTATGTAATCAGCTGTAAAAAGTTGGAAGTAATTGCTTTTAAAATTAATAAAATATCCCAATTCTTGCAACAGTCACATAGTCGAAGATCATAAGGGGTTAAGGTGTATGAGTCCCCTTAAGAAGATAAACGTATTGTTCTTGCCGTCTGAAAGTACTGCTATTCTAATAATTTAATTTCCAAAAGTTTATTCAAATTTAATTTTGTTCCCAGAAAAATGAATAGCTTTAATTACGCTTTCGAAAACACTTTCTGTAATATTTTTGTAATAATGCGCAAAATTTGTGACTCGACCGCAACTTCTCCAATGTTGAGAATGTGGTATATTTTACACAATTTGAGAACTGAAATTGTGGGTAAGGAAACTGAGTTTGAATCTTCACAGATCAAAAACGCTTTTGTATGCGAACAGAAAAAGCGAGATGTTTGAGCTTGTTATTTACTTTCGCTAGCTCTGAAATAACGGACTGAATTCATACATAGTTTTAATTCAGTTTTAGCTCAATTTTCGAATTAAAAATTTTTGTCATACCAAAATATCTCAGAAATGTTTACAGACGACGTATTTGATTGATAGAATAAATGAGATTAATGTAAAAATTTTGTCTTTCTCCAATGGAAAATTCGTGACTCACTGCAAAATGTTCTTGCTGTGTTTTCACTTATTCTTTCATGTATTACCCTTTATGGTACTATTCAATTTCAAGGGCCGCAAAAAATCGCCAAACTATTGTTGATGCCAATGCTGCCAAAAATAATTGCGGCCATCCTAATGCAAGAAAGTATAATAGTAAATAACTATCTAAAGATTGATGTTTTTATTTAGATGAAAGGTTAATTTCATACAATACTTTTTATTATTATAATTTATATAAAAAAGCTAAACATGACTGAATGGAAGCATAAGAGTCGATAACTATTTCAGATCATTATTATAATTTATATCAAAATTCCTAAACATAACTGAATGGATGCCTGCATCGCTATTTCGCTACCGACCTATCGCTAAAGCATAATTTCATCTCGTTGGTTGTTCAAACGTAATTTTCGATAATGAATGATGCCTTTTTCTTTGACAATATTCTCGGTGAAGTGCAGAATCGCCCACTTATTTGTTTGCCGCTTTTTACAAGGGTAAAAACAACTGGATTTTTGTCAATTTTCTTTTACTTTTTAAATGAAAATAAGTCGATGTGTACATAAACTCAAGCGTGTGCGCAGTGCCATTTTTGTGCAATTCTGGGATTTTTGTTTAAGTGAAAATAGGTTGCTTTGTACATGTATACTGAGTATGTACAATTCTTAAAAAACGCGTCAAACAGTGGGTGATTCTGCACTTTACCCAAGTCCTATCAGCGGCCGAGCGGTAACGTCGCTGAGCACTGGTAGTTCGGTCCGAGGTTCGAATCCCGCGAATGGGCTGGCTGCGTGGGAAACGTGTATACGAGCCAGTTTCCTTTAAAACGTCCTACACGAAGGCATCCCCCCTTAAGGCAGATAGCCCTCGAGTGCTTTTCCGTAATCTAATAAACCAAATCAAACTGCACTTTACCCAAAATTCTATTGCAGACTTCTCGTCATGGGCAATTCCCAAATTGTTACATCCATAGGATATCAAAAGAGGATTTAAATATTAAATTAATGTTTCAATGGCGTCTTAAGAAATATAGAACTATATAAACCTACGCAGTCTGAAATCAGCGCGTACGGTAGATTTGGCGCGGTGTTAAAGGGGCGCGTGTGCTAGATTTGGCACTTTTGCGCATACGTTTTCTCTGCAATTTTTTTACGGTTGTCAAAACGGAATAGTACCAAATTTATTTATTAATTTAGGTATTTATTATCAATTTACTTGTTTATTATTAGAAAAACGTAAATTAATAATATAGTAGAAGTAGAAAAGTTCTAAAACTGCGTTAAAATTAACCTATTATATTTTAAAAACAAAAGTTAAGATGATTGTATACTAATTTGGAAATTTTTTATTTAAAGTAAACGTATAAATTGACTCATTAATATATAATCATTATTCATTACATAAGTTCGAATGCAAAGTTTTTTTTTTTTTTTTTTTTTAATCACACTACGATTGATTTTAACTTAAAAGTAAATTGATTTCGGGTGTCAAAATAATTGACATTTTGCGTATCAATAAAAGTATCAAACAAGAAACTATAAGCATGTTATATTAGTTGTTAATTTATATCTGTATATTTCCTAAATATTTAAATAAATAATAAATAGAATATACGTGGTTAATGACTAACGTAAGTTCTGTTTTCATCAAGAGAAATTCAGGAATGCGTTCAATTGATGGTGAAAAATGCTTGGCGTAGGACTGTTGAAGTCTGTTCATTGCTCATGGCAAGTCAGAAAAATTAATTTTTTAAAATTTGTATTTAATTTCTGAACGCAGGTTTCTTAGAAAATTGATTTTACATCTCAGCATTTCAGATATGGAAACCTTTTCTCCTAAACATTATACGAGTAGACAAAAGCTTATATAACGATTTCGATACGTAAAAAGTATGCGTAATCATTTTATGACATATAATTAAACGTTATATTTTGTGATGAAGATTTTCTTTAATGTTAATGGTAATTAGTTTCAGCTTTGGTGTGTGGTGTGATGTATTTAATTACGGCAAAGCACACTAGGGCTATCTGCCTACGGGGAGGGATGATTTCGTGGAGGACTTTCTAAGGGAAACTGGCTCGTATACACGTTACACATGGGGAAAACCACGAAAACACCCAGCCCTTTCGCGGAATTCGAACCTCGGACCGAAATATCAGTGTTCAGCGACTTTACCGCTCGGCCGCTGGTGGGTCGTTTCAGCTTTGGGCCACCAGTTATTGCAGTATGGCTTTTTTAATGGAGGATTGAATAATCTCATAGAATGGGGCACAGAAATTTTGCAGAGACTTTATCATCGTGCAAGTTAAATTAATATTATGATTAAAATGTATCAAAGGAGTGTAATGAGAAGATTATAATGAAGTTTTAGGTGTAAATTTTCGTGGAAAATGTGAATATAGTTTCTGGTTTCAAATATAACATGTTTCGAAACCAAATTAACTGTTAACGGTTTTAAAATGGTTGCCAAGCCATATCAGTATTTCTGCTAGGCTAATCAATGAGCGAATACATTTCGAAGAAGATTATGCAAGAAAAGGTGCTAAAAATCTGGGTGAAAATACTATATCCTTCCTCTCGTTACACAATTTACGTCATTATTATTTTATTAGCATAAATGAACTTATGGTAAAATTGACAAACGAACGTATGTTGGATAAATACGAGTATAAAAAGAAATCTGCCAAGAATGTGACTTCACAGTAGTTATTATCGAAGCCCATATTTTAAGTTACTTTGGCTAATCTTTAGAATATGATAACAGGTAGTATGGTGACATTTTGGTCAGGCGATAAAGGTTACTAGGTGGGACTTTAGCAATAATCTGAGAAGTATACAGATTATTTTGTCTCAGAGAAATGAGAGATTATGAGACATTTAATGTGACATTTTCCGTAAAATTCTGATCGGGATTTTAGCTAATAAGCACTTAGAAACAATTTCACTGCTAAAGTGCAGAATCGTCCACTTATTTGTTTGGCGCTTTATACAAGAGTAAGAGGAATTGGGTTTTTGTCAATTTTCTTTGACTTTTTAAGAGAAAATAGGTCGATGTGTACATGGATACCGTGTATGTGCAATTCTTAAAAACGCGGGAAACAGTTTGCGTTTTCACACTTTCTCCCAATTAAGCATTTTTGTTCCATAAAAGTTCTAGTATAAGCGTAATTCGGCTAGCAGATTGTTGGAAAAAATGTTGAGTGTGGGAAAAAAAAAAAAAAAAAAAAAAAAAACATGCCTTTACTTTGTGAAAACAAAATGTCATCCAAAACAAAACTAGCAGGTTGCTGTAGCAGCGTTGGTCGCCAAATAATCGCCAAGTTGTCATAATGTAAAGATTCACCGTTACTTTACTTTTAATTATAAATATTTAAATTATTTCATATGGGATTTACATGTATCTATTTCATTTATTTAATATGGCAATTACAAATACTCATTCATGTCAGATATTGGAGGTATTTATCAACACTTTAGCAGGTTTTGCTAAATTACTTAACATTTAAGGAATAGTAAAATCTGCCGGTGAGAAGTATTTAGCTTTTCAATTTTCAACAGAATTCTTTCTTCATGGAAGTTCGTAGCTGAATTTTTACGTTATTTTTATTTACTGTCATTGCTAGAAATATTCTTTGTTATTACTGACAAATGACAGAAGTATAATGCACCTGTAATTAGTATCATTATTTGGAGGAAATATTTGTTTCTCGTAATCTGTCATTTCACTTTTATTCCAAAACACCATGAATTCCGACTTTAGCGTCTGCTCCAGTATTGGTTGGGTTGTCATTCTCTATCAAGATCTTCATAGATAAGTTGCCGAATGCGATTTGTAAAATTCTAAGCATTATGATTTGAGAACAGTTTGATTTGGACTTTTGAAATCTGGCATCGCTAAGCGATTTAGTACAATATTTTTGAAATTTATTCTTTCGAATTAAGAATTCAACACGGATTAAAACGTATTTCACTTTACAAAGTAGTTAATGTTTGTTCCTAAAATTTACTGTCAAATTTATTTCAGAAAGAGTTTACTCTTTCAGAAGATACGTTTTCTGTCTAAAATGAATGTCCAACAGAAGTAATAATTGAATTTACTCCTTTAGTTAAGATGAATGCTAAGAAGATAAAAATATCCGCTACCTTTCCATTTCGCGGGCGCAAATCTCGCCAAGCAGACTTTGCTGGCGACAGCATACAGTATACACATAAAAAATGTTAAAAAATGTTAGTTCTAAGAATTTATTTTTAAGGCATAAACATTTTAATATAGTTTAAAATTTTGTAAAAAGCCAGTAAATAAAGATAATGAATTTGAAAAAAGACATTAATTTAAAGTTTACTATGCTTTCATGGTTCAACATCCTGATTCGCCCCTTCGTATCACGTGATCCCAAGTGATATCATTTCACGTAAACTACGCTACAAAAAACTAATTCTTTCCGTAATTATCTACATTAATTTCAAGTTAAATCTTAATTTGGAATACAAGTTTAAATGCAAGAATTATTTCAATTCTTACGAATACCTCACTCAATTATGTAAAACCGCATTGCTTTACTTCGCTAGCGTATTCTCGTTAGAATTGATGAATTTAACCCTTGAATTTGCCTTTTCTATATTTTCGCCTTCGGATCTTAGGGCATAAAATGTAACTATCTAGGTAAAACTTCTATGTAATTGTATGCCAGTATTGAAAGAAACAATCAATCCGATAAGAAATGGCTGCGACTTGTTTTGAAAATGAAGCGTAAGATGTTACCAGAGAGGATATTCCGTTTGGTATCATTTGTACCATTATTGGCGACTTTATCGTTTGCGCCGGCAGAACGGAAAAGTACCAAATATGCTTTCATTAAAAGATTGTGCAGTGCAGTAAATTAAATTTATCTTGTTATATAGGATTATCTACTGCACTCACGATAAGCTATAACTCTTTTACGTTACTTATATTGTTATTATTCGGAAGGAGGAAAAGTAGCAGAGTTGATGATAATCGTATTAGAATACTGAAAATTTATAAAAATATTCTAAATGTAATACATAGTACTAATAAGCTGTAATCTTACTCGTTTGCGCGTTCGGATAGTGGAATTGTAATTAACACGTTCCAAGCATATTTCTTAGCAAATCCCGTTCAGGCCACGCGCGACTGGTATTGTTGGGCCAGCGATTCTTATCGCAGTAGAAGATAGTTTACGTTTGGAACGTGATTCTTATAGGCATTCATTCAACACGTTACGCGCCAAGTCTGTTTTGTAAATAGTTACATTCTATGCAAAGATATTACGAAGCAGAAAATTAGAATTACTGAGGTCCGGAAAGAATTAGCGCTATCCCTTACAAGTTGTGAAAAAGAAGATATTCCGTCGAACAGAAATGCAAGAATATCTAAAAACGATAACATAAACTCCAAAGAAAACCAGGAAAAGCCTCTGGAGTACGGAAATATTATAAATTATGTTATGATTAAAATGCAACTGAAGCTGGTAGAGTAATGGCCAGAAAAAAAGACTAAGACAGTTGTCACATTTTGTAATAGCTGTAATGGAGAACCGTTTTTATGCTTGCCATGTTTCAGTGAAATCCATTAGTCCTGTAATGAATCAAAATTAAGTAAATTTTAAATAATTTTTCTGTAATTCCATAAAACAGTGTAAATTGTATAGTTATATATCATGTTACACGCTGTCAGCCAGCGGTGGTCGACGCGGCCTAAACGGAAAGTCTAGTGTGGCTGACACTAGACTGACACAGATGGCTGACGCGGCCTAAACGGAAATTCTAGCATCAGGCACAGATTGCTGACATGGCGCTCAACGTGTTAAAATAAGTGTTACTGAAGGAAATAGAATTTGCTTCAAGCGGTGAACTGCGATCTACGTTAATTCAAAGGAAAAAGAAGTCTTTCCATTCAGAATGGACTTACAGTGTCTCACAAAAGTGATGGGACACTTGTGCTTTACAAGAGGAAACTGTAATAAGATAAATTTAGAAAAACATGTAAAAATTTTTTGTGGGTGCTTTTCATACTTAAATTTAGTAACAATTATTACATTACATACATTTTCTCAAAATATTAAAATCTTAATTTAATAAAAATACAATAGTTTAGAACGGAGCAAAAAATGATTCACATAAGTGATGGGACACCTATAGATACTTACGTACTACAATAAAAATATTTTTTGGGGTTTTTATTGTTACTCAAAAGTAATTGGCAATAATTTATAAAATCGTCTGCAGTATTTCTCTCCAGTTTGTTTTGGAATTTTTGTGTTTTTTAGCTCTGTGCACCCATGAATGCTAAACGAAAAGAAACTTTGCCTGAAATTCGAAAATTAGTTATTAATTTGCATATTGAACATGGAAAACCTATTAGAGAAACTGCTGAAATGTGTTATCCTGAGTCATTCAACAGTTTTCAATATCATTAAATGATATAAAAAGAATCATATGATTCAGGATAAAAGAAGACCTGGCCGACTATCAAAGCTATCCAATGGAATAAAGCGAATTATCGTTCGAAATATTAAAAAAAAAAAATCCAAGAATGAGTGCTCCTAAAGTGGCTGCCTGATTTGCAAGCATTATATGGAGTAATTGTTAATCCTGAGACTATTGGAAGAGTAATTCGATCTGCTGGATATCACGGTAGAGCAGCCAGGAAAAAATTTTTCGTGAGTGAAAAGAATAAAAAACTCAGACTGGCTTTCGCAAAATCCAACATAAATAAGAATTCTGATTACTGGAATGAAGCTATATTTGCTGACGAGAGTAAATTTAATATATTTGGTTCTGACGGTAGAATCTTGGTGTGGAGAAAACCCAGGGAAGAATTTCGCAAACAGAACTTGTTGCCAACAGTAAAACATGGCGGAGGCGGAGTTATGGTATGGGGGTGTATGTCCTCCGCTGGAGTTGGTAATCTTGTTTTTATTGACAGTATAATGGATCAGTACAAGCATATTGACATTTTAAATCAAACTTTAAAATCTTCAGCACGAAAATTGAACCTTCATAACGATTTGAAATTGCACCAGGACAATGACCACGAGCACGGTGCTTTGAACGTTAGACTCTGGCTGCTGTATAACTGTCCTGAAATAATAAAACACCACCACAATCTCCAGACTTAAATCCCATAGAGAATATTTGGCAAGAATTGGAATCAAGAATTCGCAAACACACCATTTCTTCAAAACAAGAATTAAAATCGGTGCTTCAAGAAGAATGGGGTAAAATCACTCCATGAATCGTAAAAAAATTAGTCGAATCCATCCCAAGAAGATTAAATTATGTTTTAAAAGTAAAAGGAAATTAAACAAAATATTAAAACCTTTAAAAAGGTAAAATTTTCGAATAAATATTTGATGAAAAATTAAGTGTCCCATCACTTACGTGAGCCATTTTTTGTTTCGTTCTAAAGAGTTGTATTTTTATTAAATTAATATTTTAATATTTTGAGAAAATGTATGTTATGTAATAAATGTTACTAAATTTAAGTATGAAACACACCCACAAAAATTTTGCATGCTTTTTTTTTAAAATTTATTTTACCTCAGTTTCCTTTTGTAAAGCCCAAGTGTCCCATAACTTTTGTGAGACACTGTATAACGAAAATTCGCTGTGTAAGGGCAAATATATGAATACTCCTGTTAAATCTGCGCTTTTCATCAGTAGTCTTAACTAGAACTGCACTTAACTAGCAATCTACAACTAAAAAAATAGAGAGAGAAGAGGTACAATGTAAAAAGAAAAGATATATTAAAAGCCTTGTAAATAAAATTAAAATTTAACAAAACTTATTCACCGTTACTTGTAATTGTGGGGTTTTGGTAATGAAAATACGGTACGCGGCATTTAACGCCACAGCACTTACGTATTAAGGACACCGCAGCAGAAGTTGCGCTGATGCGCCAATAAAGAGCAGTCCTGTTGTTTGCACGCAGTTATCTTTCGGATTCCTTTTTGCTTTGTTGTTTGCTGATTTTTAACGCCCTTTCTTAGTGCTACGAAAATGCGTCCTTGCAATTTGCCAAACACAGAAGAAGATGCAATTTTTATTTTTTCAGAAGCGAAATATTTTACCCCCTCCCCCGAAAAAAAAAAACGAAAAGTACCAATTCTCATGATATGAAACTTTATTTTGGTAAACGTACGTTTTGGAAATGTAATTTAAGACGGTGTGATCAGCAAATGGGACTTGGAAAAGACAACTGGTTGGAAGGAAGCAGAATTCCATTTTGTTCAGCTTTGAGATTCATATACTGCTGGTACGAGGAGATGACATCTATTAAATTTTGTGAAAATCAACTTGATTTATCGGATAACGCTGTTATAGATTGGAACAATCACATGCGTAAATTATGTGTCTTGGATATGAAGAATAAACCAAACAAAAAGGTAGGTGGACCAGATCGCATTGTGGAAATTGATGAAAATTTGTTTAATAAGCGTAAAAATGATTGTGGTCGAGTACGACCCGAACAGTGGGTGTTTGGTGGTATATGAAGAGAAACAAAAGATTCGTTTGCTGTCACTATTCCTAATAGAACTGGCTCTATCCTTCTTAATAAAATTGTTGAAAACATTGCAGATGGTAGCACAAAATTTAATCTGGCAGTTGGGAAGGTTACCAAACAAATAGAATAGAAAAAGAAGGATTCCTACATGCTAAAGTTAATCATAAATACAATTTTATTGATCCTGATGCAGGAAATCATACACAAACAGTTGAGAGAATGTGGGGCTGTGCTAAATGGAGGAACAAGAGACAAAGGAGGACAGCAAAACATCGTTTAGAATTTTATTTAGCAGAGTTCATATGGCGACAGCTTCGGGTCAAAGAAAATAGAGACTGTTTTGAATCTATGTTAAACTGTATATCGGTCTATTTTCCACCGAAATCCGATTGACTACTTTGATTTTAAATAAAGTGTTTTCATTTTTGAAAGTTTTTTAATTTTAAATAAAATGTTTTAATTTATGATTTGTCACAAAAAAATCTAGATATAGATTGGCGGCACTTTAAAACCGCTAAATCTGCAGCTAAGGTGGCGTTATTACGTAAGTACCGATTTTTCTTTATTATTCACTGTGAAATGTGGAGAATTTTACAAAAAAGAGACCTCATTCTTTTACTTACTTTCATTAGCTCAGTTTAAATTTTTAAAGAATACGTAGTTTAAAGAAATCTATTTTTTCTTTAATTAACTGCATAGTTAATTACATAATAATTAAAAATAAATAATTTTTATTACGATGTTTTAAACTGTTACACGTTACAATGGTTTTAATCCGAAAGCCAAATTTACAAGCAAACAGAAAGAGCTTGGATAAAAGACAATTAAACGAGTATCATTTACATGTGTCGGTGTTTTAGTAAATACAGTTTTAAGTTTCAGAATGATAGGTTAAGATTACATATTAAATATGTGATACAATATAGAATTTTAATTGCTGTTCCGCAATCATAGGGGGACAGCGAGACATCGTTTAGAAGCTTATTTAGCAGAGTTCATATGGCGACAGCATCAGGTCAAAAAAATAGGGACTGTTTTGAACCTATATTAAACTTTGATTTTAAATAGTTTTTATTTTATTTATTTTTATTTATAAATTTTAAATAGTTTAACCTACTTTGATTTTAAATAGTTTTCATTCATGATTTGTCGCAAAAATTTAAGTGGTGATTGGCGGCACTTAAAAAAACCCCAAATCTGCAGCTGCGGTACCGTTAATACGTAAGTACCGAATTTACAAACTAAATTTACAATGAAGCTAATTAATTTATCATGCACTTGTGGGTAAAATCGTTAAAATGCATTATTTTACACACAGGTGCAAGTGGTTCGCACACCTCATCGTGTTATGAACGTTTCAAAATTAAAATCATTCGATGTCGTTTCGCTGCCAATCATAGCAACAAATATAAAAATGTTTTAAACAAAAAGAAACACTAAAAGATATTTAGGAGAAGTTAATCATCTCTACATAAGGCAGATGTATAAAATAGTTGGCAACACGCTGAGTGGTCGACAAAGTTCCCTACTGGGATATTAGAACTCCGGCATTATTAACTTTGCCTAACTTCTTCTTCCGCTTCGAAAGAAGAAAAATTTCTTTAATCAACCAACACGTAATCTTTCGCTTAGTCTGCAAGGCTCCTGTTTACTTACCCGTAGTTTGTTTATGCACTTAAATGTCATCTGGGTGTTTCTTCCGCTTTGAGAAGCACAACGAAAATTGAGTCCATTTCCATAATTACCTTCTTCTGAATGCAGGGGAGAAAACTGTTTTACAGGGAGAAAAATGTCATTAGATACTGTTCTTCTGGTTTTTTTTCGGACAAGCGAAATTTAAAAAACTATAGACTCTTTTGAGTGAGAAAAGCTTATTAAGCCTTATTTCTAACCTTTCTTTAGAACAAAATTTCAGCGGATTTGAATCCGGCGTTTCTCAGCGGCATTATGAGTAATGTCTATTAAAATTAGTATTTTTACTTCCTTGTACGAAGTAAAAAGGAAGTATTGTAATCGCGAAAAGTTTCAGGCAACATATTTCAACGACAATATCCATTTTGACCGCTATCGAATGCAATTTAACGATGTTTTTGCGTGATATCTGTGCGTAAGGACAGAATAAAAGACATTTTTCCTCCAAAAAAATTATAAAATTGCTTTAAAATTAATTCTGAAGAGAATTTTTCGTGGCGTCTGTACGAACGATTGTACGTACGTATCTCGCATAACTCAAAAACGAGTACCTTCAGAACATTCAAATTTTGTATATAGGACTACTATAACATGTAGATGTGCACCTCATATTTTGGTTGCAATCGGCCGCACCAAACGTATATAAATATATTTATATATATATATCGACTCTGTTACCCGGCTCAGTGATCTCAGTATCTTTACTCTTATATTTTTGTGAATTGTACATTTTTTGCTTTAACAATGATTGAATTTTGTTGTTTTTATCTTCCGGTTAAGGTTTTTATGCCTTTCGTAACTCTGGAAGCAATATTTGTACAATTATGAACAATTTAAAAGCTGTTTAAGTGCGGTTAAGTTTTAAATAACATGGCGGACATATTTGTTTACATTTGAAACAGCAGAATTGTAGATTTGTTGCCATTCTAGAGAAACTAAGCTTCGCAACACAAAAATTACGCCTTCTTTTATTATTGCGAATTAAATCAGGTTTAATCCTTTCTGGAATTTTTTCGAGGAAATAAGTGTTTAAGATGTACTTCGTAATTTTTAATGCAGATATTTTGAGTTTTTATGTATTTTTGCCTTATCGCGAAGGGAGAGCTGAATTAATTGAATGAGAAATACTAAATCGTCTGTGAAAAACTGTTTCTTTTCTGTTTTGTTTGCTTAATTTCTTTCATACATCGTTTTAGCTTTATTCTAGTATTTAAATAGAACATGTGGCAACGATTATTCTTCAAATGATATAAATTTTGTGCATTCAGAGTTTCGTTATAGTAAACAAATATAGTGAATTTTAAAGAGTGCATTTATTCTATTGTGATTTATGCGCTGTCGACAAGTAGATTTAATTCAATCCAATCAATTTAAATGAAATTCAAGAAAAAATGCGTATATTTTAATATTCTGTACAAGGAAGTCATGTGGTATACACATGAGATTTTTTATTTTTTTTAAGTCCAAATACACTGTAAGAGCAAAATTTAGACTAACGTAATGTTAGTCATGTTAAAATATTTGAAACGGACTCATTACGGGGGCTCATACACCTTAAACCCCTTATGGACTTAAATATGTGACTGTTGCAAGAATTGGGATATTTTATTTATTTTAAAAGCAATTTCTTGCAACTTTTTACCGCTGACTAGATAATATAGCTGCTTTGGGAACTAGTAACCAGAAAGTTTGTGTTGCCACAGATAATTTTGTAATTTAATCCGCTTTGCGACAAAATGTTTCGTCATGTTTCCACCTTGCGCGCATATTTTACAAATGGCTAATGCTACATATTTGAATTTTGATGGAATTCTATATATGGGCTCTATATTTTAACTGAACCAAAACCCGGATGAATATTTAATTATTAAGAAATTTTATGCACGAAAACATCACAGATTTTTTAAATAAAATACATTTTATAAACTCAACTCCAAATAAAATAAACAATTAACATGAAATTCTTAGAATTTTTTGGTTCACAGTAGTTTACAAATGTTATAAAAGCTATGCGTTAAATATGGAATTAAAGTATGCGACAGACTGTTTTAAACTGTGCGCGCAAGGTGGAAACATGACGAAAACGTTTGTCACAAAGCGGATTAAATTATAAAAATATCGGTTACAGCCGAAAACATCGCGGCAAAAACATCGCGGACGAAAACGCCGCGGAGAAAACAACGCAAGGCGAACGTGGGAGAAAACATCGTAAAGAGAAAACATCGCAGTCCTAAAACATCGTGGTACAAAACGTCGAAAATAAAGCGGTTCAAAAATTTCGCAATTTAAAAACATCGGGGTAAAAATTAAGTATCTACAAATCATCGCATGACGATAACATCGCAGACATGCTTTTTTCATACATGCTTTTCGCAAACATGGATATTCCCATAATGATTTGTGAGCGCAAGATGGAAAGAAGGATAATTTTTACTTTCACATTTTTTTATTAACTAATAAATTTTTTCTGAAAATGTAAGAAGAAAACTTAAGCATAGCAAATTAATGCAAGTTATAGCAATTAATAGAATTTTAAACCGACATAGTTAATTAACAAAGGCCATTAATAAATCATTTTTTATAAAGTTTTTACTGGTAGTTTTTCATGAAAAGTATAAGCTATAAGTTGCATTTAATTTCCTATGCTTAAGTTTCCTTCTTACGTTTTCAGCAAAAATTTATTAGTTAATAAAAAATGTAAAAGTAAAAATTATCCTTCTTTACATCTTGCGCTCACAGATCATTATGGGAATATTCATTTACAGTTATGAAAGCATGTTTGCGAAAAGCATGTATGAAAAAAGCATGTCTGTGATGTTATCGTCATGCGATGATTTGTAGATACTTTATTTTTTACCACGATATTTTCGACGACGATGTTTTGTACCACGATGTTTTCTCTTTGCGATGTTTTCTCCAACGATGTTTTCTCTTTGCGATGTTTTCTCCAACGATGTTTTCTCTTTGCGATGTTTTCTCCCAAGATGTTTTGTAGCACGACGTTTTCGTTTTGCGTTGTTTTCTCCGCGACGTTTTCGCCTTGCGTTGTTTTCTCCGCGACGTTTTCGCCTTGCGTTGTTTTCTCCGCGACGTTTTCGCCTTGCGTTGTTTTCTCCGCGACGTTTTCGCCTTGCGTTGTTTTCTCCGCGACGTTTTCGCCTTGCGTTGTTTTCTCCGCGACGTTTTCGTCCGCGATGTTTTTGCCGCGATGTTATCGGCGGACACCAAAATATCTGTGGCAACAAAAACTTTCTGATTACTATTTCAGGAAACAGCTATATTATGCAGTCAGCTGTAAAACGTTTGAAGTGATTGCTTTTACAATAAATAAGTTATCCCAATTCATGCAACGGTCACATATTCGAAGATCTTGTGGGTTTTAAGGTGTGTGATTCCCCTTAACGAGGATTCAGCTATGAGAATCAAAAGGCTTAGTAATCAATAAACGATTACATAAATTCATGTATGAATTATATGTTCAGGAGTCTGCTTCCTCTCCGGAATCGAACCTTGATTCCCAGTCTCTCGTTACGACCATGGTAGGCGTGTAACCTAGCATTGCCAGTTGATGATGCAGACACTTCCAAAGATATGTTGTCGGGACGAGCCAATACCTTCTGGATAATTACGGAGAAAGATAGATAAGTAGATTCTTCAAGACGGTGTTGAACGGGCCTGTGTGATCAACCCAAAATTATACAGAATCATCACATAATACGAACATGAAGTTCGACTGATTTTTGGCGTAATAAAAGCGCTCGTCCCCAAACGGTCGGAGTTCTGTTTTATGTGTTAGTTCTAAAGCTGCCACATTTATGAAGTAAGGTGCGATAGAAGTAACTATAAATTATTTAATGATTCATTCGCGGTTTTGCCTTAATACAGCATGCGCACTACAAAAGGAAAAAGGGGTCAGTTCTGTATCTCCTGTTCTACTGGACCGAGTGACAAAATTCAACTCGCCTTTTTCACGTCTCGAAAGGACGACTTAGGATATGTATTAGATTTATATATAGCATCATTCTAACATATGTATTTTGACACAAAAATCGGGCTTCTTCTTAAATGACATGCAATTTTTTTCCATATTTCGATTGTACGACTCAAATTACACCAAATTACCAAGTTTTGTAAAAATCGTACGAGTAGTTTCTAAAAAATTAGCTCTCAAAATTTTAGACCCTCAGTGTTAATTGAGTTTGGTATATATTTATTAATCTCTTTTTTTTAATTAAACTTATTTGATTCTTTCTTTCACATTTCGAAATTGAGGTTCATTCCGAATAAAATTCCCCCATTTTTATGAATTATTTTAAAATTTTTATTTTAAATACTTTTTATAAATTTTTCAAAAAACATTTTGATTTAATGGGGGGGGGGCGGAAAGTAATGTCTCTTTCTTACATTAAATTCAAATGAATACATTTTTAACAAGTTTTTATTTTTTATCAATAATAATCACCCTCGTTATCAACAACCTTTTGCCATCTAATGAGCAGATTTTCAATCCCGGACCGATAAAAATCAATTGGGTTTTGAGTAAAATATCTCGAGAGGACATTTTGGACATCATCCAAATTTTCAAATTTTTTGCCACTAAGAAAATGTTGTAGGGATCCGAATAAATGGAAATCCAATGCTGCGATATCGGCCGAGTATGGTGGGTGAGTATGGCAGTACCTCCCACCCCCAATGCATTCATTTTTTCCAGTGTTTGTCTTGCACAGTGCGGTCTTGCATTGTCGTGTTGCAGAATGACGACTTTTTCGTTGAGAATTGATATTTTTCGATTAAAGATTGGTTCACTCCATCCAATTGTTCACAATAAAGGTCTACATTAACAGTTCTTCCAGGTTTCAGCAATTCAAAATGAACAATTCCGCGAATACTCCATCCAACACCCAGAAGCGCTTTCTCAGGATGTAAACCCTTTGTAACCCCTATTAAAACTGTCTTTTGAGTTTTGGATTATGATATAGGACTTATGTTTTTGTCTCCACTAATCAAACGATCAAAAAACGGTTCTGTATGGTGCCGTTGAAGCAATACGTTGCTTGGGATGGATAGGTTGGCTTTGTTCTTTTCGGACAGATTATGGGGGAGTCAAACACATTCTTTGCTTATTTTTCCATTCTGCTTTAAATGTTCTTGGATGGTCGACCAAGGTTGGTTAATAGTGTTTGACATGGATTTGCTTCCACTTCTGTCCTTACCATGTTGTTGTCGACATGCGCAGAAACGACATTACTTTCCTGTTCCCCTATTATAATCTATAAAATTTTTACCATTATTTTAGGATTTAGGAACGGGGAAGATGGGCACCACACATTTACCATTTGGTTAATTGGTTTAGCGCCGTCTCCCCACTACGTGATCCCAGCCGTTTATTGATATTAGCAAACAGATACATAATTTGAAATGAATACATAATTTGGAATGTAATACAAAAATTTGAAGCATAATGTATAAAATAGCATAATTATAAAAGTACAGAATTTTGAATGTAATACTAAAATTTTAAACATACTATATGACATAACTCTTTAAAATATGTGCGTAATTTTGAACATAATATGCGACGAAAAGAAATAGTAGTGATGAAGAGTAGTTTGGAGTTCCAACAAAAGTCTATAGTTCAAAGTCTATATTCAAAATTCACAGTTCAAAGTCTATATTCAAAATTCACAGTTCAAAGTCTATAGTCCATATTCTATAGATATAGTATAAAATCTATAGATCAAAGTCTGCATGTTAAATATTTTATTTATGTAATTCATATATATATAGCTCAAATTTGCAGATTTTGCAAGTCAGTAGGATGTAGTCGACTCAGTAGGATAAGGTTCTTACATCCAATTAAAAAAAAAAATTGCACAATACAAACTGGCTAAATAGTTGGGAAACCGATGCAGGCTAACGTGACAAATTCTTACTACATTAGATAAGTTCAAAATAAATAACTAACATGATGCCATCAAACTAACATTTACAATTTCTGGTATGGTAAAGAGCTGACAGAAATAATACAGTTGAACATATAGTACAATAGAACATAGTAACATAGTGTACTGATAATGCTTAATTTGTTGACTGTATGATAATGCATGCTAATATAATATAAAAAGAAAAGCATACAACAATTATTTTCTCATAAACAAGCAGATAAATGAGAAATGCGTAAGAACAGTAGAAAATACAGTACAAACAAACCAACATGAAATCTGTATAAATGCTTGGCTCAAAATTCGATAGGTAAACAAGAACATATACAAATGCTGTATGCTATATAATATATATAATATTTACTTTTTAATTAAAAAGTTGACAGATTCATACAGCAATAGATAGTACAATGCAATTAACTAACATGATGCCAAACTAACATTTACAATTTCTGGTATGTTAAAGAGCTGACCTAACATATAGTACAATAGAACTTAGTAACACAGTATACGGATGATGCTATACTTGCTGACTGAATGATAATGCTTGCTAGTATAAAATTAAGGAAAAAAACAAGTAACTAAATGAAAAATGCATATGAACAGTAGGAAAGTACAGAACAAGCAAACAAGTTATCTGTAAAAATACTAGGCTCAAATATGCAATAGATAAACAAAAACATATACAAAGGCAGAAAGTTGCTTACAAACAAAGAAGAATTTGCGGAAAAAGGCTATACTTGCTGACTGAAACTATCCATATTGTCAAAAATAGCTATAGTATCGATAGAACTATATTACTGACTGAATGCGATTTGCAAACTGACTAGAATTATTTACTGATAATGCTATACTTGCTGACTTTAGAATGAAACTAGCTAACATGAGACAAGAAACAATGATTGTGTATTAAACAAAAAGTAGACAGATTCTTACAACATGAGACAAGAAACAATGATTGTGTATTAAACAAAAAGTAGACAGATTCTTACAACATGAGACAGATTTCAATGTAATTAGATTAACATTATGCCATCAAATAAACATTTACAATTTCTGTTATAGTACAAAAGCTCACTATAGATTACAATAGAACATACCAACATAATTTACTGATAATACTATACTGAAGGAAGATACTTTAGACCTATTTCTAAGTATACCTACAAAAAATACAGTTTTTTATTAAACATTTCCGAAGCTATACGTCAATTTATATATTGGCGCGTTTTAAAATTTGGCATATTTGTTGAAAAGTGATAAAACATTAAATGTGGTTTAGACACTTTGCTAAAATTATTTAGAAGTAGTAGAAACGCGGTGACCTTTTTCCCGTAATACATAATGTAAAAAGATGGGAACGAGGTGCCTTTTTTTCCGCTCTGTCATAGTGGAAAGGAAAGAGAAATTGGTTACCACATATTAAGAGATACGCCAAGTAAATTATTCTTGGCGCAAACCGAAAAAATTGTGCCAAGATAAATTTTTGAATTTCTTCGTAAATTTCGCCCCTAATTTTACAAAATTTAAAGGCATAATTTGAGTCATAGAATCGAAATATGGATAAAAAATGGTGTGAAGAAATCCGATTTTTCACACCATTTTTTTGGTGTGAAAATGGTGTGAAATGTGAAGAATCAGATAACCAACTTTTCATTTATTACGAAACGAAAATTTTTACAATTTCTTTAAGTAAATTTCTCAACAGCAATTAAAAATACTGTTAAATACCGACCTTATTATATTTTAAAATTCATAGAAAAATGCTCTTTTCATTTAAAGAATCATACTTTCTACTTTATTGTACGAAGTAAAAAGGAAGTATTGTAATCGCGAAAATTTTCAGGCATCATATTTCAACGAAAATATCCATTTTAACCGCTATGGAATGCAATTTAACGATGTTTTTACCTGACGTCTCTGCGTAAGGACAGAATAAAAGATTATTTTCCACCCCAAAATTTACAAAACTAATTTAAAATGGATTCTGAAGATAATTTGTCGTGCGTCTGCACGTAAGTATGTACGTATCTCGCATAACTCAAAAAAGAGTAGCCTCAGAACGTTGAAAATTTGCACAAAGGACTGCTGTAACATGTAGATGTGCACCTCGTATTTTGGTTGCAATCGGCCGCATCAAACATATATAAATATATGTATATATATCCATCCACTCTGTTAACCAGCTCTGTGATTTCAGTTTCCTTACTCTTATATGTTTGTAAAATGTAAATTTTTTTGCTTTAAAAATGATTAAATTATGTTGTTCTTATCTTCTAGTTAAGGTTTTTATGCCTTTAGTATATCTGCATGCATTTCGGCATTTTTACTTTGCACGAAATTCTAGTTGTTTAAGTGCACTTAAGCCTAATGAATTTTGCGATGGCGGACATGTTTGTTTACATTTTACACTCGGCAAATTAGCGGATTTGTTGCCAATCTAGAGAAACTAAGCTTCACAACAACAAAGAGAACGCCTTCTTTTATTATTGCGATTTAAATCATATTTAATCTATTCTGGAATTTATTCGAGGAAATAAGTGTTTAAGATTTACTTCATAATTTTCCATATAGATATTTTGAGTTTTTATGTATTTTTGCTTTTTCGGGAAGTGAGAACGGAAATAATTGAATGAGAAATACTGAATCGTCTGTGAAAAACTGTTTCTTTTTTGTTTTGATTGCTTTATTTCTTTTATACATCGTTTTATATTTATTATAGTATTTGAATAGAAAATGTGGCAACGATTAGATAATTCTTCAAATGATACAAATTTATATGCATTCTGAGTTATTATATGAACGAAATATAAAGCTGCTAAGTGAACCTAGCGCCAGAGTGTCGCTCTGGTAAAAAAATGTAGTGAATTTTAAAGAGTACATTTATTCTATTGTGGTTTATGCGCTATAGACGAAGTAGATTTAATTCAATCCAATACCTTTAAATAAAATGCAAGAAAAAATGCATATAATTTAATATTCCGTGGAAGGAAGTCATCTGGTGTACACATCAGAATTTTTAATAATTTAATTAGAGATAAACAACATCACTAGAGGGAATATTCGTTAGAATTTATTAATTTAGAGAACAATTGTTTATTTTGGCACCTATTAAAACATTATTGGAATTTTTCACATAGAATCGAAACATGTTTGTTGCTGTTGTTTCTCTTGAGAATAAGTAAACGAAAATTCTAAAGTTTCCTTGAGCCTCGAAAAATTGATCACCGTGAACTTCGTGCAAAGTAAAAATGGCGAAATTGCCACTTTGAAGTAATCCATCAAGATATGTAAGAACATTAAATCCTGCGATTAGAGAGCTTTTAATCAATGTCTTATGGTAGTAATTTATAAAAAAAGGGAAACTGTGTAAATAAAAAATGTTTTTCACCAGGAGAATTGCTCTTCTAATTTTGGGACAGTCATTATAATCCAGGTGATCGCGTTTTAATTAAAAATAGTGAGCATGATTGAGTCGTCTTTCGCATAGTTCAGTACGGATGAAAGCATTTTGAAAATTCTCTTAAGCCTTAAGATACACTATAATAAATAAAAGTTCTGGATGTAAACATTAAATACAGGAAATTAAAATTGAAGATCAGAGGTACAGTGGATAGACAAAAATATGGAAACACCTTGATAAATGCATGTTTGAAAAGAAAGATTGATTTTAATGAAATATGTAGGTGGCGCTGGCGTTTTTGACTACTGACGCCACCTATACAACTTCGCAAATGTGCTAAACAGTTCGGTTGTTGTCGGAGTACTGTTATGTGAGGTTGTCATTGCATTATGTCAGAGTTAACAGACTTCGAACGTGGGCAAATTGTTGTAGCACGTATGGTAGGTATTTCCGTAAGCAAGATAGCCGAGGTGTTTAGTGTTTCAAGAGGTACTGTATCGAAGATTTATTCCGCATATTTGAAAAGCGGAAAAACAACATCTGCTAAATCACAGCGCGGACGAAAGTGCGTCCTGAGTGATCGTGACAGACGATCATTAAGGGCAATTGTGACGAAAAATAAGAAGACCACAGCTGCAAAAGTTACTGCTGAAATGAATGTTGTGTTACCGAACCCTGTGAGTACCAAAACAATTAGAAGGGAGCTTCATAAACAGGGAATTGCTGGCCGTGCTGCAATCGAGAAGCCACTCATCAGTGATGCTAATGCCCGTAACAGGAAAAGGTGGTGTTTAAGTCATAAAGCCTGGACTCTAGAGCAGTGGAAGCGAGTAATAGGGTCTGACGAATCTTCTTTCACATTGTTTCCCACTTCTGGCCGAGTTTACGTCTGGAGAACGCCATCTCAAGCCTATACTACAGACTGCTTGTTGCCAAGAGTGAAACATGGCGCGGGTTCTGTTATGGTTTGGGCAGCCATATCGTGGTTCTCTGCTAGCCCCATGATAACTGTGCCAGGGCACATGACTGCCAAGACTTATGTGAACATTTTGGCCGATCAAGTTCATCCCATGGTACAAACTTTGTTCCCCGATGGTGATGGTGTCTTCCAAGACGACAAAGCCCCTGTTCATACAGCTCACATTGTCCAGGACTGGCTTTCTGAGCACGAGGATGAGTTGTCCCATCTCCCCTGGTCACCACAGTCATGAGACCTGAATATTATCGAACCTTTGTCGTCTACATTGGAAGGGAAAGTGCGTTCTCGTTATCCACCTCCAACATCGTTATCTGAACTTGCCACCGTTTTGCAGGAAGAATGGTGTAATATTCCCTTGGCAAACATACAGGAAGTGTATTTATCCATTCCGAGAAGACTGCAAGCTGTTTTGGATGCCAACGGGTTTCCTACACCATATTAAGCAAAGAAACATGTTTTTTTAAAGGTGTTTCCATATTTTTGTCCAACCCCTGTAACACCTCAGTGTATCATACTCTCATAAAACATTCGATAATGACTAAAGAGGATAGCGGTATATTATGTTTTCTAACGACATAATTAACGAGCGAAGTTAAGGGGACTCTTGCACTTTAAAACCCGCAAGATCTTCGAATATGTGACTGTTGCAAGAATTGGTATAACTTATTTATTTTAAAAGCAATTACTTCCAACGTTTTACAGCTGACTACATAATATAGCTACTTTCTGAAATAGTAATCAGAAGGATTGTGTTGCCACAAATATTTTTTATAATTTAATCCGCTTTGTGACAAAATCTTTCGTCGTGTTTCCACCTTGCGCGCACAATTTAAAACATTCTGTTGCATAATTTAATTCCATATTTAATATATAGCATTTGGAAACTACTGTGAACCTAAAATTCTAAAAATTTCATGTTAAATTTTTATTTTATTTTGAGTTGAGTTTATAAAATTTATTTTATTAAAAAAAATCTGTAATGTTTTCGTCCATAAAATTTTTCAGTATTAAAATATTCATCAGATTTTTGGTTCAGTTCGAAAATAGTGCCCATATAAAGATATCCGTCCAATTTCAAGTATGTACCATTCGCCATTTTTAAAATATCATGCGCGCCAGGCGGAAACATGGCGAAATGTTTTGTCACAAAGAGGATTAAATTACAAAAATATTTGTGGCAACAGAAACTTTCTGATTACTAGTTTCCAAAGCAGCTATATTATGCAGTCAGCTGTAGAAGGTTGGAAGTAATTGCTTTTAAAATAAATAAAATATCCCAATTCTTGCAACAATCGCATATTTGAAGATCATAAGGTGTATGAGCCCCCTTAATTGTACAGGGTTTTCTTTGTACAGCATTTGATGATACATGTTCTTGATACAGTGCAAAATATAATTAACAGGAGAGCAAATAAAAACATCATAAAGAAATTTCAACGAAAGAAGTTTTTATAATCTTTGAAAGAATTTATCTGATTGGTTAGAAGCAAATAAAGCGATACAAACTTACGAATTTTAGTGCTTGTTTAATATCCTCCCTACAAACAAGAAATGCAAATGCAAAGGGGGAAAATAATTAGAAAATAGACAAAGCAAAGAAAGAAATTTCCAGAATGAAAACTCAATTAATTTGAGTGACTATGCTTTTATTAGCTTTCTTTTTTACGCATATGCAAATATATTTTTAAAAAAGGAGGAGAAAAATGATTATGTAGAAAATCCATTTAGGTTTTTCTTCTTTTCTTAAGGAACGAAGAAAATCGACGCTTTAATACGTATACAGAGAAATGAAAACTTAAGTTTTCTGCGAAACAAAATATTTTAGTTTTGGAAATAATTTAATTATCTTTTATTTGTTTGGGGTAATATAACCTGTTAATTATTTCAATATTGAACTGATCTATTTCTTAAAAGACAAACAAGAAACAATATCAACATAGAATTAACTTTTAGTATTGTACTCTATTATTATACTTTCTGTATTCGTAACTTTATTAGCAAAGGTGTAGAGACATTAGGTATTTTTTGGAAGCAGAAAAGATGAAAAATGAGCAAAGCCTTCGCCGGGAATCGAACCACGGAGCTCTGGAATACGAGCCCAGCATGCAGACCACCTCAACACGAAGGCATGCTAGGAAGGCGGGAGAAATACTTTATAAAGGTGGAACGAATCCTATTTTCTCTATAATGTGAACCTTCTAAAATCATCCAGTCTTTCGGATAAGAATATGTATGAAAAAAACACCATTTTTACCTCCTTGTACGAAGTAAAAAGGAAGTATTGTAATCGCGAAAAGCTTCAGGCAGCATATTTCAACGAAAATATCCACTATGACCGCCTTCGAATGCACTTTAACGATGTTTTTGCGTGATATCTGTACGTAAGAACAGAATAAAAGATTCTTTTCGTCCAGAAAAACTAAAAAATTGCTTTAAAATGAATTCTGAAGAGAATTTTTCATGGCGTCTGTACGAGCGTATGTACGTACATGAGTACGAACGTACGTACGTACGTATCTCGCATAACACAAAAACGAGTAGCCTCAGAACGTTGAAATTTTGTATTTAAGACTACTATAAGATGTAGATGTGCACCTCGTATTTTGGTTTCAATCGGCCGCGCCAAACGTATATAAATATATTTAGAAATATATCCACTCTGTTACCCGGCTCAGTGATCTCAGTTTCTTTACTCTTATGTGTTTGTAAATTGTACATTTTTTTTGCTTTAAAAATGATTGAATTATGTTGCTTTTATCTTCCGGTTAAGGGTTTTATGTCTTTAGTAAATCTGTATGCAATATTTTTAGAATTATCAACAATTTAAAAATTGTTTAAGTGCCGCTAATCCTAATTTGATGGCGGCCATTGCTCTTGTTTACATTTGAAACTGCTGAGTAGCGGATTTGTTGCCAATCTAGAGAAACTTAGCTTCGCAACAACAAAGATAACGCCTTCATTTATTATTTAAATCATGCTTAATCCTTTCTGGAATTTTTTCGAGGAAATAAGCGTTTCAGCTTTACTTCGTAAATTTTAATACAGATATTTTGAGTTTTTTTGTATTTTTGCCTTGTCGCGAAGTGAAAACTGAATTAATTGAATGAGAAATACTCAATCGTCTGTGAAAAACTGTTTCTGTTTTGTTTTGTTTGCTTAATTTCTTTTATACATCGTTTTAGCTGTATTATAGTATTTGAATAGAACATGTGGCAACAATTAGATAATTCTTTAAATGATATAAATTTTGTGCATTCTGAATTATAATATGAACGAACTATAATACTGTTAAGTGGACCTAGCGCCAGAGTGTCGCTATGGTAAACAAATAGAGTGAATTTTAAAGAATGCATTTATTCGATTGTGGTTTATACGCTGTCGGCGAATTAGATTTAATTCAATCCAATAAGTTTAAATGAAATGAAAAAAAAAATGCGTATAATTTAATATTCCGTGCAAGGAAGTCATGTGGTGTACACATCAGATTTTTTTATTACAGTATTACTGTTGAGTTTAATTGTATTTTAATGCAGAATAAGCAATAAAACTAATTCAATAGGTATGTAATACGAATACTTTTGGGTTAGACCCAGGTACAAATACTATGAAGATCATTTGGTTGTGGAGATTCAGTCGGACTCTATTGCGTAATAAAGTTATATACTGGATTAATATATATAGCTTTTTTTTATTAAAACATGAAACTTTTTATTGAATCCTCTTTCTCCTACATTTTAGTTAGAACTATATTATTTTTTAGTTTATGTAAAAAATCAAATTTTCTAAAGCGTAACTTTCTAAACAAATCGGAAAACACAGATAGCTTAAAATTTCAAAATTTTGCCATCGATAATAAACAGTAATAAATATCCTCTAGTAGTACCTCACGTATTAGGAAGAGGGGAATACAGGGGTTGGACAAAAATATGGAAACACCTTTAAAAAACATGTTTCTTTGCTTAATATGGTGTAGGAACCCGTTGGCATCCAAAACAGCTTGCAGTCTTCTCGGAATGGATAATACAGTTCCTGTATGTTTGCCAAGGGAATATTGTACCATTCTTCCTGCAAAACGGTGGCAAGTTCAGATAACGATGTTGGCGGTGGATCACGTGAACGCACTTTCCGTTCCAATGTAGACCACAAAGGTTCGATAATATTCAGGTCTGGTGACTGTGGTGGCCAGGGGAGATGGGACAACTCATCCTCGTGCTCAGAAAACGAGTCCTGGACAATGTGAGCAGTGTGAACAGGGTCTTTGTCGTCTTGGAAGACACCATCACCATCGGGGAACAAAGTTTGTACCATGGGATGAACTTGATCGGCCAAAATGTTCACATAAGTCTTGGCAGTCATGTGCCCTGACACAGTTATCATGGGGCTAGCAGAGAACCACGATATGGCTGCCCAAAGCATAACAGAACCTTCGCCATGTTTCACTCTTGGCAACAAGCAGTCTGTATTATAGCCTTGAGATGACGTTCTCCAGACGTAAACTCGGCCAGAAGTGGGAAACAATGTGAAAGAAATCTCGTCAGACCATATTACTCGCTTCCACTGCTCTATAGTCCAGGCTTTATGACTTAAACACCACCTTTTCCTGTTAAGGGCATTAGCATCACTGATGAGGGGCTTCTCAATTGCAGCACGGCCAGCAATTCCCTGTTTATGAAGCTCCTTTCTAATTGTTTTGGTACTCACAGGGTTCGGTAACACAACATTCATTTCAGCAGTAACTTTTGCAACTGTGGTCTTCTTATTTTTCGTCACAATTGCCCTTAATGATCGTCTGTCACGATCACTCAGGACACACTTTCGTCCGCGCTGTGATTTAGCAGATGTTGTTTTTCCGCTTTTCAAATATGCGGAATAAATCTTCGATACAGTACCTCTTGAAACACGAAACACCTCGGCTACCTTGCTTACGGAACCTACCATACGTGCTCCAACAATTTGCCCACGTTCGAAGTCTGTTAACTCTGACATAATGGCAATGACAACCTCACATAACAGTACTCAGACAACAACTGAACTGTTTAGCACATTTACGAAGTTGTATAGGTGGCGTCAGTAGTCAAAAACGCGAGCGCCACCTACATATTTCATTAAAATCAATCTTTCTTTTCAAACATGCATTTCACAAGGTGTTTCCATATTTTTGTCTATCCGCTGTATATGCTTTGAAAATAGGTATCTTTTGCTATACATATAAGAAGTATATAAGTTGTAAAAGATTTTGTTTATATGAAATATCAATAAGCCAGTTTCAAAAGACTTCACATTTAAATGATGCCAGCGTTCTGAATTCTAATCTTCGGTTCTTGTAATAAAATTTAATGATAGAAAAAACGAAAAGGATTTAAATAGAAAATGTTTTAACTTTCCATTTTATGTTTCGCAAAAGTGCTTTAAATTTGATGGTAATATTTTCCTTCTCAGAATTTTGAAGCTCTTGAGAATCATTTCCCGTTTCACTGTTGCCATCAATCAGGATGCAATCACCGTTCTGAAACCAAATGTATGGGCACATATCAATTTCGCTAAAAGCGTTCGGCAATCGTTTACTTTTATCTCTCGTCAAGAGGTTAAAAATTGTTTTGTGATGAGAAAAAAATGATCGGGTGTTTCAGCAATGAGAGAATTTGCTGGAGTTTCCACGAGACTTGTTTAATGGAATTTGATTTTATGTATCTGGAATTTGAGGCACAATAGATGAGAAGAACTTTAACTTAAAGTCATTTCGGAAAGCATTTTTCTTTCAGAATATAGAATTATAAAACATACGTTTATGAATAAATGCATATTTTAGTAAATGATATTAGTTAGAGACGGATGTAATTCGCCTCACAGACGGGAAAGCTGTTAGGGACTTTGATCTACGTATCGAAAGGTTCGAATCCCTGAAAAACTGTCTGTCCTCTCGTAGGCAGTGGTGGCCCACCTCCATAATTAGATGACCACCACTTCCAGCCTGAGTAATGTCCAACGCCTCTAATTGTTAGTAACCGCTAATGGAAATAATAAAAAAAAGTTAGAGAATCGTCCGTACATAAATTTAACTATGTTTGTATTTAAACTGTGAAATGAATGAATTCTTCGTAACATTTCATAGCAATTAATAACAGTAAACTGTTTAATGATAGAATATACCTTGTAGAGTCATTAGGATATTTTTGGAAGCAGGCAAGATGAAAAGTAGCAGCCGCATTCGCCGGGGATCAAACCACGGATCTCTGGAATACCGGCCCAGCGTGCTACCGTTATACCACGAAGGCACGCTAGGGAAGTGGGAGAAATACCTTATATACTCCCCTTTTTAAAGGGGACTAGGATTTTAGGGGCCCTAGTCGCCAAATCCTGGGTGCGGAGAATCATCATCCACAACCTTTTTAGTTCGGGCGCCACTTGTAGAGTCATTAGGATATTTTTGGAAGCAGGCAAGATGAAAAGTAGCAGCCGCCTTCGCCGGGAATCGAACCACGGACCTCTGGAATACCGGCCCAGCGTGCTACCGTTACACCACGAAGGCACGCTAAGGAAGTGGGGGAAATACCTTATAATCTAACTTTAAAAAAGTAGATTGATTTTCAAATAAAATAATTTTGCTATCTATTAGAATTTACATGATGTATTTCACGTAAATTACACGCTTATTTGATCAAATTTGCTGTTGCAAATTTAATTAAAATCGTAGCTTATACATCATGTACCAACATTTCAGTTGGAATTTTATTTTAATATCTGGCTTTGATACAAGATCATTAAACAGTTTTGGAACTGAAATTACAAATTAAGTGAATCCTAAATAGGTAATACACAAGTTTTAGTAAATTTGGAAAATAGAAAAATGCGGGTAAGACAGAAATTCATAAAAGGGCTTCTTTTATCAATTGTTTAGTGAATTGAAGTAACTTTTGATACATGTGTCTGGGTTTGAATGATTAGTGTAATAAGTTGACATGGAGTTGAGAAGATACGAAATAGCGTTGTTTTTGTGTTGTTATTCAACAAGCAGCCTTAGAGTAGAGTAGATTTCATATGAAATTTTATAGATTCTGATGGTGAGTGACATTAAGTCACTCCTTCGACAAACAGAAAAATTCACCTTCTTCAAACACATCACTGCCCCATGAACAAGGACCTGTACTAGTTCACTACAAATAGCGACTATTAGGTAAAATCTACCCTGATTTAAAACGTAGTTTTTGCTTAATTTTATGTTTCATATTAGTTCGTGTCTTACCCATAACATTATTATTAACATTTATTAACATAAAGGCGGGTGCAGGATTTTTCAACATAGACTTTCGATACCTGTTCACCCCCAAGTGCTTTTTATTTAACTCTTTCGGTTAGAGATAATGGAAGGCACCAGTATCTTCAGCATGATCAGTCAGATCTTCAGAACTAAACTCAAATGACTATTTATCGTATCGCTACTTCAGTATCTTTATACTGAAGCGGCTAAAGTGTGTATCTATAAGCGGCTAAAGTGTGTATCTATAAGCGGCTAAAGTGTCTGTCGCCGATAGTTTATTGTTGCTACTCGGAAAAATGAGCGCGGAAATTAACATTTCCGCAGTTTTTAATTAATATCTCGGCCAATTAAAGTCGTATAAAGATGTGAACGGTATCGATGGATTCGGAGAATTTTTTGGAATCCGAGGATACGCGTCTCGAATTTCAATTCGGCGCGGTTCCGTATATATTCGAAAAAAAGAATTTGGCACGTAGCCAAATCCCTCTAATAGGGAAAACCCAAGAAAGAAAGTGGAGAATGTAGGAAAAACGTAGGGAAAAATTGGTTTTTAATTAATATCTCGGCTAATTAAAGTCCCAACAAGACACGAAAGGTCAAAATGGCGAGCCACGGATCTGCGGAATCCAACGGCGTGCTTCGCTAAGCCCGGGAGCCAGCCGTTTTGGAGGAGATGATGTTACTTCACTCCATATATATATGCGGCTTAAGTGTCCGTTTGTCGCCGATAGTTTATTGGTTGCTTGCGTAACTGTACTAGCCAATGGGGTGAAGTTACTACGGCACAAGGTTGCCGTTTCAATTGCCGTTGACAATTTCCTGTATAACATGCCTTTGCTATGACCATCCATAAGTCTTAGGCCAAACGCTTAAGCGTGTTGGCATTTTTTTACCCGAGCCTGCATTTGAACATGGTCAACTTTGTTTCCTCTTCAAGAGTTCGTGAAAGAACGGACTTAAAATTAAAAATAATGGATGGATCTCTGCAAGGCGAGCTTAAAAATGATGGAAAGGTCTACACAAGAAATTTTGTGTACAAAGAGTTCTTTGACATGTGAATTAACATTTCATTATTTAAATCACCTTTATTGATTGACTTAGCGGTGGCTCTTTAGAAATGTACCGCCACTGGTTTCTTTCATTGCACTCTACTTTAAGCAATTAAGCAAGTAGAAGGAGGAAACCCCGTGGGGCAGTAAGCAAAGGGGCGTCCTCGTCGCCTGTCCTGGGTAGTTCAGTTTAAATTAGCAGACACCTTTGCACAAATCATTTTAATTACAGTTTATAATATCTAGAACAGCGGTCATTTCGCATGACCGCCGGGCTTTCTAGTATATATGTATATATATAGTTATTGCTGACCATAATTTAGCAAAGGACGTTATCTATAAAGATTTGTCCATAAATACTTTAGCTTAGCAATTCTCAGCCAGTGGTACGCGTACCACCGGTGGTACACAAGAGAAAAATATGTAGGACGCAAAGAAACAAAGCATTTTTAACGATTAAATTCACAAATTAAATATCAAAACAGCCTGTTTAAGTTTTTTTCTCTAATAGTCATAAATTTATGCGATCATAGACTTTAGCAGAATAATCAGCTTTTTATTTTCTCAAATATTTTTTTACACATATACATAACAAAATTTGTCATGAATGATGTTTCTAAACGGAGTAATAGATATGGATGTTGTATTTAATAGAAAATAAGTTCCTATAAAAAGATAACAGTATCTCATTAATTCTTTTATAGTTGATCGATTTATTAGCGTGTCTGTACTTTCTCTCGCCACCATTTCCGGGCTCAGTTTGCCGTATTTGCAGTTCAAATAATTTTTTAAATCGATTTGCTGTGTCTAACAGCAGGTATTTTGTTTTCTTGTAGCTTTGTATCCCTTACGTTACTACATGATTTGAGGATATCGTGGTTTGTTTTCAAGAACTCGTAATATATTGTGTATTTAAATATTTGTGAAAAAACTGGAAAAAAAACCCTAGATTTTCAAAACGGAAAAATGGCTAGGATTGTCTAAGCAGAAAAATTGATTCACAGGTGAAGGATTCAGGACAATATACTAGCACTAAGAATACTAAAAAAGAAAAGAAAAATTGTTTATAGAAAACATAATTAAAGTTATTTATCATTTGGGTTTACTTGGAATGGAGATGAAATGGGCCCTCAACCATAGCGGTGAACTATTATCCAATCAAAATATGAAACCATCTTTTCTTAAAAGACACCTTGAATCACCTTGAATCAATTTAAAGGATAAATCTGAAAAATATTTTAAGAAGAAATTATCGGAGTTCAAAAATAGTGAACAAGTAATGAAAGGTTTTATTACTTCAAGTGAAAAAGCTTTGGAAGATAGTTACCTAGTAAGTCCTAAGAACTGCGAACATTTGAACTTTGTTGAATACTTACGTTTCACCTTACGTGGAATACTTACGTTTTCGTTCCGTCACCTATGAATCATAACTTTTCTGCTTAGTCAATCCTAGCCATTTTTCCCGTTTTGAATCCTAGTCATTTTTTTAGTTTTCTTTTGAGCTTACACTTACGTTTCGAAGAAGATAAACGAATTGCTGAAGAGTATTTATTTTGTGAATCTTTTTGTGATAAAGCAACTGCAAATGAAATTTTCAAAGTAATTCACAATTTTATGTCTGAGAATGATATTGCTTGGAATAACTGCACTGGCGTATACGGTGACGAAGCTTGGAAAAGGAAAGTTGCACTTGAAACTGAATTTACTCACTGCTCCGTTAATCGTGAAGCTTTAGTAGCCAAAAAAATCCCCGAAAACCTGAAAATCGTTTAATCAAGATGTGAAAATTAATTTTATTAAATTCATTGATTGGATAATAGTTCACCGCAAAGAATGAGGGCCCATTATATATTCATTCCAAGTAAATCCAAATGATAAATAACTTTAATTATGTTTCCTATAAACAATTTTAAAACCCTGAATAGTTACCATTTTATGCCAAGAGAGAGGCAATGAACATGAAGCAGAGTTATTACACTACGAAGTAAGGCGGTTATGCAGAGGTTTTTAAATCATCTTTTTGAACTTCTATCAGGAATTCAAATTTTCCTCTGTGGTTCAGTATTTGAATTACAAAATTGCTTATTTAGTGAATTATGGTTGGCAACTTTAGCATATTTAGCTGATATTTTTGGAAAGTGAAATGGATTAAATTTAGGGTTATAAAGTGTTCATTTGTTTCCATTAGAAATAAAATAAATGCAATGACAAAAAAAAAAAAAAAAAAAAAAAAAAAAACTCCAGCTGGTAATCGAAGAATTGGATTTTAATATTTTAAGATCTCTACCACTTTTAGAAGGTTTTCTAACCGAAAATAATTTGGAAAAAAAAAAAAAAATCTGAAAGCTGATAATTTTTTTTTCGTATAGTGTTGCCATGGCTCGCTTTGATATCGTTGAGTTTCTTAATAAAAAATTCGTTAAAGTGTTACAAAACACGAAATCGATCATAAAACTAATTCCAAATTTCAAATTTGGGCATCCACACGCAATTATTCGTAGGAGGATGACGTCATTCAAAATTCGATGGATCAATGTACCGTTGTTTTATCACGATGCGAGAAATACACATACATTTATGCAGATTCTTTATTATTTAATTTAACACAGGGCGATAATAATTTGTAGCAACAGTTTGAAAAGTGATACGCCCTTTCTAGTGAATGAACGCAAGATGCCAAAAAGGAATTAATATCTCTTCTCAGCAAATTGTCCCTTTGCGCTAATAAAAGAAGAATTAACATCCGACATTAAAAATAATTGTTTTTCATTGTAAATAACTTCAGCATGTATTTTTCCGAGGATTATGAAAAAGAAAATTGAATTAGAAATCGATTTTTTAAAGTGTACTTGAAATTTTATCTCTTGAAGAAAAGAACAACTGATATTAATTTCCAGTAATCGAACTCTGAATGAAGTAACATAATTTTGTTAACTTTTGGCTGAACCGAAAAATGGAATTTAAAGACCATTAATAAAAAAATATTAAAATTTTGCCCAACCTATTTTTATGAACACTGATATTCTTCCATGTTATATTTAAAAAATAAATACAGAGCAAAAATAAAAGTGGATCCTAATTTACGGTTAAAACTAACTGAAATAAGACAAGGCATAAAGAAATTGACCTCTCTTAGACAGGCCCAAATTTCAAACTAAATTTTAGAATTAAGGTATTACAACTCAAATTTTGATAATTAAAATAGTAACCCATTTTTAATCTAATATCTTTATGTGTGCGTATTTAATACCGATACGTTCTGTAAGTTGTGCAAATAGCAAAATATATTTTTTAAAAAATATTTCTACTGAAAAATAATGATTGCGAGATGTAGTGGTGGTACTAAAGTATTTGTTTATGTGGTACACGTTAATCAAAAGATTGAGACTCGATGCTCTAGTTCTTTTTCAGGTTACGTTCGATAACGAGTGCTACTTACAAAATTTATTACAGGTATTTTGTCTTTAGATATAACTGAAGTACTGATACATGAAAGAGAATTTGAGTGAAATGGCGCATATCCATTAAAATTTGTTTCATGGCTTTTATGGAATTCTAGGCTGACTGGATTACGTTTACTAACCTTGTAAGGATTATATTATGTTAATTTTATTAACAGTTAAATTTCGAGTTAAAGTTCCTTTCCTATCGCTTCTTAATTTCACCTTACCACTTCCGGCCAGAACGTAGTTTTAGAATAACGTTTGAATGCAGATTGAGGAAGAGTGATATTTAACGGTGAAGTTCTACTGTCTTAGTAAGAGAGAACCAGAGATTCTGTCTAGCACGCGTCCGCCTTTTTAGGCAACTCTCTCGTAAGCTATTATTACGCACGCCGTACTTTAGGCCCTTGATAGCTTCGTAATCAATTAGGGTTAAGAGGCCAACTCTGTTACAATCTTGATAGCTTCGGCTATATCTGTTTAGTTAAGATTAGTTAAGTTTTAGTTCTTCGTTTCCTAAGTTGAAGCCCGAATGTCAGCTTTATTGTACAACTCCTAGACGGAGTTCTGTTAAACTTTATTAGAATAATAAAGGGTAATTTCACCCTTCTTACGTGTTGTTCTATATCTCACGAACTCAAGCGGTTATTCGCCGATTATTTCTTAATATTCTTCACATTCAACTGTAACTTAAGGTACATAGTGGAAAATCTTACAACCTAAATTCGTTGATATACACATTTGATGCCAGTGCTAATTATGGTCGAAATTCCGATGTATATCGTGTGTTCGTTTTGTATGATGTCACTCTCTCTCCATTTTTATTATCAAATTATTCCCTTTGCTTAGTGTGCGGTTTTGAATCTGCTTTGCGGGTTAGATTAGGTTAATGCGATTACGACAAAGCCTCGAGGGCTATATGCGTAAGGGAATAGATGCCTTCGTGAAGGATTTTCTAAGGGAAACTGGTTCGTATACGCGTTACACATGGGGAAAACCACGAAAACGCCCATGCGGCCAGCCCGTTCGCGGGATCTATAGGTCGGACCGAACTACCGGTGTGCAGCGACTTTACCGCTCGGCCGTTGATGGCCTCCTGCTTTGTGTGAATACGTTGTTATTGTTTTCAATGTTAAATCCAGCATGTCTTTCGCATATCATATAGAAAACAATAAATGTATACTGAGTATTCGACTTTTATTTAATTACTGCAAGGCATTTAATTTTTGCATTTTTGCTAATTAAATTCTATGGCGCCTTTCTCCACTGGAGAGAAGTACAGATGTCACATATGGAAGGGAGAAATATCTTTAGGGCGCCATCTTGTTAACTGTTGAGATTTTAAAATATTCGGAAAATAATTTCCCTAAGTTTTATCCAACTAAGATATAAAATTGCCGTTATTTCAATTTACTATTTTAATAAGTAATAGCTTTACATTTTCTGAAAAATCACGAGTTTTTTAACCTAATGAAAAGAAAATTTTCCGATTCTGACAACGTTTTTTTCTTAGTTTAAAGTGATTTCTTAGTTCCGATTCTGATAGCGGTTAGTGACACTGACTGCTGTACGGAAGGGTTTGAATTCAGGAGAAGGCGTGGATGTTTGTAAATGTATAGTGTCTGTGCGACATGGGGGCACTCTAAATAATATGTGGCGAGACGAAAGTCCTCTCGAGAGTTTAATGGTAAGGAAAGAAGTGTGGTATATCCTCGCTCGGACCCGTTCCCCGGGGTCTCTTCATCAACATTGGAGGCGAATTCTTACTGTCACCTGAGTATCCTCCGAAAACATGGCGGGCGAAAACGTCGCGGAGAAAACAACGCAGTGCGAAAGCATCGTGGGAGAAAAAGCAGAGCATAGCAGTTCTAAAAACATCATGGTATAAAATATCGTGGTCGAAAATAAAGCAGTTCAAAAAGTTCGCAGTTTAAAAACATCTTCGTCAAAAATATTGTGGTAAAAAATAAAGTACCTACAAATCATCGCATGACGATAACATCGCACACATTTTCAGGTTTTAAAAGCTGTAAATGCATTTTCGCGTAATGATTTGGGAGGCAAGAATGAAGGGATTCTTTTATTTTTACGTATATTTCATATTTTTGAATGAACTAATGAATTTTTGCTGAAAAAATAAGAAGGAAACTTGAGCATTTAAAATTGAAAAATATAGTAGAAAATTAATGTAAATTATAGGATTTAAAATTTACATAATTAATTAACAAAGATCATTAATAAATTAATCTTTTTACTTCCTTGTACGAAGTAAAAAGGAAGTATTGTAATCGCGAAAAGTTTCAGGCAACATATTTCAACGAAAATATCCATTTTGACCGCTGTCGAATGCAATTTAACGATGTGTTTGCGTGATACCTATGCGTAAGGACAGAATAAAAGTTACCTTTTCTCCAAAAAATTATAAAACTGCTTTAAAATGAATTCTGAAGAGAATTTTTCGTGGCGTCTGTACCAACGTACGTACGTAACTATCACGCATAACTCAAAAACGAGTAGCCTCAGAACGTTGAAATTTTGTATATAGGACTGTTATAACATGTAGATGTGCACCTCGTATTTCGGTTGCAATTGGCCGCACCAAACGATAATTCTTCAAATGATATAAATTTTATGCATTCAGAGTGTCGTTATAGTAAAGAAATATAGTGAATTTTAAAGAGTGCATTTTTCTATTGTGGTTTATGCGCTGTCGACGAAGTAGATTTAATTCAATCCAATCAATTTAAATGAAATTCAAGAAAAAATGCGTATAATTTAATATTCCGTACAAGGAAGTCATGTGGTGTACACATTAGATTTTTTTATAAAGTTTGTTGATAATATTTTATGAAAAATACGGTCTAAAAATGCTTAGAAAAAGGAAGATAAATAACCACGTGAGGTTGCCTCTATATAAATTACTTGGTTAATTATCAAATTATTTTATTTTACATTTGTTAATCTATTGTTTTAGTGAAAATTATATTTTGTTTTGTTTCTGTTTATTCTTAAAGTATCGTTAACATGTTCATCCACAATGTGCAATCAATTATTTGGATGTCGATTTGTTGGTTATGACGAAAATCAGTTACATAATATGTCAGTATGGGATTTAATAAACGCATGTGTGCGATGTTATCATCATGCGATGATTTGTAGGTGCTTTATTTTTTACAACGATATTTTTGATGACGATGTTTTTAAACTTCTAAGTTTTTGAAGAGCTTTATTTTTTACCACGATGTCTTAGAACTGCGATATTTTCTCTTTGCTTTCTTCTCTCACGATGTTTTGTACCACGACGTTTTCGCCCTGCGTTTTCTTCTCCGCGATGTTTTCCGGCTGTAACCGTCACCGGTATGATACTCAAGGCTATTTTGTTAGCGACAGGAGTAAAATTGCGCTCCTTGCCGCGATCAGTTTCGTTACTGTCAGGCAAGTATAATACGTCTGAAGGAAGTGCACTTCTGTGTATTCGATTAGTGAGAACAGATATAAATACAATTGCTTACTGAAGGAACTTAGTCGCCAAGTCCTCGAGAGCTAAACTACACTCATGTCCATAAATTAAGGATAATTCGGAGTCGCGCGGAAATCGAACTCTAAAATACATATATCACCTGTAAAATCACTACACACATCTTCAAGAATTATATGCAAATTTCAGGAAGTAACCAGATGACACCGATGGTACGTCACAATGACGAGAGTGTAAGAGAGTGATATATAAGGAATACAGGCAAAGAAGTAAAATTGTTCGCAGGCTCTTTATAAGCATTTCAGTGAATTAACCGAATAGTTATGACACAAAGGACGCATTTGGATGATTTCTGGAAGTATCAGACGAACTTGCAATTGCCCAGAGTGTCATCTCCAGGCTTTGGCAACGATTCCAAGATGATGCTAATGTGAGCAGACGTTGCAGCACAGGTCGCCCCAGAGTTACAACGCCGAATGAGGACCGGTATTTGGCAGTTACTGCCAAAAGAAACAGGCGGACCACAGCCTCAGACCTGTCTCGTCAGCTATCTTCCGCCACTGGTACGACAGTTTCAAGGCAGACCATGTACAGACGCTTAGGGCAGATCGGTCTATATGCTCGTAGACCTGTCAGATATGTTCCACTTATTGCAACTCACTGTCGCCTGCGGTTAGCCTGGAGTAGAGAGCATGCATTGTGGACACCGCAACAGTCGGTTTGTGTGATGTTTTCCGACGAGTCCAGGTTTAGCTTGCAGTCTCATTCTCGCCGGACTTTCATATGGAGAACTCCAGGTACCCGTTACCACCAAGAAAACATCATTGAACGACACCGTTACGGTGGTGCAGGAGTGCTCGTTTGGGGTGGAATTATTCTGGGTTCCAGAACTGACCTGCATGTTCAAATTGGAACCATGACAAGCCAAATCTATCGGGACGTCATTCTGGAACAACATGTACGTTTGTTTGGGGGCGCCATGGGCGCACAATGTGTGTTTATAGATGACAACGCCCGTCCTCACCGAGCAAACATCTTAAGCGAATGCCTTCAATAGGGGGATATCACCCGTATGGACTGGCCAGCATTCTCACCGGACTTGAATCCAGTAGAGCACATGTGGGACATGCTTGGCCGACGAGTTGCAGCCCGTCAACCTCCTCCTACATGTCTACAGGAACTTCGGAGGGCATTGCTTTTTGAGTGGTGTAATATCCCCCAAGATCAGATCGATAATTTGATACTCAGCATGCCTAGGCGTTGTACGGACTGCATTGCATCGTCTGGGAGACATACAATGTATTAACAATCATACCAACCATGTAATATTGATTTTTTGTCATTTGCTCCAGGGAGAAAAAAATTGCTAATTGTTTTAATAATATCAAACATACAGCATCTTTTTTTTTTTTGCTCTTTACCTTTTGTTTAATAAATAAGCTTTACAAATAAGTCAAATTTGTTTTGCTTCTAACTCTTTCTTTGCCTGATTTTTCATTATCCTTAATTTATGGACATGAGTGTACTTCCTATTAAGAATTCATCGGGAGAAATTTAGGGGAAATATTTGAATTCGGTTAACCAGAAAGAATGCTAAATAAAATAATTTCAGCCTCACTCAGAATAAACATTCCACAAACATAGTATTTCAAATCAAGTAAATTCGTCTTATCGGAATGTTGACATCGATATTCAATACAATGGGAAAAATCTCTCCGTTCGAATGGTCAAGCCCCGAATTTTTAAAATTTATTTTTTCCTATTTATGAAAAACAATAGATCCTTACATGTATTTGTTTTAGTTACCATTTTATTAAAAAAATTGCTTTAAAGCCTTCATAATTCTCCCCTAATTAAAATAAACACAGCGACAAATTTTAATTTTGGATGACTTACAACACGCAGTGATTGGCTGCTCCCTAAAACTGTAAAGTATAACAAGTGAAATGCAGTTTTATATTAAGTTAAAATGAGTTTAATTAAAGCATCACTTCAGAAGCTTCTGGTACGGAATAAATTACTTAATGCACATAATATCAAATGTGATAATATCGATTTCAACTGCTATTTATAGGTAGTTATTTACCACTACTCTGACGTTAGTAAAATAAAAGTTAATTTGAGAGAAAGTTATATCATCATTGCTATCCAATATTTATAATAAATCCAGGCAATCATCGTCCGATATCTGTTATTATTAATGATTTAAATAAAAGTATGTATTCTATCGTACTAGAAAAAGAACTTGAAATGAATGACCGTGAAATCAATCTGAAATGAAAGCCGAAATTTGGAGAGCTAAGTATTTTTTTGCTACTGGACATAAGCTGCTGTAAAAAGTTATTTTGTAAATACATATTACAAACAGCACGATTCCACTTATCCAGCCTCAGATATCCGAAACTTTAGTTATCCGGATCAGTTTTCCCTCTTTATAGGCCAAGGGAAGTTTAACTCACTTATTTACAATTTGAATTTTCTGTTAATTTGAACATAAAATAATAGCCCTTGATGAAGAACTAAATTATTTAAGAGCAATAGCTATTGACAGGGGCTTTTCACCCAACATTATTAATCAAGCAGTTAAAAATTCTCATCTCAACACACTAAAAGGCACACTCTTGTTTTAGGAGATTATAAAAATTCTGTTGTCATTCTCTTCTTTCCATCAATTAGCTATAAAGTTGCACATATTTTGCAGAAATTTAACTTTCGGATTGTTTATTCTCCCATCAATAAAATTTCGAGTTCCATACTCAAGGACCCCATTCCGGATATGAATTCCTGGGGTATTTATAGAATTCCTTGCCAGTGTGGTTTAATTTACATTGGCCAAACTAAGAGAGCCTTAAATTTTCGCGTCAAGGAACATGAAGCATATGTTAGAAAAAGGAAACACGGAAGTCTTCTGTTGCTCAACATTGTTGGTCAGAAAATCACACATTCAATTTTTCTGCTGCCAAAATTATTCAAAAAACATCTTCCATTGGAGAACTGGATTTTCTAGAGGCATTTCACATTCAAAAAAATCTTTCTGTTCTTGTTAACGATCCTAATTCCAATGCATCTTTGCCTTTGGCCTTTAAAGAAATTATGTTTTAGTTCTGGTTTCACCAACAGATGGCGCCACTTGCTTATTCCTGTCCAGGCTTTCTTATCTTATCTAATCTTATTTCCTATCTTGTTCATTTGCGGTTTTGCAGCTGAGGATGGTGGTTCGGTAAAAACATCGAAACTAGCCCTGTGAAAATTTTGAAAATATAACGCTGATTTTTGTTGTTTGACTTCTGAATTATAAAATAATAGTTTAGTGTATAAGGTATTTTTCCCACCTTCCTAGCGTGCCTTTGTGGTGTAGTTGTTCTGCACACTGGGCCGGTATCCAGAAGTCCGGGGTTGGATTCCAGGCGAAGGCGATTGCTCATTTTTCAATCTCTCCAGCTTCTGAAAAGCCTAATGTCTAGTGGCGCCCGAACTAAAAAGGTGTTGGATGATGATTTTCCTCACCCAGGATTTGGCGATTAGGTTCCCCTAAAAACCTCAGTCGCCCTTTAAAAGAGGGAGTATATAAGGTATTTCACCCGCCTTCTTAGCGTGCCTTCGTCGTGTAGCGGTTTTGCACGCTGAGCCGGTATCCAGAGGTCCGTGGTTCGATACCCAGCGAAGGCGATTGCTAATTTTTCATCTTGCCTGCTTCCACAAAATGCCTGCCCACCAGCGGCCGATCGGTAAAGTCGCTGAACACTGGTAGTTCGGTCCGAGGTTCGAATCCCGCGAACGGGCTCGCTGCATGAGTGTTTTCGTGGTTTTCCTCATGTGTAACGTGTATACGAGCCAGTTTCCCTTAGAAAGCCCTCCAGGAAGGTATCCCTCCCCTTAGGAGATATCCCTAGTGTTCTTTGCCATAATTAAATACACCACCACCACCACCACCACCACCACCACCACCTCCACAAAATACCTAATGTCTCTGCGAATATTACAGAAATTTCAGTATCACTGGAATGTTCAAGACGCACATTGCGCATAAAGTTCAGCATGCTTATTTGGAGTAATTTCTTCGTTTCATTTTAATTAAATGAAAGCCTTTGTTTCTTCGCCTTTTGTTTTAATTAAATGAATGATGCAAATAACCCTCTTAGAGTGACCATCAATATTCATTAATTTTACTGATCATATGTTTTAGATTCAGCTTCACAACAAGTTGAGAGCAAGCCTAGAATTGAGCATTGGGATTTTAATAGAAATCGTAAGGAGGAAGTTCGTTTGGCTCGTCTGAGGATTGGTCACACTAGAGTGACACATAACTATCTTCTGAAAGCTGAAAATGAGCCTTATTTGTTTAAATTATAATGTTTGTTTATGTTTATGTGAGTATCGTTTGCTTCATTTTATTGTTGCAAACAGCGTAAATTTCTTTTGTTTTTCTTCCTTTAGTTTTGAACTTTATGTGTGGCAACAAGATAATTAATTGATTGATAGAATTGTGTTTGTGACAGCCATGTAGAATGGCTCGCTTATTTTGTATCAATTATTTCGCATCGCTGTCATCTTATTTATAATTAGTGTAATGAAATAAAAGTGAAGGAATACAGTTCATGTGTTACGTATTTATTGTTTGTGAAACATATTAAGTAAAGATCAGTATATCTGTACGTCATATTTTAGTTAAGTGTCCAAATTCTTTTAATAATCTTCGTTAGAATTATTTTAACAGCTGTGACTTGCCTCTCGACCGTTTAATCGGAAGAGAGGTCAATTGTAATTCATTTTATTATTTATAAGAGACTGGCTTTTATTATCTATTTGAAGATTGCGTATTGTATTTTTAATGTTTGCTTTTACCTTGTTTTTATACGACTTCATCCTCTGGATTTGGTAAGCAATTTGAAAGCATCATTCATTTATGAATTCATCTACTTCGTGTTTGGCGCATTATAATCATTTTTGGTCTTGCGCCAATAATCTTACTCTCATTCACTCATATGTTTTAGAACATCAGCTCCTAAACGTTTCATCTTTTCTTTTTTTTTATTACTATATTTCTTTAACTTATTACAGTAATTTTACACTTACCAAATATTTTTACACAATATATCTGAAAATAGATAAAGATAAGACAATACAGACAAAGCAAAAAACGAAAATGTTTCGACGCATTTTTTACTTCCTTGTACGAAGTAAAAAGGAAGTATTGAAATCGCGAAAAGCTTCAGGCAGCATATTTCAACGAAAATATCCACTTTGACCGCTTTCAAATGCAATTTAACGATGTTTTTGCAAGATATCTGTACGTAAGGACAGAATAAAAGACTCTTTTCCTTCAAAAAAATTATATAACTGCTTTAAAATTAATTCTGAAGAGAATTTTTCGTGGCGTCTGTACGAACGCATGTACGAACGCATGTACGTACGTATCTCGCATAACTCAAAAACGAGTAGCCTCAGAACGTTAAAATTTTGTATATAAGACTACTATAACATGTAGATGTGCCCCTCGTATTTTAGTTTCAATCGGCCGCGCCAAACGTATATAAATATTTTTATAAATATATCCACTCTGTTACCCGGCTTAGTGATCTCAGTTTCTTTACTCTTATATGTTTGTAAATTGTACATTTTTTGCTTTATAAATGATTGAATCATGTTGTTTTTATCTTCCGGTTAAGGGTTTTATGCCTTTAGTAAATCTGTATGCAATAATTTTAGAATTATCAACAATTTTAAAATTGTTTAAGTGCCGCTAAGCCTAATTTGATGGCGGCCATTGCTCTTGTTTACATTTGAAACAGCTGAGTAGCGGATTTGTTGCCAATCTAGAGAAACTTAGCTTTGCAACAACAAATAACGCATTCATTTACTATTGCCAATTAAATCATGCTTAATTCCTTCTGGAATTTTTTCGAGGAATTAAGTGTTTAAGATTTACTTCGCAATTTTTAATATAGATATTTTGAGCTTTTATGTATTTTTGCCTTCTCGCGAAGTGAGAACGGAAGTAATCCAATGAGAAATACTCAATCTTCTGTGAAAAACTGTTTTTTTTTTTTTTTTTTTTTTGTTTACTTAATTTCTTTTACACATCATTCTAGCTTTATTATAGTATTTGAATAGAACATGTGGCAACGATTAAATAATTATATTCTTTAAATGATATATATTTTGTGTATTATGAGTTATAATATGAACGAAATATATAAGTTAACTGTTATATCATTATTGGATTATATAACAGTTAACTTAGTTTCCGTTATATATTTATTATATAAGTTAACTATTATATAATTTTTAATACTGTTAAGTGAATCTAGCGCCAGAGTGTCGCTATGGTAAACAAATACTAGAGTGAATTTTAAAGAATACATTCATTCTATTGTGGTTTAGGCGCTGTCGGCGAAGTAGATTTAATTCAATCCAATAAGGTTAAATGAAATGCAAGAAAAAATGCATATAATTTAATATTCCGTACAAGGAAGTCATGTGGTGTACACATTAGAATTTTTATTACTATATTTCTTTAACTTATTACAATAATTTTACAATTACCAAATAGTTTTAAGCAATGTATCTAAAAATAGATAAAGATAAGACAGTACAGACATAGAAAAAAACGAAAACCTCTCGACGTATTCTTTTTATAATATAAACGTTTATTTTCCTTTGCCTTGTACGTGATACTGTCATTTCGTCTATTACTTATTTAAAATTTTCCCATTGTTCTATGTCTTAAGATTAGAAATTAAAATTAATGACCTAAAACTGCAATAGTATATTACAGTACAAGTATTGAGTTTTGTATTGAATGTATTTACACAATCTGTGTTATCTGTTTAATCTGTATTTTAATCTTTTAATTTTTTTTTTGTTTGTTTGTCTGTGTGGGGTGTGCAGCGTTATTATCGTCCAGGGGGGTTGCAGCGTACTCGTAAACTAAACTAAACAGTACAAGTGAAAAAATTGCCAGTTTTACTAACGCGTGTGTCGGATTTTCGAAATACTTATCGAGTCCCACAAAAGTTTTGTTAATGTTATGGAGATCTGGGGGGGGGTCGCGAAAACTTCTCAGTGATAAAAAGGGTCGTGACTGAAGAAAGTTTAAGAAACCCTGATTTAAAACATTGTTTAAAAAGGAAGTTTCTCAATTTAAAGAAAACAATAACTTTTTTACTTCCTTGTACGAAATAAAAAGGAAGTATTGTAATCGCGAAAAGTTTCAGGCAGCATATTTCAACGAAAATATCCATTTCAACCACTTTCGAATGCAATTTAACGATGTTTTTGCGTGATATCTGTCCGTAAGGACAGAATAAAAGACTCTTTTCCTAAATATATATATATATAATATATAATATATAATATATATAACTGCTTTAAAATGAATTCTGAAGAGACTCTGTTACCCTCAGTGTCTTTACTCTTATCTGCTTGTAAATTGTAAATTTTTTGCTTTAAAAATGATTGAATTATGTTATTATCTTTCGGTTAAGGTTTTTATGCCTTTAGTAAATCTGTATGCAATAATTTTAGAATTATCAACAGTTTTAAAGTTGCTTAAGTGCCGCTAAGCCTAATAATTTTTTTGATGGCAGCCATTGCTTGTTTACATTTGAAACAGCAGGATACTGGATTTGTTTCTAATCTAGAGAACTGTAGCTTCGCAACAACAAAGATAACGCCTTCATTTATTACTTAAATCATGCTTAATCCTTTCTGGAATTCTTTCGAGGAAATAAGTGTTTAAGATTTACTTCGTAATTTTTAATACAGATATTTTCAGTTTTTATGTATTTTTGCCTTGTCGCGAAGTGAGAACTGAATTAATTGAATGAGAAGTACTCAATCGTCTGTGAAAAACCGTTTCCTTTTTTGTTTTGATTGTTTAATTTCTTTTATACATCGTTCTAGCTGTATTATGGTATTTGAAGAAAACATGTGGCAACGATTAGATAATTCTTTAAATGATATAAATTTTGTGCGTTCTGAGTTATAATATGAACGAGTCGCTATGGTAAACAAATACTCGAGTGGATTTTAAAGAATGCATTTACTCTATTGTGGTTTATGCGCTGTCGGCGAAGTAGATGTAATTCAATCCAATAAGTTTAATTGAAATGCAAGAAAATGCGTATAATTTAATATTCCGTACAATTAACTCATGTGGTGTATACATCAGATTTGTTTTTATTTAGTAAATCTTATTTGTTTTGAATTCGTATGTTTGATTGAATTCTTTAACAGCAGATTTTTTGTGGCACATGTTTGATTGAGTAATGTCATTTGCTTATTCTAAATTAAAAAGAGCAAGTTTTTTTTTTTAATTTTGTTTGCCACGAAATCCCATTAATTTACAGTTGTAACGACAACTTAATTGAAAGCTATTATGTGCAGAAATGCTTTATTTACTTTGAACCGCATAAAAGATTTCATTTTTGTGAAGTTTTGCTATTAAAGACTTTTATACTGGTAATATCAGAATGCATGAATTAATGACTATTAACAGATAAAATTAAAAAAAATATATATCATTATTTTAGAATATAGTTATTCATACTGTTAAATACCCTGAAACTCAACTTTAATTTTCTTTTGAAAACTCCCTCTACATTCTTACGTAGTAACAGAATTTTCTAGGAAATACAAAGTGGTTTTCCTATTAAATTCTCATCATTAGTAACACGTTCAATGTCAATTACCTTAACAGCAACGCTCCATTACGTTCTTAATTAAATCTTTAGGCAGTTTGCATAATTTACCTAGAGATTAGGCTGATTAGAAATCGCTTTTGATAAAATTTCGTGAAAGAAGAGATAATGATCAAATAATTTTGTTGTTCATTTAACGGAAAATTAATTTATTAAGGAAATGCTTGGAATTGAGATAAATATTTCCAATTAGAAAAGCAATTAGAATACTATATATATACCATATAGATATATATACAGTGTATATATATATATCTATAGATATATAAAATGTTGTATGACCTTAAATAATTTAGTGCGAAAACAAGTTACTACTACTTGCGCAACTGCTGCAAAGTAAGTACTAAATAATCTATATATATATATATATATATATGCAGGGTATATGTATATGTGATGTACCATCTTTTGTCCGGAATAAATAGATTGGTGAAGAATCATAGATGTAGTCGTAGCTTAAATTTTCAGACGATAAGTTTAGAAAACAGGATCCATTTATTATTATTCAGGAGAAATAGAAGTTACAAAAATACGATCTCCGGAGTAAATAAAAAAGAACTACTAATAACTCTTTGTATGAAGTTTACTGCATCGTTACATTTAAGAAAAGACCCCGGTATTCCTTTGCGAGTCTTTTTATAGCCTCTGGAAAGGCGGAGCTTCCAAGAAAAGACGTCAGCCTCGTCAGCCATTCCAGTTCGCTTTAAATATCTCCAGAACATTCTATAACTGTACGTGTAGAAAAGGCGGGAAAAACAACCTGACTACGGATCTGTGCATTTAATTCCACGTGCTTTCAAATAAGAGACCGTCGCCATTAAAAATGAAAAGAACATACAGTTAGAAATTTAAGTGTATTTTTGACTATGGAATTTTATTATTACATATATAGGGTTTTTGCAGGGAAACTGCTTTATTTTAAAAATGAATAACACAAATAGTATAATAGTGAATACACAAATAGTATAAGCGAATGAATACACAAATAGTATAAGCGGTATCAATTTATTTTTTTCCAAGTTATAGAGAGGCATTTAAAGTTCTTTTTATTACAGTTTAAAAATAATATCATTAAGGTGGCCTGGTCAATGCATCGAGATAGTTGAGTTTTGAAGTTTCTTTCCAATTTACCAGCCTATGAACGGGTATGTTGTCGATAGGAGCTTGAATATTGTTCTTGAGTTGAGCCAGGGCTTCTGGACGTTAGAGATTTCAAATAGCCCCACAAAAATAAATCACACGGGGCTAAATCAGGCGTGTGTTCTGGCCATTGACGATCGCCTGGTGAGGAGACAAGCCGTCCAGGGAAATGTTCTCCAAAAAATCATGGTCCAATGATGCCTATTCTGGACAATGCACACCAAACAGTCACACGTTCTATATGGAGGGGCTGCTCATGAAATTCTCGGGGATTCGTTCCACTCCATTATCGCATGTTTTGCTTAATGCATGCTGCAACCGGAAAGATGAAAATGAGCCTCATCGCTAAAGAACACAAGGACATCATGGGGCGTATTGTCAAGAACGGCTTTGCATTCATTTTTGCGTGAAAGAAAACAGCGTGGATTAAGTTTTTGCACCACTGCCAATTTATGTGGACGAAAATGCTGTACATTCAAAAGTACGGAGAACGCGCGCTCCTCTCTCGTCCACGGTATGATCGGTACTAAACGTACATGGCATAAAACTTTAGATACCGCCCTTTTCAATGAGCCCCACGCAACCCTTCTTGGAATAAATGTCGCTAGATGGCGCGCGTTTCAAATAAAGAAGTTTCCCTGCTGCACCCTGTATATATATATATATATCAGAGCTATATGCCATTTATAAAGCCTTGGAATGGATTAAATCCAATTTGATCTATAAATGTAAAGTTCATATATACTCGGATGCCTATTCAGCACTCGTCGCCCTCTCTCGGCCGGACCACAAAAATGATATCATGAATAAAATTAAAGATGATTATATGAATTTAAAATATAAAATGTCAATCAATATTCATTGAGTAAAGGCCCATATTGGTATCATTGGGAATGAGAGGGTGGATTCCCTGGCAAAGGAGGCTGCCCCGGGGGATGGGATCTCTGAAGGTGATCTACAACATTCTAAAAAAGTTACAATTAGCAAAATGAAAGATCACATGTATAAAACCTGGTCTGATCAATGGAATGTGTCTCCTAGAAGATCAGAGGCCTGGTCAAATATAATAATTAAGAAGAATATGCCTATATTTTGCGATAAAGACTATAATCAATTAGTAACAGGGCATGGACGCTTTCCTATGTACGAGTACTTACAGAGATTCCACCTCCAGGGGGTAAATTTATGCCTTAAATGTGATACTGCTGGTGACTGCATTCATTTTATTGAAAGTTGTGCACTCACCGGGGGGGGGGGTAAGAGCCTTACACGGAATTGGAAGTGTAAGAGAAATGATTCAAAATTATAAAAAAGGAGTAAAATTTGCACAAGACATTATGAAAGTCATCAATTCTCATAAACATGTCATCGGTATCTCTGATTGATCGAGCTAACATACTGAAAGCGTTCAATTTATGGAAACTACCCTTGAAGGGAGAGAAAGACTTTATATGCAAAGGTCCAGGGACAGCTTAAATGTTTTTATGTGCCGTGTTATTCTTTTTAGTATACTAACCTAATTTTCTTTTCTTTCTGTTAAGCTGCTAAATTGATTTTTTTTTGACACGGCTGGCTCGCCGGCTCGTGTCGGTTGTTGTTGGAAGGGTTGCGCCCGATTTTCTTGATAACGTTCAACAAACCAGGCGGAAGGGCTGCGCCCGTACAAAACAAAACGAAACGGAACGGAACGAACGACAACGAAAACGACAACGGCAACGAAAACGGCAACGGCAACGACAACGGCAACGACAACGGAACGAAAACGACAACGACAAAACGGGAAAACGGAAGTCGCTTTCTCTGTCCCTTATCCCTATGTATGCTTAAATCTTTAAAAGTACGCAACGGATTTTGATGCGGTTTTTTTTAATAGATAGAGTGATTGAAGAGGAAGGTTTATATGTATAATAACATCCATTAAATAGTGGAGAAATACTGTTATTTTTGAGGTTTCTAATGTGATGTCGTAAATAATTACATTTTTCCCGCTTATATTGCAAACGCAGGCTGAATCCTACGAGATTTATCAAAATAATGTACTAAGTATTGTACACACTGAAAAGGTCTACGGATTTAAAAATTGCAGGACGTAGCGTTTGCGGCGGTACCGGCCGGCCGGGGAGGCGGGAGCGTGCCTATAAATAGCGCGTCGGAGGCCGCGGTTCTCTCTCTAGCACTTTGAATTTAGCAGCGATCGGACGCGTTTATTATCGGAGCACTCTAGCGAGGAAAACAACAATATACTTAATAAAAACGTGTTTTTCAGCGCGACAACGTATCAGTTATTTACTTCATAATAACGACAACGTATCAGTTATTATGAAGTTACGATAAATAATTGTATGGTAGTAGTTTTAAAATATAAATGATATTCTATTCTAAGGTAGATGAATTTTTAAATCGCACTTATAGTAATTATAAGTACATAAGGTTAGATAAGATTAGATTAAATAAAACCGTAATTTATGGATTGGAATTTTCTAAGATCTTGGTTAAAATTTAGAGTTAAATCAATTTAATATTAAGGAAAGTTCAGAAAAAGAATTTAATAGAATACGTATCTTTTGTTGTGACGTTATACGTAGAACTTAATAGAATACGTATGTTATACGTTTTTCAGTGAGTGACATAGGCTATATATTTTATACCCGTGAGAAGCCGGAGCGGGTCACTAGTATATATATATATATATATACTAGAAAGCCCGGCGGTCATACGAAATGACCGCTGTTCTAGATATTATGAATATAATTAAAATGATTTGTGCAAAGATGTCTGCTAATTTAAACTAAATTACCCAGGGTAGGCGGTGAGGGCGCCCTTTTGCGTACTGCCCCACGGGGTTTATCCCTTCTACTTGCTTAATTGCTTAAAGTACAGTGCAATGAAGGAAACCACTGGCGGTACATTTCTTAAGAGCCACCGCTAGCTCAATAAATAAAGGTGATTTAAATAATAAAATGTTAATTCACATGTCAAAGATCTCTTTGTACACAACATTTCTTGTGTAGATCTGTCCATGATTTCTAAGCTCGCCTTGCAGAGGACCATCCATTATTTTTAATTTTACGTCCGCTGGTTCACGAACTCTTCAACAGGCAACATAAAGTTGACCGTGTCCAAATGCAGGCTCAGATAAAAAAATGCCAACACGCTTAAGTGTTTGGCCCTGAGACTTATGGATGGCCATAGCAAAGGGAAGTTTTACAGGACATTGTCTACGTCTCAGTTGAAACGGCAACCCCGTGCCGTGGCAACTTCACACCCATTGGCTAATACAGTTACGCAAGCAACCAATAAACTGTCGGCGACAAACAGACACTTAAGCCGCATATATATATGGATGAAGTAACATTATCTCCTCCGAAGCGGCTGGCTTCCGGGCTTAGCGAAGCACACCGGTGGATTCCGCAGGTCCGTGGCACGCTATTTTGACATTTCGCTTCTTCGTGGGACTTTTAGCCGGGATATTAATTAAAAACTAATTTTCTCCTACGTTTTCCCTACATTTTCCCCTTTCTTTCTTGGGTTTTCCCTATTACAGGGATTTGGCTACGTGCCAAATTCTTTTTTCTGGAATATCTACGGAACGGCGCCGAATTGAAATTCGAGACGCGTATCCTCGGATTCTAAAACAATTCTCCGAATCCATCAATACCGTTCTCATCTTCGTAGGACTTTAATCGGCCGAGGTATTAATTAAAAGCTGCGGAAACGTTAATTTCTGTGCTCATTTTTCCGAGTGGCAACAATAAAGTATCGGCGACACACACTTTAGCCGCTTATATATATAAAGATACGCACTGCTTATTAAACATACTAGTTAACAGATAAGCCGCTTATTACGTCCAACTTTCCAGGAACGAAAACTAATGCGTACTAATCAATAGATATTACATTCGTTTATTAAACGCATCTCTTCCGCTTATTGAAGCCCACCAGCGGCCGAGCGGTAAAGTCGCTGAACACTGGTAGTTCGGTCCGAGGTTCGAATCCCGCGAACGGGCTGGCTGCATGGGCGTTTTCGTGGTTTTCCCCATGTGTAACGTGTATACGAGCCAGTTTCCCTTAGAAAGTCCTCCACGAAGGCGTCCCTCCCCTTAGGCAGATAGCCCTCGAGGCTTTGCCATAATCACACACACACACACACATCGCTTATTGAACTCAAGTTAGCGAAAAGACTGGTTCTGCAGTACCATAATTTCCTACTTTTACCTGTCAAAGCTTTTCCTTAGTTCATTCACTTAAAGTATTCATTAACATTCAGGCATGTAATGCTTCAATAAAACGAATTTGACGGAAATTACCTACCCAGCGGTCCTTATACTTACGAGACATTGTTTTCAGAACCTTAGCCCCCAATGGATTTTCTGAATCCGCTCCAGGTAAGTAGTGGGAATAATAATAATACTTGTCTACCTGTTCCGTCATTAGACACTGCACATGGAGGTAAGAAAGGAAGGAGTGACCAACCGGCACTAGAAGTTCTGCACTGCTTCCAAGCTTCGGTCACCAGATGGGATGTTCTTTGTTTACATTCAGAAGATCGCTTGACAGTGTTCTGATAGTATTTCGACACACGACAGTTCCATACAAATCGAAAAAGGGACACTTTCGCATGAAAGAAACATTCATAGTGTGATGAATTTGTATAGTTTAGTGACATTTACGCAAAAATCACATCTTGGTTATTTTTCGATAACTAACAACAGCGATTTTGATTATGAATTTGTTTTATAAAATTCTAAGCTGTTGAACTACAAAAATATAGATTTTTAACAAAAATGTGATGCTTAAAGAATGAAAAATACCTTACGGTACCTTTAAAATTGTATACGTCTTTCGATATTCTTAATAGAGTATTCGCTACTTTTATTTTATGTTCCAAATGCCAAAATGTTTTAAATAAAATAAATTTTTTCACATCCATATATTATTGTAACATGTACCTTTTAAAATTTCTAAGAGGAGTGGCTTTACTGCTGCTCATTTTAAACTCATCGTTTTAATTTTATATATCTGAAAAATAATCATATTGGGCTTATACATTTTACTTATTTGGGTTAGTTAAAAATAAAATCCTTATTTTATTCCCTTTCAGAAATGTTCAGAGAAAGTTAAGTACTATTTAAAATATTTCGCAAATTTCTAATAATTCTCTAATTTAAAATGAACCGAATAGAGCATTAATTATAAATTGACTTATATTTTTCGATTTAAAAGATGCCTCAGAAGCTAAAAAAGTCATGTCATATTTAAGAAAGTATTTTAGGAAGAAGCTTTATAAATAGAAAAGAAATAATGCATAGTTTTAATATTAATAATACAATAAACTTTGATCTTAATTGTTGTACCTTAACCTAATAAAATCGAATTACCTTAATTTTTTTTCTAATGTAATTAACGAAAACTTGCGAAAATATTTCATTCAAATTAAACCATTCTGAGAAAACTGTTCTGCGAAAAGTATAGCACTTAATTCCGTTTAGAATGAAATGTTGTTTAAAAATATGTTGTTTTCATATACTTAGGACTCTGAAGTGTTGTAGAAAAAGAAAATATATACATTTATATGCATATTTCCGACATAATTACAAAATATTTACATCCGATCGCGTCAAAGCCCATTGAACTTAATGGTAAATGACGCAATGTTTTGGTCACCACGTAGGGATCGCTGGTGCTTCAGAGCAGGGTACGGGAGAAACCTGTTCAGGGCTACTCCATCTTACTTCCTACCTCCATGACACTGCACGCACTTGACCCAACTGAGAGTCAACTGTATTAGGTAAGGCGAGGGTGGCCAGACATATTTCCCATGGAGATAAAGCTTACTTTTGCTACCACCTTGGGCTCCCAATCCAAGGTCGCAGACTTTGAAAATTCACAGCAACAACGGGGACTTCCTGATCCCACGGGGTCACCACTCCTGGTTCTCAGGTTTCACCGTTTCGGGGAACATACACGCCTTGAGCTCTGACTGGTCGTTTAAAGATGCTCCCGCCAGCACTACGCGGGCTCGGACCAAAGAACGTCTATGTAAAAAAGGAAAGATTCCATAGACGTAATGTAAACCTACGCCGCTTGAAAGTGGAGGGAAAATTCGCCAAGGGATTTGGCGACGGAATCTGGCGGCGAGATTTTCCCCATCCATTATGTGTACAGGAAATTGGGGAACACGTGTAAAGAAGAAACGTTCTTTGACGTTTCGCGATAATTTAAACTCGGATTTTCGTACTTTCTTATGCTCAAAGTAACTAATCCATTAATTAATTGACATGCGCGAAAAAATATTTTCTTTTCCTTTAAAGTTTAAAGAAATTTAAAACGATATTCGTTTTATGAACTCTTGATTAACGGGACCTTCGAACTTCGACGTCGGCTTCGAGCTTCGGCGACAGATATTTCGCGCATGCGCGGCTGTTTCCCTCTACATTCGGACGGAGCCACTCCTGTTGCAGAGGAGTTTTCCTTCTTAACAATACGTATTCTTTGCTCTTTCATTTCAATAGGTCCTGGTTGTCTGGACAGCTGGCAGCAAAACCAACGGATGCTATGGATAATGGGGGACGTGGTGCTGTACTGATTAACCACTATGGTTAAGGAAAAGTGTCCACGTCCTCCGTCACTCACTCACTCGAACTCTTATCCCTGTAGGCCAACCAGATCAGGCGGAGTACAGAGACCTTACCTCTGTCCTTACCGAAGGACTACCCCCCTTCCGGCGAGCCAACCGCTTGGCAGAGTACAGAGTTCTTACATGTAACCTTACCGAAGGGCCACCCCCCCTCCGGCAGGCCAACCGCTTGGCGGAGTACAGAGTTCTTACCTCGCTCTGTGTGGCTCCACTCAAGCCATCTCTAGATAGGGGTGGACGTGGTGCTGTACTGATTAACCGCCACGGTAAAGGGACAGTGCCCACGTCCACCATCACTTACCTTTTTCCGTACGGAAGGACCACCATCCCCCTTCGGCTGGCCAACCGCTTGGCGGAGTACAGAGTTCTTACCTCTCTCCTCACACAGCAGTAGTCTTCGCCATTCCCCTCTTAGTCCAACCGTTTAAAACGGTCTTCTTTCGGGGTTCTGGAACCGCCAAGCTTGTGATTTTATACCTCCGTTTCCGAGACTGCCTAGGTACAGATCCTAGGCGGTAGCTTCACAAAGTTCTCTGCGTCGGCCAGTACCCGCGAAAATTACTTTTCCCGGGGAAACCCAGGTAACCAGCATATGAGAATCATCCTCGAAATCTTCGGCAAAGGATCCTTGTTCCTCATAGGATATGAAAATTTCGCGTCGAATGGACTTTTGCATTATTAGCATATTAATAACAGAAACCAAGAATATCTCTGTTGGAGCATTCGAATTCAACTTTTAAAATTAAAGCAAAGTTAGTTTAACGTAGATTTTGTGAAAAATTCCATCTTTCTCGAAAGCGATTCGTCTTTTTCAAGACAGGAGAAAAATTAATATTGCAGTAAAAGTGTTTATCATTTTTTCTCCTATCAGACAAATTCCTTGTTCGATTCATAAAACTCACATCTCGGATTTTAATTCTTGATCATTATCATTCGTGAATATCATTCATTCCCAGTTTATTCCTTCTTAGTAATTACAGAACTGTTTTACCTTAGTTTATCAGATTTCATCACTATTTCTCTCGACGCTAAATTCATCTTTTTTATACATACATTCGTAGCTATTCCCACGTTGCAAAATCATTTTTCTCTTGAAGAAGAGTCGCCCTCGAAATATAGAGTTTAACCCGATTTCTACATAAAACTAAAGGTTTGCGTTATCTAATTTTAAAATTTACTTTTACTTTTAAATTTTTATCTTTTTTATTACGTTTTCCTCTTCCCTTTTACTAAATCCTCTTTTAGAGATAAAGTTGTTTATGGATTTTCTGGATTTGTTTCGTCCATTAAATTTACCGTAGCGGCGCCTGCTGATTGATTTGCAAATTTTTTAAGTATTTGTAGTAAAATAACTTATTACGTTTCTTAACCTAATAACCTTGTAAAATTTGTCAGAAATTTTCTGTAAAGAATGAAATAAATTCAAATGTATAGAATTTTTTGGAGCTATATTTCTTTTACATTTTCTTATGCTATTTTGATCAAACCTTTTATAACATTTTTTCACAAAAAAAAAAAAAAAAAAAAAAAAAAAACTTTTATTTAAAAAAAAGAAAGAAAAAAATCTGAAACGTTTCAGATTTTAAATTACACCCAAAGGGGCGTTTTTTTAACGTTTTGTGTGTTACCTTTATTTATTAAATATCATGTTCTTTGCACTTAAACCATAAAATTTATTTCAATAGAAATGTCGCAAAATAATTTTAAAATGAGCCTATCTTTAGAACTTCCGATTCACAGTTTGACGCGCTGAACATAAAAAGGTTTTTTTTCCCCCGTAGAGTGTTGCCATTGTTCGCTTTTAAATCGCTGAGTTTGTTACTCAAAAATTCGTTAAAGTTTTACAAAATATGAAATCGATAATAAAACAAATTCCAAATTTCAAATTTGGGATTTCAGATGCCCATATTCGCAGTAGGATTACGTCATTCAAAATTCGATGGCTCTAGATACCGTTGTTTTGTCACAATGCGAGAAATATAGATACATTTATGCAGATTTTTCATTATTTAATTTCTTCAAGTATAATGCAGGACTCTAACATTTTGTGGTAACAGTTTGAAAAGTTTACCGGTATTTATAGGAGTCCGACGCAAAATGCCAAAACGAAAGTAATAGTTCTTTGGAACTCAAATCCCTTTGGACTAAAAAAAGAGAGTCTGAATCTGATGTTTTTAAATAAAAGAAAAGACAAATATAATTTAATTTTTGCTTTAATAAATTCTAAACTGACACTGTTGTTTTTATACTCAGAGGAATCTGTGGAAGGTTTTCTCATTTTTTTCCATTTGTAACAAGGGTACGAGCTATTTTCCTTTGAAAAGGCATCCGTTCAGTTAGGCAGATAGACCGTGTGCTTTGCCATAATATAATAACCAACATTAGATCACTAAAGATTAAAAATAAAATATACCTTTTAAAATTGTTTTTATTCTTGTGGAGGCTCACACACTTAATATGGGATCGAATTTCATAGCTTCTAATTGAAATAATTACTTTATCATAACATGATCATCAATATTTTAAGTGTTATTTCAGGTATTATTGCTCTCAATATGTCAAAAATTAATTTCGACAGAACACGCACACAAAAGAAACCTAATCCAACCTGTAGTAGATCGAACTGTATCTTTGTTTATCATTCGCCAGAATGGACTATTTGAACGTTTGAACGTAATATGAAGTTTTTAACGTTCTTCAGCAAATTTACTAGATTGTAGCTCTAGCATCACTATTGAAAATAAGTTCAGACATTATTATCTGCGTTGTTTATCTCGAGCAAAAAATTTTTTCTTTAACTTTTTGACGTATATATAATGATTAGACCAAAAATGCAACTTAATTATACTTCTCAGCTTTTGTTCTGTTACTTTCTCTTTTTTTATACAAGTTTCAATAATATTTGGACACATTTCTGTTTATACTCTTTTACCCTCAAAAGGGAATACAAAAGCAAGCATCATATGTTTCGAAATCCTTCTGGAAAATGATTCTTCACAAAAGTATCTTGAAATACGATTAAGTTCTTTTTTAATCCAGTAGAATGGTGTCTGAACACCAAGATACCTGAGCAGACGCCCTACCCCCCCTGTAGAATAATTTAAGCGTTTCGATTCTCATTAAAAAATAACCTGAGTATTTTCTTCGAACGATAATCTGAAGAAACTAATCTGATAAGCTGATAGTAATTTAAGATGAACAAAATTATGCTAATAAATATAAGCAAAATAATTTAAATTTAAGGATATGAGTTATTTAAGGATGCAAAATATAATAGCTGCAGGCCAGAAAGCCCTCGAACTAGTGAGCAATATACTTGTAAAATGCTGCAATATTCAACAGTCCTTGGAAAGTAAGAAACAAATAGAATTACTCACAGGTGGTCCCATCTGCATGAATTTCTGTACAGTTTGAAGTACTCCTCTCAGTTTTCCAGCAAGATTGGCCTTCCGAAGGAAGCTTAGAATTTCTGAAAATATTTTTAGGAGCTCCTGAATGTCCGGGATAACATACCAGGATAGAAGTCCTTCCAGGATGTTTGGCGAAATTGGGGGCTTGCTTCACAGTTTTTCGCTGTAGCTAGCATTCCTTGGAGTCCTGGTCTGCCGAGGATTAGACTTAATTGTTTGGTGAAGTTGGAGGCTTGCTTCACAGTTTTTCGCTGTAGCTAGCATTGCATGGAGTCCTGGTCTGCCGAGGATTAGACTTAATTGTTTGGTGAAGTTAAAGGCTTGCTTCACAGCTTTTCGCTGTAGCTAGCATTGCTTGGAGTCCTGGTCTGCCGAGGATTAGACTTAATTGTTTGGTGAAGTTGGAGGCTTGCTTCACAGTTTTTCGCTGTAGCTAGCATTCCTTGGAGTCCTGGTCTGCCGAGGATTAGACTTAATTGTTTGGTGAAGTTGGAGGCTTGCTTCACAGTTTTTCGCTGTAGCTAGCATTGCATGGAGTCCTGGTCTGCCGAGGATTAGACTTAATTGTTTGGTGAAGTTAAAGGCTTGCTTCACAGCTTTTCGCTGTAGCTAGCATTGCTTGGAGTCCTGGTCTGCCGAGGATTAGACTTAATTGTTTGGTGAAGTTGGAGGCTTGCTTCACAGTTTTTCGCTGTAGCTAGCATTGCTTGGAGTCCTGGTCTGCCGAGGATTAGACTTAATTGTTTGGTGAAGTTGGAGGCTTGCTTCACAGTTTTTCGCTGTAGCTAGTATTGCTTGGAGTCCTGGTCTGCCGAGGATTAGACTTAATTGTTTGGTGAAGTTGGAGGCTTGCTTCACAGTTTTTCGCTGAAGCTAGCATTGCTTGGAGTCCTGGTCTGCCGAGGATTAGACTTAATTGTTTGGTGAAGTTAGAGGCTTGCTTCACAGCTTTTCGCTGTAGCTAGCATTGCTTGGAGTCCTGGTCTGCCGAGGATTAGACTTAGTTAGCTCAGGAAAGTTCTCCCGTGTGGCATCTGAGGGTGGTTTCCGTTGAGTTCTCGGTTGACTACCTTTCCCAAAATTCTTGTATGCCGCGCAACCACGAAAACTGCTTACATGGTCCCCTTGGCAAAAAATGCAGCAGGACTTTTCTTCTGCTTTTTTCGAGTAAGTGTTGCTCCTGTGAAGTCCTCCGCACTTGACTCATCTCTCAGGATTGTTGCAAAGGTGCTGCGTGTATCTGAAAGCCCTGGCAACGAAAACATTGCACAGGCCTTTTCTTCGGGTTGTAATTTTCCACTCCTACTTCAAAGTTGAAAACATTATTCATTTGGAAAATCTGGTTCCCTTCCGTATTGCGTTTGAGTTTTGTAGATGTATGTCGTGCTTCCAAGGTGTTTTTGTGGCTTTCGTTGTTGTTAATCGCGATATTTAAACCTTATAAAATAATCAGTTTTCGAATTTTAGTAGAGATCATTATGCCACAAAAAAGAATTTTTTTCCTTCTACATTTTGAAAACCTGAAACATGTCCGGAGTTGGCAAGGACTTTAATAGCTCGTAATGGTTGTTTGAAGGAATTTCGTGGGTTCTTCTGATATAAATTTCAACGTAAAGTCGCCAAGAAGATTGCTTTTATGGCACATTTTAGATGTTAATCTAGAATTTTAAGGATCAGACAACAGATTAAATTTTTCCATAAGGTTCTATTCAGCTTGGCTTCTTTCACTTTTATTTGCTTGGGATCAAATTGTGAAATTAATTATGGATCCTCTTCTATCAAAACACCTTTTTTTGGCAGTTTTCTATGAATATTTATTTAAAAAGAAAATGAAATATTCCACAAATAATTTAAAACCTCGATATATATTTATGTTATTTATTTGTTGCTTTTTTTATTCAACTTGCATTTTTCTTATATGCCTTTATTTAGCGATCATATTAATCATTATAAAATTTCCAATTTTTGTCATCGAAATGATCAAACAACTGATCAATCGAAACGATCAAACAGCTCCATGATTTTAAATAATAATGAGATAGGCTTTTTGAATTAAATTTAAATGAATTTTTTGAATAAGCTTACGTCATTAAGTATATCGGGGGGACACCTTCAATAATAAAAAGTGTTATCATGTGTACTCCTTGTTACTATCGTTAAGGCTTCCTTTCGATGAAGGCGGTTACTTTCTTTGGTATTTTTCTTCCATTTAGTAGTTAAAAAGTGCACAATAAAATATATAAATAACAAAACCTTTTAAACTACACGGTTATATTCAAATGTGCTAGCATTGCTTGCGCTAAAAAGGGAAAATTTATTTATCTTTTATAGTCTAAATTGTATGCTATTATAAAATCAAGGGCCGTCCATATAAAAACTGTACTTGATAGTATAGAAATAAAATCTCTTAAAAACAGTGACATAAGAAATACGATGAAAAATTGTTGCCAAACCCATATTTCTAAAAGAATGAAACTATTCAAAATGATGCGATTTCATCAAAAATCTATCAACAACAATTAAACGGGCAAATTGTTGCCAAAATCACATTTTTAAAGATGTGAGATGTGAGAAGTGTACGCGGAAGCTTCATTTAAAGAATTTTTTAAAAATACAAAATATTATTATTTTTCCAAAATTCTTTTTTGAAAAGCAGTCGCAAGTATGAAAGTTTAACGTGTCCAAAAATCAAAGACAAATAAACTGTACATTTTTAAACATAAAATTTTTTTGGAAAAATCCCGTTGAAAAGGTGTTAAGCTCGCTTTGTTAAATAAATTTGTATTGAATCGATTTATTGAAACACGAAAGTTATTTTAAGTTTGTAAAATAGCTAAGTACCTACGTTTCATGACAATGTTAAAATGGAGTGTGTAGAGGAAAATCTCGCTTTTCTATAGCCCATTGTCTCAAAATGACGCGATTTCGTCACAAAAAACATAAAATTAAAAAAATTCTAATTGGAATTTCGAAAACACTGGCACTGGCTCTTGTCTAGATGCACCTATGTACCAAATTTCGTAGCCGTGGGTCTATTAGCTTACGCGCAGCGCGAACGAAAGACACACATACTGACACACAGACAGACTTTCTTTTATTATATGTAGGGATTTACGAGAATTTTAAAATTTATTGGTTTTGAACTTATTTTCTTTTGGGTCTTTGTGGATTTTGTTTTAAATTTCTATCTCTCTCTCTGTGCATATATATAATATGTGGGTATTTGCGTATGTTACATACTGGCAGCAAAAACAAAATATTTCTCAACAAAATATGGAAAATTACACATGCTGAGTAAAAGTATATTAAAATGAAGAAAATATCAACATGAAAATTCGCTTGTCTTATTTTTATATTTTATACATTTTTTTTTAATTTATAAAAATAATATTTTAAAAATTTTTTAAATTTATAAAAATAATAATATTTTATACATTTTTTTTAATTTATAAAAAAATAATAAATTGTAAATTATTTATTCTCCAAAAAAATAAATTTATTTATTCTCCAAAAATTAAATGAAATGTGAATTCAGTTACCGGAATAATAATGTTACTGGTTTGTAGTTTTTGTAGTTCGGCGCAAAATAAACAACCACATTTATTTAACGTCAGCCTGAAGATTAATTAAAGGCCTGTAGAAAGTTTTCAAGACAGCCATAGTCGTTTAGCGGATCAAAACTTCTCACAAGTTTTTTGATAATCGGTTCTTCACGCCTGATCCTTATTATTAGGATAAGACATACGCTATTCTTAATAATATATGTGTCGCAGTAGCAGACCTGAATATTTTAACCGAATACGCTGGTGGTCGGATAAGATAATTATAATAATATGCGTTTATTATTTTCTTTGCTCAACTTTATTTAAAAAATTATCCAATTATATTTCCGCTTTGTTTAAGCTAATGCTTTCAGGTAATTAATGTAATATGAAATAGTGACGGAAAATATTTTTAATGGCTTAACATTCTTTATTTTCCCCAACTTTCTTGATATATCTCAATATATGGAATTATGTGACTTTTCCTTATTACAGCTTACTGAACTATATTTAATGCTATCATTATCCCTGAATTTCCTTCAGCTTTTATTTTTAACGCGTGAAAAACTTTGCAAATGCGTTAGGAGGAACTTTCCAAAATTTTTTCTTTTTACTTCGTTGTACGAATAGAAAAAAAGTATTGTAATTGCGAAAAGTTTCAGGCAGCATATTTCAAAGAAAATATCTATTTTGACCGCTATCGAATGCAATTAACCGATATTTTTGCATGATATCTGTACGCAAAGACGGAATAAAATACTCCTTTCCTTTAAAAAAAATTGTAAAGCTGCTTTAAAATTAATTCTGAAGATAATTTTTCGTGGCGTCTGTACGAACGTATGTACGTACGTATCTCTCATAACTCAAAAACGAGTAGCCTAAGAACGTTGAAATTTTGTATATAGGACTGTTATAACATGTAGATGTGCACCTCGCATTTTGGTTGCAATCGACCGCACCAAACGTATATAAATATATTTAAATATATATCCACTCTGTTACCCGGCTCAGTAACCTCAATTTCTTTACACTTATACCTTTGTAAATTGTACATTTTTTTGCTTTAAAAATGATTCCATTATGTTGTTTTTATCTTCCAGTTAAGGTTTTTATGCTTTAGTAAATCTGTGTGCAATATGTTTAGAATTATCAACAATTTTAAAGTTGTCCAAGTGCCGTTAAGCCTTTTTTTAATGGCGGCCATTGATGTTTACATTTGAAACAGGAGACTAGTGGATTTGTTGCCAATCTAGAGAAACTTAGCTTCGCAAAAACAAATATAACGCATTCATTTTTTATTGCCAATTAAATCATGCTTAATTCTTTCTGAAATTGTTTCGAGGAAATAAGTGTTTAAGATTTACTTCGTAATTTTTAATAGAGATATTTTGAGTTTTTATGTATTTTTGCCTTCTCGCGAAGTGAGAACTGAATTAATTAAATGAGAAATACTCAATCGTCTGTGAAAAACTGTTTCTGTTTTGTTTTGTTTGCTTAATTTCTTTTGTACATTATTCTAGCTTTATTATAGTATTTGAGTGGAACATGTGGCAACGATTAGATAATTCTATTCTTTAAAGTGATATAAATTTTGTGCATTATGAGTTATAATACGAACGAAATATATAAGTTAACTGTTATATCATTATTGGATTACATAACAGTTAACTTAGTTTCCGTTATATAATTATTATATAACCGTTATATAATTATTAATACTGTTAAGTGAATCTAGCGCCAGAGTGTCGCTATGGTAAACAAATACTAGAGTGAATTTTAAAGAATGCATTTATTCTATTGTGGTTTATGCGCTTTCGGCGAAGTAGATTTAATTCAATCCAATAAGTTTAAATAATAATGCAAGAAAAAGTGCGTATAATTTAATATTCCAATACAAGGATGTCATGTGGTGTACACATCAGATTTTTTAAATTTTATTTCATTTCGAGTGGAGTTAGAAGTTGAAGGATAAATAATTCTTTCTCAAAGAACTTGCGAAAGGGAAAGAAAAATAAACGCTTTTTAGTACCCTTTAAATTACGAATGAAACGCGTAAAAACGGAGTAATATAAGAAGTGCTTAATTTTCAGTACTGTAATTTCAATTCTCCAAAATACTTGATTTTCAGAGGTCGTGAAAATTTAGGCCTGTTATTTCTTCATTTACACGTTTTGAATTGATTCTGTTAAATCCTACAAAAAGTGAAAACAGTATAATTTAATAGTTTTAAGAAGTATGGAATTAACTTAGGTGAATGCGTTTAGTCTTACTGGTTTACAATAAAAATATTTTTTGTTAAGCTAACGAACACATATCCACATTGAATTTGTTTCGCTGAACGTCGTTTTGTCCCATATTTATAACATTTGAGCACATTTTATTTGCATGTAAAAATCTAAACAAATCAAATACATTTCAAGCATGCGCTAATTTTTTGCTTCTTTGAGTCATTTTTTATCCATAATACTTCTTTCTTTCTTAAGGGTATAGTGTTGCGTGGCCCCAACTTGTCAGCAACTATGGTAGTGACTGCTATGAACTGTAAATTACACAAACTCGTAAGAAGGGTTTAAATCCTTTTTTATTCCACTTTAGAAATAACAGCTGCGTTCACTTGACGCTCACAAACTACGCCGACCCGGCGGTTTAACAAAAACAGAACTGTGAAATTAAAAGTTAATGACAGGATGAATAAAGAACGAGATCACTACCTACGAGGCTCTAAAATCGTAACTAACATAACCGCGTTTTAAATACAGCTGAGATTCAGCTAGCTTACTGATTAAACAGTTGAAATATTCAGTGAACTGCCGAGATAGGCACACAGGCCGAAACGCGCGGTTCTTAAATTTCAACCTAGCAACCTTCACGTTAGCGATTCAAGAAGCACACATAAAATCTCGTTTCCCTTCTATTTAAACTCAACTTACTTCTGCTAAAATTTGAATATACTGCGCGTTCTACTACAATTTACATACTCTGGCATCGGCAATTCTAGGGGAAAGTAAAGGCTTGACAGGAAAGATAGCTTAAAATAAATGTTAGTTAAAATAAATATAAACCCAACAAGGGGAAAAATACACAAAAGTGGCAATATTCAAATTAGTGTAATTTAGTTGAATATCAGATGTTTTATGCTTTCGCTTTATGCAAAAAAAAATATGATTTTATACTTTACTTTTAGTATTCTAAGATAGAAACCTGTTCAAGTTTTAAAGTAAAAATTTAATTTCTTTGCTTTAATTTAGTTGAAACAGTTTGTGTGCTAATTCAAACAAAAATATTTCCAATGTGCAATATTGTCTAAATTAATAGAAATATGAATTTACGTTAAACAAGTTCCAAGAAAATTTCCACAATACCAAATTTTTTTAAAACTTATAATGTTTTTCTCCCGCTTTCCTAGCGTCCTTTCGTGGTGTGGCGGTCTGCACGCTGTGCGCGTATCCCAGAGGTCCATGGCTTGATTCCTGGCGAAGGCATTGCTCATTTTTCATCTCTCCTGCTTCTCGAAACAACCTAAAGTCTCTACAGTGGCACCCGCACTTAAAAGGGTGTTGGATAATTATTCTCGAAGCCATTAGGTCCATTAAAAAACCCAGTCGCCCTTTAAAAGGGGAAGTATATAAGGTATTTCTCCCGCATTCCTAGCATGCCTTCGTGGTGTAGTGGTCTGCTCGCTGGGCGCGTATTCCAGAGGTCCGTGGTTCGATTCCCTGCGAAGGCATTGAACATTTTCATCTCTCCTGCTTCCAAAAACACCTAATGTCTCTACAAACTCAATAAAATGTGTTGAAATAAAGGAAGGTAAACGCGGAAAATAAAATCCCTTCTCTCGCATTGAGGAAATATATGTATAGTCTACGAAACAAGAAAAAGTTGTATATTCTGATTTTTACTTGCTTGTAAGAAGTAAAAAGGAAGTATTGTAATCGCGAAAAGTTGCAGGCAGCATATTTCAACGAAAATATCCATTTTGACCGCTATCGAATGCAATTTAACGATGTTTTTCCTTGATATCTGTACGTAAGGAGAGAATAAAATACTCTTTTCCTTGAAAGAAAAATTATAAAACTGCTTTAAAATTAATTCTGAAGAGAATTTTTCGTGGCGTCTGTACGAACGTATGTACGATCGTATCTCGCATAACTCAAAAACGAGTAGCCTCAGAACGTTGAAATTTTGTATATAGGACTGCTATAACATGTAGATGTGCACCTCGTATTTTGTTTGCATCGGCAGCACCAAACGTATATAAATATATTTATATATATATCCACTCTGTTACCCGGCTCAGTGATCTCAGTTTCTTTACTCTTATATGTTTGTAAATTGTACATTTTTTGCTTTAAAAATGATTGAATTATGTTATTTTTATCTTCCGGTTAAGGATTTTATGCCTCTAGTAAATTTGTGTGCAATATTTTTAGAATCATCAGCAATTTTAAAGTTGTTTAATTTCCGTTAAGCCTGTTTTTAAAGGCGGCCATTGATGTTTACATTTGAAACAGGAGACTAGTGGATTCGTTGCCAATCTAGAGAAACTTAGCTTCGCAACAACAAAGATAACGCTTTCATTTATTATTGCCACTTAAATCATGCTTAATTCTTTCTGGAATTTTTTCGAGGAAATAAGCGTTTGAGATTTACTTCGTAATTTTTAATATAGATATTTTGAGCTTTTATGTATTTTTGCCTTCTCGCGAAGTGAGAACTGAATTAATTGAATGAGAAATACTCAATCGTCTGTGAAAAACTGTTTCTTTTTTGTTTTGTTTGCTTAATTTCTTTTATACATAGTTCTAGCTTTATTATAGTATTTGAATAGAACATGTGGCAACGACTAGATAATTCTATTCTTTAAATGATATAAATTTTGTGCATTATGAGTTATAATATGAATGAAATATAATACCGTTAAGTAAACCTAGCGCCAGAGCGACGCTATGGTAAACAGAGTGAATTTTAAAGAATGCATTTATTCTATTGTGGTTTATGCGCTGTCGTCGAAGTAAGTTTAATTCAATCTAATAAGTTTAAATAAAATGCAAGAAAAAATGCGTATAATTTAATATTCCGTATAAGGAAGTCATGTGGTGTACACATCATATATTTTGATTATTCGCATGAGCTTTGGTTTCATTCCATTATGGCAGTAGGAGTTACACATTGTACCAAAAGTTTGTCCACTAACATTATAAAACTTCATTTTTCTTCTTAAGGGGGCTCATACATATTAAACCCCTTATGATCTTCGAATATGTGACTATAGCAAGAATTGGGATATTTTATTTATTTTAAAAGCAATTACTTCCAACTTTTTACAGCTGACTACATAATATAGCTGCTTTGGAAACTAGTAACCAGAAAGTTTGTGTTGCCAGAAATATTTTTATAATTTAATACGCATTGTGACAAAATTTTTTGTCATTTTTCCACCATGGTATTTTAAAAATGGCTAATGGTACATGCTTGAAATTTGATGGAATTCTTTATATGGGCACCATTTTCGAACTGAACTAAAAATCTGATGAATATTTTAATATTAAAAAATTTTATGCGCGAAAACATTACAGGTTTTTTAAATAAAATACATTTTATAAACTCGACTCCAAATAAAATAAACATTTAACATAAAATTCTTAGAATTTTTGGTTCACGATGGTTTATAAATGTTATTAAAGCTATATAAAAATTAATATGGAATTAAATTATGCAATAGAATATTTTAAACTGAGCGCGCAAGGTGGAAACATGACGAAACATTTTTGTCACAAAGCTGATTAAATTATAAAAATATTTGTGGCAACATAAACTTTCTGATGACTATTTCAGAAAGCAGCGATATTATGTAGTCAGCTGTAAAAAGTTAGAAGTAATTGCTTTTAAAATAAATAAGTTATCCCAATTCTTGCAACAGTCCCATATTCGAAAATCTGTGTTTTATGGTGTATGAGTCCCCTTAATTAAAACATTACTGAGACCAAGAAACCTGCAAGTAAGTTTATTGTAGCAGGAAATCTAGACTTATATTTTCAAGTTCCAGAAGTAATCTAAAGAATTACTTACAGAGGAGGGCTTTTAATCAAGAAATTCGAAAATACTTCAAGTGTTGAAAGATGAAAAGAAACTTTTGCGTTTTGGAGGCTCTTTTAAAAATACAGATAGTTGGTTTTAAGAAGTATTATGAAGAGTAGACGAAGTGCTTTTTGCTTTTGAATAAAGATATGTGAATATTGAAAATATAATAGAAACTTCCTCTTTTTATGCAGATTGTTGTTTGACACTGCTTTTGAACAACATTCATCATTGGTTTCTCGTATGAAGAATGAGTATGACGTATTTTTAAATCTTTGATATTTATTGTTGAAAACTGCCATTATATGGAAAAAAAATCTGATGGGACTTCCTCGTACGGAATATTAAATTATACGCATTTTTTCTTGCATTTCAATTAAACTTATTGGATTGAATTCAATCTACTTCGCCGACAGCGCATAAACTAGAATAAAATAAATGCATTCTTTAAAATTCACTTTATTTGTTTACCATAGCGACACCCTGGCGATAGAATCTATTATATTTCGTTCATATTATAACTCGGAATGCACAAAATTTATATCATTTAAAGAATTATCTAATCGTTGCCACATGTTCTATTCAAATACTAAAGTTAGAGCGATGTATAAAAGAAATTAAGCAAACAAAACTAAAAAGAAACAGTTTTTCACAGACGATTGAGTATTTCGCATTCAATTAATTCAATTCTCATTTCGCGACAAGGCAAAAATACATAAAAACTGAAAAAGTCTGTTTTAAAAATTACGAAGTGAATCTAAACACTTATTTCCTCGAAAAATTTCAAGAAAGGATTAAGCATGATTTAATTCGCAATAATAAATGAAGGCGTTATCTTTGTTGTTGCAAAGCTAAGTTTCTCTAGATTGGCAACAAATCCACTATTCTGCTGTTTCAAATGTAAGCAAGTAACGGCCGCCATCAAAAACATTATTAGACTTAGCGGCACTTAAACAACTTTAAAATTGTTGATAAATGTAAAATTATTTTCCTACAGATTTACTAAAGGCATAAAAACCTTAACCGGAAAATAAGAATAACATAATTCAATCATTTTTAAAGTAAAAAATTTACTATTTACAAACATATAAGAATAAAGAAACTGAGATCACGTAGCCGGGTAACAGAGTAGATGTATATATAAATATATTTATATACGTTCGATGCGGTCGATTGCAACGAAAATACGAGGTGCACATCTACATGTTATAGCAGTCCTATATACAAAATTTCAACGTTCTGAGGCTACTGGTTTTTGAGTTATGCGAGATACGTCCGTTCGTACATACGTTCGTACAGACGCCACGAAACATTCTCTTCAGAATTCATTTTAAAGCAGTTTTATAATTTTTTTGGAGGAAAAAAGTCTTTTATTCTGTCCTTACGTACAGATATCACGCAAAAACATCGTTAAATTTCATTCGATAGCGGTCAAAATGGATATTTTCTTTGAAATATGCTGCCTGAAACTTTTCGCGCTTACAATACTTCGTTTTTACTTCGTACAAGGAAGTAATAAGTTGTGCTGTTCACGGAAGAAATGTACAGGGTGTGGCAGGGAAACTTCGTTCGTTCTCCGTGAGTCGTACTTTTTCAACGTACGGCATTTTCATCCATATAAATTGGCAGTGGTACAAAAACTTAATCTAAGCGATTTTCTTTCACGAAGAAATGCATGCAAAGCCCTTCTTAACAATATGCCTCATGATTCCCTTGTGTGCTTTAGCGATGAGGCTTATTTTCATCTGGAGCATGCGTTAAGCAAAACATGCGATAATGGAGTGGCATGAATTCCTGAAAATTTCATGAGAAGCCCCTCCATACAGAACGTGTGAATATTTCTTGTGCATTGTCCAGAATAGCCATCATTGGATCATGATTTTTTGGAGAACATTTCCCTGGATGCCTTATCTCCTCACGAGGCGATCGTCAGTGGCCAGCGCGGTCGCCGGATTTATCCCGGTGGGATTTCTTTTTATGGGGCTATCTTATACATATATAAGATATAACATTGTCTCATACATATATAAGATAGCCCCACAAAAAATCTCTAACGTTCAAAGACCCTGGATCAACTGAATAACAATATTGAAACTGCTATGAACGACATACCAGTCGATAGGCTGGTAAAAGTGAAAAGAAACTTCAAAACTCGACTATCTCAATGCACTGACCAGGCCACCTTAATGATATTACCGTATTTATGCGAATCTAATGCGCATCGTTTTTGGCCAAATGTAGTATTCAAAAATGGGGTGCGCATTAGATTCGATGGCGCATTAGATTCGAGTGCAAAGTTCGCCGATGACGTCAGCAGTTCGCTGATGGCGTCAACCAAATTTAAATCGTAACAACGAATTACTGTATTTCTCGACTACATTTACCGTTACATTTATCGTTGACACATTATTGCATAGAGGATACAAACTGCAGAGTACGTAGTCACGAAATGGAGGGCAAACAGAGAAAGAATGTCATATGACGCTACTTTCAAACATAAAGTAATTCTTTGTGCTTAAAAAAATGGCAATAGAAAGGCAGGGAGAGAGTTCAACGTAGCTGAGAGCAATGTTCGCTTGTGGCGGCAACAGAAATTGGCACTGTTTGCAACTAAAGCTAGTAGAAAGAAATTCACTGGCCCTCGCAAAGGAAGACACCCTAAAATTGAAGAAAAAGTTTTGGAATTTGTACGTGAAAGGAGGAAGAATGGACAACCTGTGACTAGTGACACCATGAGAAACAAAGCAAAAGAGGAGGCTGAAGTTCTTGGAATACCGAAACAAGAGTTTAAGGCTAGCCGTGGATGGATATACGGTAGTAGTAATTAACAATGATTGTTTCACATAACAATTGCCCACTAATAGGTTAATTCTATGTTCTGCTACTTTATGTATAAATCCATTGTTGTGTAAAATATGGTATCTAAATTTAAATAAAATTATCATACCATTAATTGATAGTTTATATACAAATCCATTGTTGTATAAAATAAGATTCAATAAATTCCTCATATCATTGATGCGCATTACATTCGCCGACAAAAATTTTTTTTATTATTTAAAGTTTTAAAATGGGGATGCGCATTAGATTCGATGGCGCATTAGATTCGCATAAATACGGTATTTTCAAACCGCAATAAAAAAAACTAAGTGTCTCTCTATAACGTGGAAGAAAATTAAACTGATATCACTTATACTATTTGTGTTATTCATTTTTAAAATAAGGTATTTTCCCTTCTGCAACCTGTATCAAAATATGCGATCTAGATCATATTGCTCGAAATAAATGGTATTTCATGGGTAAATACTTTATGAACATTGTAGAATAAACAAATTTCCTTATTTTAAGATACCTACTTTCAGAATTAAACTGAATCTGCATGACATCAAACGGCAGTCATTCTAAACACTTCCAGTACTAAAAAATGCTATAAACTATCATATACAATCAATGCAGATATTTTATGTATAAAGTAATATATATTATTCCTCGCTCACCTTCCGAGATATCGTGAGAGAATAAAATTAACATAACAGAATTTTCGAAAATGTCTGAAGTCGGATTTTTGATTTTAACTCAAGTAGCATATGACGTACCAACGACGTTGCAAACTGGTCCAAGAGGTTGCAAAGTGGTTGTAGTAACGTCTTTGCTACGTCATGTGCTACTTGGGAATGAGATAAGATATCGGATTAAAGATTAAAGCCGACCAGCGGCTGAGCGGTAAAAACGCTGAACACTGGTAGTTCGGTCATAGGTTCGAATCCCGCAAACGGGCTGGCTGCATGGGCGTTTTCGTGGTTTTCCCCCATGTGTAATGTGTATATGAGCCAGTTCACCTTAGAAAGTCCTCCAAGAAGGCATCCATCTCCTTAGGTAGATAGCCCTAGTGTGCTTTGCTATAATTAAATACACCACAGCACCATAAAGATTATAAATATAGAGGAATCTTAAGTTGAAAGTTCTAATAATATAGAATGAATAAACATAGGAATGGAATCTGTTAGGGCATTTACAGAAGAATAAACAAATTTAAACTTTTGTCCACTAGAGTGAACATGATGCAACAAAGGGAGGCCCACCAGCGGCCGAGTGGTAAAGTCGCTGAGCACTTGTAGTTCGGTCCGAGGTTCGAATCCCGCGAACGGGCTGGCTCCATGGGCGTTTTCATGGTTTTCCCCATGTGTAACGTGTATACGAGCCAGTTTCCATTATAAAGTCTTCTCCGAAGGCATCCTTACCCTTAGGCAGATAGCCCTTGAGGCTTTCCCATAATCATAAACACACATTTAATGAATTCATCACTTTCGGAGTTTAAAAAACACTTTAATGAGCATAGCATAAAAGCAAAAATAGAAATCCGAATTAGATAGTTTTGGTTATTCCAGCATCTGAAGACTTCTGGATAATAAAAGTACATGAAAAGTGTCTAACCCTCATCTGAATCGATGAGTATTCTTTTTTCTATTTTTTACCCTCGTTAGCATTTCTAGGTATCTATCCTTTGAAGTCTCTGAAGGTAACCCAATCTGTACTAAGTTTGAGTTACATTTTTCCGCGCTGAAAAGTTTAGACGTTTCTTTGATGTCGGGCAGGCTGAAGTTTCCAAAGAAAAAAAAGTGTTTATTTCATTACTTTCTCAACTTTTTATATGAACCGCAGAAAGACAAAAATTTTAAAACGCGTATTTTTAAACAGAACATTGTTTCAAAATTTTGACGGGGGGAAAAAAAGGCTGTGGTGTTTCGTTGGATATAAAATAAATTTGTTACATTAGCTCTTCGTTGTTCGATTAGTTGTTATTGTACCTATTTTATCACTTATTTTATTTATTTAAGGGGACTCGTATACCTTAAAACCCATAAAATCTTCGAATATGTCACTGTTGCAAGTTTTGAGGTAACTTATTCATTTAAAAAGCAGTTACTTCCAACTTTTTACAGCAACTTTCTAAAATAGTAATCAAAAAGTTTGTGTTGCCACAAATATTTTTATAATTTAATCCGCTTTGTGACAAAAGTTTTCGTCGTGTTTTCACCTGTAAGATTACCGCGCTCACAGATTAAAACATTCTGTCGCATAATTTAATTCCATATTTCATATGTAGCATTTATAACATTTGAAAAACTACTGTGAACCGAAAATTCTAAGAATTTCATGTTAAATTTTTATTTTGTTTGGAGTTGAGTTTATAAAATGTATTTTATTTAAAAAGTCTGTAATGTTTCGGTGCATAATTTTTTAATATTAAAATATTCATCCGATTTGTAGTTCAGTTAGAAAATAGTGCCCATATAAAGAATTCCATCCAATTTCAAGTATGTACCATTAGCCATTTTTAAAATATCATGTGCGCAAGATGGAAACATGACGAAACATTTTGTCACAAAGCGGATTAAATTACGAAAATATTTGTGGCAATACAAACGTTCTGTTCACTAGTTCCCAAAGCAGTCAGCTGTAAAAAGTTGGAAGTAATTGCTTTCAAAATAAATAAAATATCCCAATTCTTGCAACAGTCCCATATTCGAAGATCATAAGGGGTTTAAGGTGTATGAGCCCCCTTAATTCCTTATGTATATATGTATGGATTGTGGAATATTTTTAAAAAACATTTTGTATATCGATCGAGAATTTAACTGGTCGAATAAATCAAAATTTATGCACGTACAAGAACAGTACCCTGCAAATTTGGATTTGCTAGGTCTTAAAAGAAAGAGTCTATTAAGGTCTGAAAATAATTTATGTTTTCCTAATTATTCCTGAATAAGGAACTTAATTAAATATTGTTTACTGAATAAATGATTCTATAATCAAAGCTAGAATATCAAAAATTATCTTGTAACAGATGTGAGCAAATGTTTAGTTGTTCTGGTGGTTGGTTGGTGTCCTGTCCTTTGAGAAGTCAAATGGATCCTTGCGTGGAAGTCGTAGCTTTTGCCAGTTCCCAATCTTTTCCCTGTAGGAAAGGAAATTTACTAAAAGGGAAAATAATAAATTGTCACATTTTCTCCCTCCTTTCCGAGTGCCTTCGTGGTGCAACTGGAAGCATATCGGCAAGACCCGGCAGCGTAATGGCAAACCGCACATTGAGTTGATCAGTGTTAACGAATTTCGCTTAGTGCGCATGCGCGATGGTGTACCGTTGATGTGGGAGGAAATGACGACTAAAAAAATAAAGCATAAACAACACTACAACAAACCTGTTAAAAATGCTGGTTTTACTGATGTTACAATTGCTATACTACGGAAATTTGTTGTGTGCTTATTGCATGTGCTTCTGTTTCATTTCATTTTGGTTTATTTTGTTCATAAACATTACATTTAATATCAGTTATTTAACTTTAAATCGGTAATTTAAACTGGATTTATCCCTTAATTTGTGAAAGTATATACGAATGGAACGTATGGTTAATATTCAATTGCTTTTATTCCTCAGAAGTATAATCAATAAAGATTCAGCTAATACATCTATCAGAACTAGTGTTTCTTCTGACTTGCTTTGGAAACATGAATGCTCCTGAATAGGAACAGGGAGCTTACTCAAGCTGTGTTCAGGAATGTGTGAAGTAGACAATACAAGCAGGAAGGGTATACGAAACCCTTTATTTTCTATACTTTACAGCAGTGCTCCGCAACCGGTGTGTCATGAGTAAAATATAGGAGTGCCGCTATCAAATACATGTATTTGACATTTTGCAATTTTTTATCATGTATTTAATACACAATGACAATTTTTTCCTTAATAATGTCTATTATAAATGTTTTTATATATTTCACTGTTGTGCGGTTGTGTGTGTGATTGTAAGTGTGTCAGCATTTGAATTTTTTCGGCACTTCCTTGATAACTCGGAACTCTTTGGTGTGCCACGAAATTCCAGAAAGATTTTTTGTGCGTCGCAGGTGAGAAAAGGTTGCGGAGCACTGCTTTACAGGAATTTCAGAAACTTTGGAATACAGAGACCAACCACTTGTGGTCTGAACGCAAGAATATAAAACCTACTAACTAAAACTAACTTTGAATTAGTATACAAGTGCCTAGCACTAAGACTGGCCTTTATTTAAAGAAAAGTACGTATGTAGTACGCCGAGCTGCTGAAACTACGATACGTCTGCTATTGTTAAGAGGGCTAAACCTCTGGCCTTGAAGGCAACCAGCAACACAGTGAAAACTCGTAAAACAACAGTGGCAAGCGGCTTGCTTCCAATAACTCCTTCCTCTCTCTTGCTTGGCAAAAAGCCACAACTTAAGTACTTGGCGTTAGCAAGACAATTTGCATAAATAAGTTAAAGCGTTTAATTTTGGCCGGAAGTAGAAAATAAGAAGTGATAGTACAGTTTTAAAATAAAATAAACGTTAGTAAAACTTAGGATCCTTACACATCTTTGTAACGTTTTCTCTTTTGTAATCCTTCTTAAACAAAAGTTTGCGTAGTTTACAATCGATATTTACACACTAAAAAATTAAGCAACTTACAACCTAACAAATTTTAAGACACCGAACTGTTTATGCCCAGATAACACAATATCAACTATATACCGCATTTATCTTCTTTTAAAATTGCGCAAAATTCTATTCTGGGCATGCGCAGTATGAGAAATTCGTTTAACATTGATCAACTCAATGTGCGGTTTGCCATTACGCGTCCCGGCAAGGGCATTGCCTATTTTTCACGTTTACTGTGCTTCAAAACAATCTATTGCCTCTACAATGGCATCCGAACTAAAATGTGGTGTCCTGAATCGGGCGATTGCGTTAAGGGGTCTCATACACCTTAAACCCCTCATGATCTTTGAATATGTGACTGTTGCAAGAATTGGGATATTTTATTTATTTTAAAAGCAATTACTTCCAACTTTTTGCAGCTGACTACACAATATAGCTGCTTTAGAAACTAGTAACCAGAAAGTTTATGTTGCCACAAATATTTTTGTAGTTTAATCCTCTTTGTGACAAAATATTTCACCATGTTTCCACCTTGCGCGCATGATATTTTAAAAATGGCTAGTGGTACAGACTTGAAATTGGATGGAATTCTTTATATAGGCACTATTTTTGAACTGAACCAACAATCTGATAAATATTTTAATATTGAAAAAATTTATGGACGAAAACATTACAAATTTTGTTAATAAAATACATTTATAAACTGAACTCAAAATAAAATAAAAATTGAACATGAAATTTTTAGAATTTAGGTTCACAGTAGTTTCCAAATGTTATAAAAGCTATATGTTAAATATGGAATTAAGTTACGCAACAGAATGTTTTAAACTGCGCGCGTGAGGTGGAAACCCAACGAAACATTTTGTCACAGAGCGGATTAAATTATAAAAATATTTTTGGCAACACAAACTTTCTGATGAGTAGTTCAGAAAGAAGCTTTATTATGTAGTCAGCTGTAAAAGGTTGGAAGTAATTGCTTTTAAAATCAATAAGTAATCCCAATTCTTGCAACAGTCACCTATTCGAACATCTTATGGGTTTTAAGGTGTATGAGTCCCCTTAAAAAGCGCATCGTACTTAAAAAAAAATCTAAATCTAATTACTATACAATTTCTTACGATTTTCTTAGAAACAATTTAAAACCGAAGTCGTGTTGCCAAAATTGTTGCTTTCAAAATTAAAGCAGAGTCATATTTTTCGCAATAAATTTTACATTTCAGGCGCTCATTTAACTGCTATAATCAGATAGTACAACACAACGTTTTTTTTTTTTTTTTTTTTTTTTTTTTTTTTTTTTTGGCACGGGGGGATGAAAGCTATGTTGGGGACTAGGATAATTCCATTAACTCGTCAAACATTGCCTTGAGTCGACAACATATTCTTTTGATAGGAGCTTGTTATTCAACCCCGCATAAAGAATTTTGTTTCTTCTTCAGTTATCTGACAGAGTTTTCTGACAATTTAAAACTAACTACTATTGGCTACATGAAAAGAAAGGATGAATCGTTTTAAAGAAGACTGAAAATGATGTAAAAGAAGGGCTATTGTGCGAAAATTTCCGAGATACTCGGGAAGCTTATTTACGATTATAATTAATTAATTACATGAAATATTAATAGCTTATCACAAGTGTGCTTTTTTTCAAATATTTCATACTTATCTTTTCTGACACAATGTTAAAAGAGAAGCTCATTGAATATGTTTCTGAATCAATTCTTTGAAAAAGTGTATTGAGAATATGGCAAAGCACACTAGGGCTCTCTGCCTAAGGGGAGGGATGCCTTCGTGGAGGACGCTCTAAGGGAAACTGGCTCGTATACACATTATACATGGGGAAAACCACGAAAACGCCCATGCAGCCAGCCCGTTCGTGGGATTCGAACCTCAGACCGAACTACCAGTGTTCAGCGATTTTACCGCTCGGCCGCTGGTGGGCCTCTTTGAAAAAGTGAAAACTATATATTGTTGCGTGCTTACGGGTTTGTTACGAAATGGATGCACAAGTCCGAAGAAAAATGAAAAAAAAAATATTATTATCACAACAAATATGCTTAAATTTCCTAAAATATTCGTGCAGTATTACAATATCTCACAGTAGTTATCTTTTAACTACTCAAACGTTCAAGAAAACTTAATTCAAAACAGCTAGAGAAAGCTAATCCGCGAATTAGCTACAGTCAACAAGAGCAGTTTTCTACACAACAACAAACTAAGTAATTACCCCGAATTGAGAAGTTTTCCTCCATTTATAAAATTTTAAAATCGCGCGCGAGAATTTTCTAGTACTTTCGCGAAATCAAAAAAAGATATTTATTAAATGTTACATGCACGCGCTCTTGTATTTTCAATTTTCCGGCTTAGCTTTCTTTTAATATTCGTCACGCGCTGCACTACGCGGGAAATAAAACCATTTAATTTACAATTCAACTAACGTTAATTATTTAAATGTCAAATTCGTAACAATATTTAAAACCGAAATTAGAAATAAGCAATATTTCTAATTTCTTAAATCAGAGTTTTCTAAACTGTGAATCGCCACTCCTAAAGGGGTCGCAAAAAATGTTAGCAGTTTTGATACTTTTTAACTTATTATAGTAATTTTACAATTACCAAATATTTTTAAGCAATGTATCTGAAAATAGATAAAGATAAGACAATACAGACATAGAAAAAAACGAAAACCTTTCGACGTATTCTTTTTATAATATAAACGTTTATTTTCCTTTGGCTTGCACGTGACACTGTCATTTCGTCTGTTACTTATTTAAAATTTTCACATTGTTCTATGTCTTAAAATTAGAAATTAAAGTTAATGACTATAAACTGCAATAGTATATTACAGTACAAGTGAAAAAATTGACAGTTTCACCCACGCGTATGTCGGATTTGGCAATACTTACGGGTTCCCACAAAATTTTTGTAAATAATATGGGGTCCTGGGGGTCGCGAAAAAATCTTCTGATAAAAAGGGGTCGCGACTGAAAAAAGTTTGAGATACTCCGTCTTAAATAATTCTCGTCCGTAAGAAATACAAAAGGACGAGTTGATAAAAACAGTCAAGGAAATTAGCTGATAAATTTGTAATCTAATCAAGTTTAAGTAAATTTTCGTTTGAAGTTAATTTTAAACAAATCTACATTTTCTTCTTTTACTTTTCAAGAAAAAGTTCACCTTATTAGTTTAAACTATATGAAATAAAATTTAAGTAAATAAATGTTAAGTCCGTAATTTCTGAAATCTAATTTATTTTTTAAACTTTCTTATTCCTAACTGTACAAAGATTCTTGATTAATATTTCTAGCTCGTGTAAACAAATTATTGCTGAAAAATAACGGAAATGAAAATTTTTCTGCGTAATGTAAGAAATAATAAAAATTTATCTGCTCAAAACAATGGCCATAGCAAAAACACGTTCACAGTTTTACCTCTTACTTATCGAAGAACTGCTGTAATAGTACAAGAAAAATTGGTACTTTTCCGTTTCGCCGGCGCAAATCTCGTCAAGCAGATTTTATTGGCGACAACAGACACATAAAAAGTTTTAGCAAATGTTAGTTCTAAGTATTTTTTATTTTGAAGGCATAAGCATTTTAATATCGTTTAAAATTTTCTAAAAAGCCAATAAATGTTAAAGACAATAAATATGTAAAAAGACATTAAGAATTTACTATGCTTTCATGGTTCAACATCCTGATTCGCCGGTTTATATCACGTGACCCCAAGTGATCTCATCTCACGCAAACTACGCTACAAAAATATAATTCTCTCCAATTATCCACATTAATTTCAAGTTAACTCTTAATTTGGAATACAAAAATTACTTCAATTCGTACGAACAGATTATTCAGAAATTATGTAAAACCGCAGTGCTTTACTTCGCTAGAGCATTCTCAATTAGAATTAAGGAATTTAACCCTTGACTTTGCCTTTTCTATATTTTCGCCTTCGGGTGAGTGTTGTGATTGTATTCTAATTGACTAAGTTACCGCGAATGGCCTTAGGGCATAAAATTGAGCTATCTGCTAAAAATTCTATGTAATCGTATGCCAGTATTGAAAGAAACAATCAATCTGATAAGAAATGGCTGCGACTTGTTTTGAAAATGAGGCATAAAAGGTTACTAGCGAGGACATTCCGTTTGGCGTCAGTTGTACCATTATTGGCGACTTTATTGGTTGCGCCGGCAAAACGGAAAAGTACCGAAAAACTAAGCATTTCCAAATCCATAACCGTGTTCAGTCTTCGCTAACTAATCCTAGTTGGAAATTTAATCGAAATTTGACCTGCAAAAATTATCTGAAAAGCTTCTTCCATTGGCTAATTGGATTTTCTTGAACCTTTTCACATTTACATTGGTTAGTTAGTGACTTTAATTCCAGCCCAGTCATTCCTAACGCTTTTAAAAGTCCATTAACTTAATCTTTCAATTTTCGTTACTATTTCTATCGACAGATGGCGCTACTTCCTCGTTCGCTTTACTCCTTTTGGATTTAAAAACAGCCGTGGCTTTTCTTTCGCTGCAGATTTCTTTGCTCCTGATAAAGAGGGACCACTATCCTTGAAATCAACAGAAAACTGCGCCAAACACAAGGTTGTTGTGTAAGGTGCCTCACTTGAAATTCTAAGTTAATGTTGGAAGTGAGGAACCTAGGAACTTATAAGCGAATAATCGCTAGAGTTCGAAGACAGGAAACAACAAGAGAAAAGGGTAAATAACCCTTTATTATTTCTATAAGATTTAACAAAACTCCGCCTGGGAGTGAACAAATAAAGTCCGCACTTTGGACTTGAACTTAAAAGACTAAGAATTAAACTAAAACTAAGATTAACTAACTAGGTATAGCCAAAGCTATCAAGGTACAATGAGAGTTGGCCCCTTAACCTATTTTACAACGACACTTAGCAAGGGCCTGAGTACGGCCGAGCGGATAACAGCTTTAAGAGAGAGAGCGGCCAAAAAGGCAGACGCGCGTAGTTCAGAAACTCTGTTTCTCTCTCTGCCTCAGTAAGTAACTTCGTGGTTTAAATACCGCTCCTTCTCATTAAATATTCAGCAAATTCCAAAACTACGTTCTGGCCGGAAGTAGTAAGTTGATGTTAAGAATTTGACAGGAAAGGAACTTTAACTTAAAATTTAACTGTTAATAAAATTAACATAATCCTTACAGTTGATTTGCCTAATTTTATGTTTTACTTTGGTGTGTTTCTCTTCTTTCTTGAAGTTATGCTTCAGTATTCTGGAAACGTCTGGCTGCACAAAATACACTGTCATTCAATGAAATATTTAATATTTAGTAAAATATGTACATGGATCTCGAAATACGTTTAAGAATCAATTTTCACCTGCATTTTAAGCATGTTCCGATTAAAAAGGCAAATATGAATATAAATAACGCCAGTATAAATGCGAAATTTAATGCTTTGGTATTACGCTTAAAAATGATTTATCAATAAGGTAAATAATTTTCGATTGAATCCCAGTATAACAGTTTTAGCTTAAATTAGTCCTACGCTCTGAACCATTATTTGAATTACTAAGTTCTGAATTATTTTGCTATCCCTTTGGTCTATGTAGTATGAGTTTTTATCAATTATTCAGAGCAATATTCCTCCAAAATAAGCTTCTTGTGAAGCAGAAATCAGCTATTAGAACCGGGTATATAAACCTCTATTTATATATTTCTTTACTCGAGTATATTTTCCTTTTACACAATCGGAATATACTTATTTTCTATTCCTTATTTTGGATTGTGGAAGGCAATGGAAAATAATGTATTTTTATTTAATAGAATTATCATTGTTGAAAGTAATAAGACAGAAATGAATCAGTTTTCCTGGAAATAACGTTTTCCCTCATAGGATTATACACTGATTACCAATAAATATTTGGACACCTATGCAAATGACGGTATCTGCAGTCCTAAGGTATGCCATGGACTCCGCCGGTATATATCGTGTAGGAAAACAGCATTGGCTTTAGTCGCATGCAAGATGCCTCCCAGTTCGGAGCTCTCTGATTTCGAGAAAGGTATAATTATCGGGTATCACAAATGTGGGCGATCCTTAAGGGACATATCTAGCGATCTGAAGTACCCAAAATCGACAGTGGCCTGTGTGATTAAGAAGCGGAAGGTGAGCCGTGATTGTGGAATGTGCCCCGAGTCGGCAGACCAACGAAACTGGGAGATAGAGACCGACGAGTGCTGTCCAGAGAAATTCGGAAGAACCGCACCCAACCGATGGCCCTCATCTGCGAGGAGTTTCAACAGGCATCCGGGAGTATTGTTTCAATGAATACCATCCGTAAGGAAGCACATCTGCTTGGTTTTCATGGTCGTGCTGCTGCCCATAAGCCCTTGATCACAAAGTCCAACCGCGCTGCTCGGTTAAAGTGGTGCAAAGCACATCGAAATTGGACCGTAGATCAGTGGAAACGGGTTCTTTGGAGTGACGAATCAAGGTTCACCCTTTACCGTTCGGATGGCAGGGTCTGGTTCTGGGTCTGGTGTCTACATGGAGAACGTCTCCTGCCAGAATGCATTGTGCCAACAGTCAAGTTCGGCGGAGTTGGAATTATGGTCTGGGGGTGTTTCTCCTGGTATGGGCTGGGACCCTTGGTCCCCATTCATGGTAAGCTCTAACTCCGATGCCTACTGCACTATTTTGGATGACAATGTGCTTCCTACGTTGTGGCAGTTTTACGGGTTGGACCCCTGTTACTTTCAGGACGACAATGCCAGTTGTTATGTTTCGACGTTAACCAAGGCTTGGTATGGTGCCAATTGAGTTCATCGAATGGACTGGCTTGCCCAGAGTCCAGACCTGAACCTTATCGAGAACCTCTGAGACGAGTTGCATCGCCGAATTCAGGGGTGCGCTACCCGTGCAAAATCGGTGAAGGAAATTCTATGTCTTCTCCAAGCCGAGTGTAAGAAAATACCACTAGCTGTCATACAAAGACTTGTGGAAAGTATGCCCCGAAGGGTCCACGCTGTAATTCCCTCTCGTGGAGGCTCTACTAACTATTGATTTTGAATAAAGTTAGTTTTTCTTTTCTATCACAGGTGTCCAAATGCATATTGGTAGTCAGTGTAGATATGCGTTACATTTATTCCAGTACAGCTTCAAAGCACAAAATTAATAACATGCAATTCTGAAATTTAGTTTAAATTAATTGCATGAGTATTACTAGGTATCACATTTTGATCTTGATTCGCACGTCTATTTCTCTGCCCGTGATCTTAAGTTAACAGAAGTTTAATCTACACCACATTATGAAATTCAGTTTCTCAGTACATTTTACTCTTCAAAATTCGTGTTCAAAAGCATTGTTGCTGTTACCGTGAGAAGCATCATTTACTATAGCATAGGAAGTTTGTCTGTACTTCGTTGACTCCTAGCTATCTATGAGCTCTCTTCCAAAATATCAGATGCCTTTGTTTTGTAGGCTTAGCAAGTCTTCAGTTTCGTGACGAGTTGCTCTGAATTTAGAAACATATATAACACACAATTTCATGATAAACTAGTACTTTTAACGTTTGGAGATATGCTGTCTTGCACCAAATTTAAAAGAAACTTAGACTGAACACATATATAACACAGAATTTCATGTTGAACCAGTACTTTTAACGTATGGAAATATGTTGTCTTGCACAAAGTTTAAAAAAAGAATCTTAGACTGAATTTTAGAAATCAGTGCACAAGTTGCAATCTCTCAATGATGGAACTGTGTTAATACTTGTTTCTTGCAATATCTTCACTTTCTTCTTTCTTAAATTATCATCACACATGTTATACATTAACATGTAAGACATATAGCATTACACGTGTTATACATTAACATGTACAACACAGAATTTCAAGTTGAACGAGTACGTTTAACGTTTAGAGATATGTAGTCTTCATCAAATTTGAAAGAATCTTAGACTGAATTTTAGAAATCAGTGCATGAGTTGCAATCTCTCAATGATGGAAATGTGCTAATACTTGTTTCTTATATTATCTTCACTTTCTTGTTTCTTACATTATCATCACACGTGTTCTACATTAACATGTAAAACATATATCATTACACGTGTTATACATTAACATATATAGCACACAATTTCATGTTGAACCAGTACGTTTAACGTTTCGAGATATGTTGTCTTGCATCAAATTTGAAAGAATCTTAGACTGAATTTTAGAAATCAGTGCATAAGTTGCAACTCTCGATGATGGAACTGTGTTAATACTTGTTTCTTGCATTATCTTCACTTTCTTCTTTCTTAAATTATCATCACACGTGTTATACATTAACATTTATAACATATATAATTACACGTGTTATACATTAACATATATAACACATGTATAACACAGAATTTCATGTTGAACCAGAACGTTAGGAGATATGTTGCCTTGCACCAAATTTTAAAAAAAGAATTATAGCCTGAATTATAGAAATGAGTGCATAAGTTGTAATCTCTCAATGATGGAACTGTGTTAATACTTGTTTCTTACATTATCCTCATTTACACGTATTATACACTAACATGTTAAACATATATCATTACACGTGTTATACATCAACATATTGTAATACTTCTTTGGCGATATGAAGCAACTCCAATGATGGAACACAGCAATAACGTTTATTTAACACACAAAAAATTGCGACATACAAAACAAGAAGAGAAAACATATTCTAACATTTAAAAATAAATTACATTCTTCGTGCGAGAGTCGCACGAGGCACTCGAGTCTGGTTTCAAATATTGCCATTCACAAATACCTTAATGTTCATCTATTTAAATTATTTAAACTACAAGATTTTAATATTATTTAAAGCTGTTACAACCTCTCCCTCAACGGAGAGACTTTTTCCGAAGGGAAAAGTTCTGTAAAATTTGACAGTTTAATAAGCTCGACTTGCTCAATTGATTAAAGAGAAAAGGTAACTTCTCTGATAAATTTCCAAACTTCAGGCCAAAATTTTTAAGTTTTAAACAAATATTTTTACACGACATTTAAATAGCAAGAAAAAAATGGAGAACGTTCAAATACATCAGTTGAGTATACATTAAATAAATAAATAAATAAATCCTGAACGTGGTTACATACACTAAGAGTTATTACATTACTTAATTTTACTCAGAACATCTACGTTCTTGTGCAAAGATCCTTTGCGATGAATGACCTTAAAATTATAAGGTTGTAATGAAAGTGCCCAGCGCATCAATCTAGAGTTACATTTGGCGTTGGATTGTAGCCAGACCAAAGGATTATGATCAGTTTGAATCAAGAATTCTTGTTGACCATCCAGATAAAAATGCAGTTTCTTGATAGCGTAGATGATAGCAGCGCACTCCTTTTCAGTAGTACAATAATTCTTTTCAAACTTAGTAAATTTTTTGCTTATATACAAGATAGGATGTTCACGTTGTTCATCATCTAATTGGCATAGTACTATACCCATGCCATTGTCTGAGGCATCGGTTTGTATAATAAACCTTTTATCAAAGTCGGGAGCATACAGAATTGGTTTCTTGCATAGCAACTCTTTTAAATTTTTAAAAGCTTTGTCACATATTTCAGACCATTGTATATTTCCTTTTTTTGTTACCCCTTTCAAAGCGTCCGTGAGGGGTGAAGCAATTTCCGAAAATCTCGATATGTACTGGCGATAATACCCTACCAGTCCTAAGAAAGCACGTACTTCTGTTTTAGTTTTAGGCGTAGGATACTCCTTTACAACCAGGATCTTTACTTCATCCGGGGTTCGTTGTCCTTGTCCCACAACATGGCCTAGGTATCTCACTTGATCTTGTGCAAATTTACATTTTGATGGTTTTAGTCGTAAATTTGCTTTCTGTATTCTCTCTAGAACAGAAGTTAAGTTTTTAAGGTGCTCTTCCCAGTTTTCTGAGTAAATGGCAATGTCATCCAGGTATGGTACAGCGAAACCTTCGCATCCAGCCAGGACTTTAGTCATAACTTTGCTAAAAAAATATGGGGCATTTTTTAATCCAAAGGGTAAACGTAGAGGCCTGAAACTTCCAAAACTAGTTACAAATGTTGCATATCTTTGGGCTCTTTCTGTTAACGGAATTTGCCAGTAGCCTCTAGATAAATCTAATAGGGTAATATATTTTGCTTTTGCTACAGTTTCGATACGTTCTTCAATATTAGGCAAAGGATAGTATTCAGTTTTAGTAACAGCATTGAGTTTACGATAATCAAGACAAGGCCGAGGATCTTTTGATGAAGATTCTATCAAAATCATGGGAGGTGTATAGTCCGATTCTCCCGGCTCTATAATTTTAAGATCGAGCATTTTCTGTATTTCCCTTTTGAGAATATCAGTCTGTCGGGGTGACAGTTTGTATGGCTTTATTTGTATTGGTTCGTTATTTAATAGCTCAATATCGTGACAAACTAAATTTGTTAGTCCAGGATTATTTGAAAAACAACCAGAATATTTCCATAAAATCTTTCATAAATCTTCTATTTGCTCGGATTTCAACCTTTTCTCGAGTTCATTCTCCTCTATGATGTCCGAAAAATTTAATATACTTGGATTGGAAGGTAAACGAGGAATGTCCATTTCTAAGTCTCCTTCCACTTCAGTTATCATATTAATCATTTCTGGTCTTTTGTAATATGGTTTAAGCATGTTAATGTGGTATACTTGATTTGGCTCATTTTGTTCCTCGAAACTTACAATATAATTGGTTTCTGAAATTTTCTGCTCTATTTTTCCAGGTCCTTTCCACTGTACTTCTAGTCTATTTTGACGATTCGTTGATAAAACAAGAACTAAATTTCCTCTAGCAAATTCTCTTTTCACTGCGTCTCGATCGTACCATATTGTTGCGTGCGTACGGGTTCGTTATGAAATGAATGCACAAGTCCGATGAAAAATGAACAAAAATTTATTATTATTACAACAAAAATGCTTAAATTTTCTCAAATTATCATGCAGTATTACAATATCTCACAGTAGTTATCTTTTAACTACTCAAATGTACAATAGAATGTAATTCAAAACAGCTAAAGAACGCTAATCCGCGAATTCGCTACAATCAACAACAGTAGTTTTCTAAACAACAACAAACTAAGCAACTACTACAAACTGAGATGTTTTCCTCCTTTTATAAGATTTTAAAATCACGCGCTAGAATTTTCCAGTACTTTCTCGAAATCAAATAATAATTTATTTATTTAACGCACGCGCTCTTGTATTTTTAATTTTTCCGGCTTAGCTTTCTTTTAATATTCGTCACGCGCTGCACTGCGCGAGAAATAAAACCATTTAATTTATAATTGAACTAACATTAGCTTTTTAAATACCAAATTCGTAACACTGCCCCCTTCCCAAGGACTGCACGTCCCGGGCAGTACAATCCCTGGACAGGAAGCTAAACTTACAACTGTGGCATAAATGCAAGTGAGGCATAAACATTACATCACAATATCAAACAACATGAACAATAAATGCAATAACTAACTTAAACAAATCAAATGCTATCAAATACTAAATACAAATCAAATACTAAATACAAATCAAATCAAATACACATTTAAAAACAAAAAGGACCATGGTCTGATACTATTTACAATTATTTACATTATGTACTATGGCCATAGTAATGAGCTAACCTGTCGTAAGAGTTCGAAGACTCACGGATCCGAACCACGACGTCATTCGTGTTCAGCACTGTATCCGAAGGTGACTGTAATTTAGGTGACAGTCCTTTTCGTTGAATCGGGTTCCACAACCACACCTTGTCTCCTTTGTTGGATCTATGTCTAGTAGCTCTTGTGTCGCATCTGGTCTTCGTTTTCTCCGTCGCCAAGTTGACTCGCTTTCGTGCAGAACGGTGCATCCCCTCAAACCGGGCCTGGGCATCTTGGATGTGTTCCTCAGGCGATGAAGGCGCATCCGTAGGGAGACTAAACAGGCGGTCACAAGGCAGACGAAGGTCTTGACCGAAGAACTTCTGAGATGGAGAATAGCTGATAGTCTTGCGTTTCTTTTCGACCCTGATATGATTTCGGCAGCTTCCCGAGCTCGATCTTTCGGACAAGGCGTCGACATTTCCAGGCGAGGATCCCTTTTGAGGATGGATAGTCATGCCATCAGATGCTGAAAGCGGCTTATTGTTTTTGAAATCTAAGGAAAAATTGTATTTCCTTAAAAAGTCCAATCCGAGTATGCATGGATCTGTAATATCCGCCACATATGCCGTGTGATGGTAGGCGGCACTTCCAAACGTGATTTTCAGGTTTAACTTCCCAGCTATGTCAATCTTATCACCAGACGCAGTCTGAAGGGTAACATAGGATGGCATCCAAATAAGTTTATCTTTAAACTGTTCAGCTAAATCTTTCCTAATGATGGTAACATTAGCTCCTGTGTCAATGATCATATTGCAAGGAATTCCATCGATATTCCCATTGATGGACAGTCCGTTATTGTTGCCACTCACTATAGAGATTTTAAGCGCTTTAAAACAGGGTTTCTCATTATCTGGCAACCTCCGTTCCTTGATATGGTCATTAATTTGTTTCCTGCGTCGTTGTTCAGAAATTGTCTCAATTTTCGTACCCTGGGGTGTTCTGCAATTCTTTCGTACGTGGCCTTCAGCTCCACAGTTCCAGCACTTTGGTTTCTTGTCAGGCCTTTTCCTTCCCGTGGCATTTAATTGTCTGTTTAAATCGTATGCTTTATTTTCCGTGCTCTGGGGAGTTCTGCAGTTCCTTCGTAGGTGGCCTTCAACACCGCAATTCCAGCACTTTAGGGTCGGTTTCGTTTCACCACTATTCCGTCTTAAAGCATTCACTGGTCTTGTTAACTCATCCGTTTTATTATCCGTGCCCTGGGATGTTCTGCAATGCCGTCGTAGGTGACCTTCAGAACCACATCTCCAGCATCTTACAGCCACTTTGTTCTCACTGCTACTCCGTATCAAAGCATCGACTTGTCTGGATAAATCATCTAAACGAGCCATCAATTGGTCCCCTGGGTCGTGGACTAGCACAGCTCTGACTGGGTAGCGATCTCTAAGAGTTGCTTGCTGGGCTGCCTCGAAATTCATGGCGTACAACAGAGCGCTTTTTATGTCCTTTACATCTGCCATTCGAAGAGCTTTCTGTATTTCAGGATCCCGGATGCCGTCGATGAAATATTGCAGCGACAGGATTTCTCTTGTTTTTTTCGGGCACTCCGAAAAGGCGAGGTGGGACAGCCTTTCAACATCCGTGGCGAGCTCCCGGAGTGATTCGGTGGGCTTCTGTTGACGGGATTTTAATTGAAGCCTGCTGTAGTCTTTTAAACATTTCTCGCCAAAGCGCAGCTCCAAAGCGCCGGACAGAGCTTCGAAATCTAACCTTTTGTTTTCGGGAAGAGTCTGAAGGATATCCGCTGCGTCGGCTCTTAAAGAAGCGGCGAGATGACAGGCCTTAGCTTGGGAATCCCATCCATTCGCATCCGCAACGATAGAAAACTGGGTCTTGAACACTTGCCAGGATGTCATCCCATCATATGTGGATAGCTTCAGAAATGGACGAGCAGGCATCGGTAAGAATTTAAAATCATCATTCTTGCTCCCTGCCGTCGCTACGAATTTCTTTAACGTTTCCATTTCTTTGGCAACTGCAGAAACTCTCTCATCAATTTGTTGTTCGACTTGGTGTTGGACGGCACAAACTCTTCCTTCAATTCGTTCCTCCACAGCCGAAACTCTCCCTTCTATATGTTCTTTTACAGAAGAAACTTTTTTTTCTATTTCTTCTTTCACCGAAGAAACTCTTTCTTCAATTTGATCTTTTACGAAAGAAACTTTTTCTTCAATTTGTCCAACTTTATTTTCAACTGTGTCAATTCTGCCTTCCATAGCTTCAAATTTATTTTCTATTATGCAGGTAATTTCTCTTTTCATTTCTTCTTGACATGCTTCAATCTTTTCTTGACCAGCTTGAACGGCTTTCATTTCGTCCTTAACGGATTCCTGGCCCAATTTCATTTCTTCCTTAACGGATTCCTGGCCCAATTTCATTTCTTCCTTAACGGATTTGACGGCCCCTTCCATCTTTTCTTGGAAAGCAGCAAATGCAGTCATCATTTGCCTGAATTGTTCTTCCATCGCTCTTGTTATTGGCATTCAAACCCTACTCCTGACACCAAAAATTGTTGCGTGCGTACGGGTTCGTTATGAAATGAATGCACAAGTCCGATGAAAAATGAACAAAAATTTATTATTATTACAACAAAAATGCTTAAATTTTCTCAAATTATCATGCAGTATTACAATATCTCACAGTAGTTATCTTTTAACTACTCAAATGTCCAATAGAACGTAATTCAAAACAGCTAAAGAACGCTAATCCGCGAATTCGCTACAATCAACAACAGTAGTTTTCTAAACAACAACAAACTAAGCAACTACTACAAACTGAGATGTTTTCCTCCTTTTATAAGATTTTAAAATCACGCGCTAGAATTTTCCAGTACTTTCTCGAAATCAAATAATAATTTATTTGATTAACGCACGCGCTCTTGTATTTTTAATTTTTCCGGCTTAGCTTTCTTTTAATATTCGTCACGCGCTGCACTGCGCGAGAAATAAAACCATTTAATTTATAATTGAACTAACATTAGCTTTTTAAATACCAAATTCGTAACAATATTTTCCTCCGTTGTTAAGCTTCTTTCATGTTTTCCCCGGCAAGTTCTTGGCATTTCTTCATTCGATTAATAAGTTCGAAAACGTAACTGACAACATTATTACTTTCTTCAATCGGTTCTAGCTACTGCTCATAAAGTAAAGTGACTGGCGTTCGTAGGTTTTTGCCATGAACTAATTCTGCTGGTGTAAAACCAGTGCTTTCGTGTGTGACTGTTCTGAGAGCAAAAAGAACTGATGGTAGATAATTCTCCCAATCCGAAGTCGCTCCTATACATACGACTCTTAACACCCTATTTAGCGTTCTATGGAATCGCTCAACGGGATTACTCTGCGGATGATACACAGAGCTTCTTACATGTTTAATGCCGAAACGCTCCAAAAATTCCTCTGTCAAAGCACTGACGAAAGAGGTCCCCTGATCTGTTTGGATCACTTTTGGGAAACCCATACGACTGAAAATCTGTAAGAAAGCATCAATCACAGATGGCGAAGAAATGTCTGTCACCGCAACAGCATCTGGATATTTGGACGACATGCACAGAGCTGTAATAATATATTTTTTCCCAGTCTTTGAAATAGGCAGCGGACCAACGGAATCGACATTTATTTTAGTGAATATTTCGGAAATTACTGGTACTAATGTCATTGGAGCCTTCTTTTTGTCATTTCCTTTTCCAGCGCGCTGACAAGGATCACAGGTTCTTACAAAATCTTCAGTTTCTTTGTAATACCTCGTCCAGTAAAAATATCTAGCAAGTCTTTCTTTGGTCTTTTTGACACCCAAATGTCCAGAAGTTCCTTTGTGGCACATCTTTATAATTGACGGCTTGAGTTTTTCAGGTATAACGACAAGCTGTCTTTCAAAGCCCATTTTATTCGTTTTTTTTTTTAACTAAAAGTTCTTTTCCTGTCAGACTATATTTCTCATTTTTGCATGTACCTTCTTTAACTTCTTGGATGATTTTAGACAGTTCTTTATCAGCAAGCTGAAGTTGTGCAATTTTTTCTGAGTCAATGTTTACCAGTTTCATGAGAGTTTCATCTTCCGAATTTAGCTCCGGTAAATTATCTTCTTCTTCAAAAACATCTCTGGATGCTTTATTTTCTTCCTTATCGGTTCCAAGATCTTCTCTTTGGCTATTTCTCTTTTCTTTTGAGCTCTAGTAGAGACAGCATTAACCTGGTGAGGACAACTATCAGGTTCCTTTCCTTGTGTATTCAACAGTGCAAAAGTTCGATTGCCTAATAAATACCTTCCTTTGTCGAGTTCATTTCTAATAATGGCAGCCTTAGTTATTACTCGCCCAAGATCGCAATTTAGTTCGATCTCAGCCAATGGTAAACAGGTTGGATTCAAATCTAATGGCTGTTGCACCCACACATTTTCACCTGTCAGCATTTCTGGCGTGATGTATTTGCGACAAACTATATCAATACTAGCACCTGAATCCCTTAATATAGGAATTTTATGACCATTTACGTAACCCATACTAGTATAAGGTAATAGAAATTTATCCTCTGGTTTTGCACTAATTCTGTTAAGATTAGCAGGAGATTCAGTACTATTCTTAAGTTTTGGACATTGGGGCCTTAAATGTTGATAGGACCCACACTGATAGCATTGTGGCGTTTTTCGTTTTTCATATTTACCATCTGGACGTGTACTTCTAAGTCTATGGAACCAGCTTTGCGAATTAAATCCTGATGACAATTTTTTTTCAGTTTTATTTTTATTATCTGAACTCAATTTACCTTGAGTTAGTGCATTGTATCTTTCTTTCTGCCAATCCACTACAGGCCTTTTTTGAAAGTTTCCGCAAACGTTTTCATAGGCATCAAGTTTTTCAGCTAATTTTTTAGATGAAATCATCTCTACCCACTCATCAAGAAAATGATCTCGAATTTCAGGAGGAACTCGACGTTTAAGTTGGTCAATCACCATCAAATCTAGCAACTGATCAAAAGTCTTAACTCCTAGACCAGTCACCCATTCTTTGCAATAATTTTATATTTCATAATTGAAATCCACCCATGTGGATTCGGTACTTTTTTGATGTTTCATAAATTTCTGCCTAAACTTTTCCGGGCTTAATTTAAACCGTCTTAACAATAAATTTTTCACGTGTTCATAGTCTTTAGCTTTATCGGAGGATTCTCTAGCTATTAACTGGGTTACTTCGTAAAAAGGTAGTCCTAGTAAATGAGATACAAATTCTTCTTTATCAATTTTAGCCCATTCTGCTTGGCTTTCAAACAATAGCAAATATAGACTGATATCTCCTCTCTTGTCATCGAATTTCTACATAAGGTGACGCAGCTCCGTTTTCGGCCGGATCTGTCCGGTATTTTGAGACTTTGTCTCTGCTTCAAGTCTTAATCTCTCTAATTCATACTTTTCGTTCCTTCTCCGCTCTTCTGCTTCTTCCTGTCTCCTACGTTCTTCTCTTTCCTCTCTCTCTTTTTCTCTTTTCTCCCTCTCTTTCCGTTCTTCTATTATTGTGTCTAAGACTCCCTTGACGAATACCTCATCATAATCTCTACTTTCAACAATTTTCTGTTTTAAATCAAATATTTTCAAATCTGCAGTCACATGAACTCCCAGTTCAGCCACGAGATTTTGCAAATCTTCCTTACGAGCTCTTCCCAAGTAAGACATTGTTTCTATGTTTAAAATTAACGAACACTGTGTTCTTTATACTTCCTCAAATTAGCTCAAATTAATTACTTTAATTAATTAATGCAGTCAGGAATCTCGAAATTAAATGCACTCTGTTAAATACGTATACCTCAAAAATGAAATATTTAAATTATATGAATTTCATTCTCTCTACCACATTAATGGTGACTAAAATAAGAATAACAACATAGAGCAATATATATATCTACTGTCTGACAACTAAAATGAATATTAAAAATAATATCCAATACGGTAATAAAATAAGAAAATTCAATATTAAAAGGAACTAATAATCTGGTATCACTAATATTGCGTTCAGTGATGAACTAATAACATAAAGCAATTCTATATAAACATTAAGTAATAATCTGGTATCACTAATATTATGTTCAGTGATGAACTAATAAAATAAAAATACGCACGATTATTCGATCTCGGTCAGTGCCTCCAAAATAATTAAGACTGTAATACTTCTTTGGCGATACGAAGCAACTCCAATGATGGAACACAGCAATAACTTTTATTTAACACACAAAAAAATGGCGACATACAAAACAAGAAGAGAAAACATATTCTAACATTTAAAAATAAATTTCATTCTTCGTGCGAGAGTCGCACAAGGCACTCGAGTCTGGTTTCAAATATTGCCATTCACAAATACCTTAATGTTCATCTATTTAAATTATTTAAACTACAAGATTTTAATATTATTTAAAGCTGTTACAATATATAACACAGAATTTCGAGTTGAACCAGTACGTTTAACGTTTCGAGATATGTTGTCTTGCATCAAATTTGAAAAAAATCTTAGACTGAACTTTAGAAATCAGTGCATAAGTTACAATCTCTCAATGATGGAACTCTGTTAATACTTGTTTCCTGCATTATCTTCACTTTCTTGTTTCTTAAATTATCATCACACGTGTTATACATTAACATGTAAAACATATATCATTACACGTGTTATACATTAACATATTGTTACGAATTTGGTATTTAAAAAGCTAATGTTAGTTTAATTATAAATTAAATGGTTTTATTTCTCGCGCAGTGCAGCGCGTGACGAATATTAAAAGAAAGCTAAGCCGGAAAATTGAAAATTCAAGAGCGCGTGCATTAAATAAATAAATATCACTTTTTGATTTCGAGAAAGTACTGGAAAATTCTAGCGCGTTATTTTAAAATCTTATAAAAGGAGGAAAACATCTCAGTTTGTAGTAGTTGCTTAGTTTGTTGTTGTTTAGAAAACTGCTGTTGTTGATTATAGCGAATTCGCGGATTAGCGTTCTTTAGCTGTTTTGAATTACGTTCTATTGTACATTTGAGTAGTTAAAAGATAACTACTGTGAGATATTGTAATACTGCATGATAATTTGAGAAAATTTAAGCATTTTTGTTGTATTAATAAAAAGTTTTGTTCATTTTTCATCGGACTTGTGCATTCACTTCATAACGAACCCGTACGCACGCAACAATATATAACACAGAATTTCATGTTGAACCAGTACGTTTAACGTTTCGAGATATGTTGTCTTGCCTCAAATTTGAAAGAATCTTAGACTGAATTTCAGAAATCAGTGCATAAGTTGCAATCTCTCAATGATGGAACTGTGTTATTACTTGTTTCCTGCATTATCTTCACTTTCTTGTTTCTTATACATTAACATGTATAACATATATCATTACACGTGTTATACATTAACATGTACAACACAGAATTTCATGTTGAACGAGTACGTTTAACGTTTCGACATATGTTGTCTTGCATCAAATTTGAAAGAATCTTAGACTGAATTTTAGAAATCAGTGCATAAGTTCCAGTCTCTCAATGATGGAACTGTGTTATTACTTGTTTCTTACATTATCTTCACTTTCTTGGTTCTTAGATTATCCTCATTTACAGGTATTATACATTAACATGTGTAACATATATCATTACACGTGTTATACATTAACATATATAACACATGTATAACACAGATTTTCATGTTGAACCAGTACTTTTAACGTTAGGAGATATGTTGCCTTGCACCAAATTTAAAAAATCTGATGTGTACCACATGACTTCCTTGTACGGAATATTAAATTATACGATTTTTTTTTTGCATTTCATTTAAAATTATTGAATTGAATTAAATCTACTTGTCCGACAGCGCATAAACCACAATAGAATAAATGCATTCTTTAAAATCCACTCTAGTATTTGTTTACCATAGCGACACTCTGGCGCTAGATTCACTTAACAGTATTAATAATTATATAACAGTTAACTTATATATTTCGTTCATATTATAACTCATAAGCCACAAAATTGATATCATTTAAAGAAGAGAATTATCTAATCGTTGCCACATGTTCTATTCAAATACTATAATAAAGCTAGAATGATGTATAAAGGAAATTAAGCAAACAAAACAAAAAAGAAACAGTTTTTCAGAGAGGATTGAGTTTTTCTCATTCAATTAATTCAGTTCTCACTTCGCGAGAAGGCAAAAATACATAAAAACTCAAATTATCTGTATTAAAAATTACGAAGTAAATCTGAAACGCTTATTTCCTCGAAAAAATTCCAGAAACAATTGAGCATGATTTAATTGGCAATAATAAATGAATGCGTTATCCTTGTTGTTGCGAAGCTAAGTTTCTCTAGATTGGCAACAAATCCACTAATCTCCTGTTTCAAATGTAAACATAAATGGCCGCCATAAAATAAAAGCTTAGCGGCACTTAGACAACTTTGAAACTATTGATAATTCTAAAAATATTGCATACAGATTTACTAAAGGCATAAAAATCTTAACCGGAAGATAAAAACAACATAATACAATCATTTTTAAAGCAAAAAATGTACAGTTTACAAACATATAAGAGTAAAGAAACTGAGATCACTGAGCCGGGTAACAGAGTGGATATATATATAAATAAATTTATATACGTTTGGTGAAGCCGATTGCAACCAAAATACGAGGTGCACATTTACATGTTATAGCAGTCCTATATACAAAATTTCAACGTTCTGAGGCTACTCATTTTTGAGTTATGCGAGATACGTACATACGTTGGTACAGATGCCACGAAAAATTCTCTTCAGAATTAATTTTAAAACAGTTTTATAATTTTTTTTTTGGAGGAATTGAGTCTTTTATTCTGTCCTTACGTACAGATATCACGCAAAAACATCATTAAATTGCATTCGATAGCGGTCAAAATAGATATTTTCGTTGAAATATGCTGCCTGAAACTTTTCGCGATTACAATACTTCCTTTTTACTTCGTACAATGAAGTAAAAAAGAATCTTAGTCTGAATTTTAGAAATCAGTGCATAAGTTGCAATCTCCCAATTATGGAACTGTGTTAATACTTGTTTCCTACATTATCTTCACTTTCTTGTTTCTTACAATATCATCATTTTCACATATTATACATTAACATGTATAACATATGTAGTATAACACAGAATTTCATGTTGAACCAATACTTTTAACCTTACGAAATGTGTTGCCTCGCACCAAATTTAAAAGAATCTTAGACTGAATTTTAGAAATCAGTGCATCTACCAATGATGGAACTGTGTTATTACTTGTTTCTTACATTATCACACACGTTCTTTTTGCAATTTATCTGATTTTTAGGATGTTTTAATTTGCTTATTTAGATGACATTTTTTGCGCAGAATATACTTCTGCGCAAAATCTTTCATCATCGTGTTTGAAGACTACTTTATATTTTTAACTGAATTACTATGGCATCATGTGATTTTTTATAATGGTTTTCATTTTGCTTATTGAGATGATAATTTTTGTGTAGATTTATGAAAATGTGTGAAGGTGATTTTAAAGTTGAAACAGAACGCTGTGTACATGGTATTCTTTGAAATTTATTATTGTTATGTTAATTTATTAAAGCGAGGTGTGCATAGCTCGGAGATTCTTTAGTTGCCTAGATTGTGCACTTCGTAGATGTTTTTTCAAGTTAAAACATATCGCTGTTTACATGAATGCTTGTCAAATATTTTTGATTAGAAACTTTACATTTTTGCTATCTAAATGTTTTTTTTTCGGGATTTTTAGCTTTAATTGTTTGTTTAAAACGTGGTTTTTGGAGACATTTTAGGCTTAAAGTTCGAAATATAGACAAAAAATTTGGATAGTAATATGGCAGCACGGAGTTTCTCGCCAAACATTTTTGGCGAGAAATTTGTCGCCGCATTTGGCGACCTGAGGTCGCATATAAGAGTAGTTCCTAAATTATATTATGATTCTTTTGTCTGCGTTCAGAGACAGAGTAAGAAAGAACAGCTATGGAGAACGGCTATGGATTTTTTGAAGGAAATGTAAAGTACTTGCATTTAGTAATTGTGCATTTGAATTACAACGGATATCAGCTAACATAAATACAAACTTTGCAACCAAATTTATTCTAAAGCATGAAACTATAGAAATTCAAATTTAAAACTTTTATAGTTAATAAGTCTACAAATGCAATGTGCGAAAGCACGTATGTGTTTTGATTCTGCTTATATTGTAATACATTAATATCACAGAATTTTGAGACATATCGCAGAATTTCATCAAATATAAGAGAATTAATATTTTCCTCAAATAACATTTTTTGCAGGTAGAACTTCCATATTTTCTTCTGGAAGGTTAAAAAAAGAAAGGTTCTCGGGGTTGCATTCTTAGTCCAAAATCAAAAGAACAGTTTGTAAACTCGAAGAAACGTTAACATTTGGACAGTCTCCAGAGGGCGCACGGAATTTGGAACTCTGGAAAAGTTTCTGTCATTATTTTGACCTTTAAAAAGAATTTATCAACGTTGTTGATACTCTGACTACTCTACTAAGATTCAATTTCCTTAAAAGAGAAAGATAAGATAAAATATGGCTGCTTCTGTTTCTTATTTATAGTTCTTTTTAAGAGCTGAAATGGGCAAACGGAATAAATATAACATTGTTCCGCGTCGAAATCAAGGAACTATGTCAGGCTCATTGCCAAATCATAATGGAACAAACACGAACGAACGGAACATAAGTTGGGCATACAAACATTGAATCGATAGGCATTAAAATTAATTCTTTGTTTAGATTTCTTTTTTTTTTTTTTCAAATTTTCTGAGTACACAAGATTTTAGATTTGATCGTTATGAATAGCCATCATCTCACATTTTCAAGTACAATTAAAAATTTTCAAAACTATTACTTTAATTAATTTAATTTTAATAATTGTAATAAGTGTAAATTAGTCTGATCAATACTATTCTCTTATTACGTAAATCAGCATTTTTTTTTTTTTTTTTTTTTTTTTTTCAAATTATCTGAGAACACAAGATTTTAGATTTGATCGTTATGAACAGCCATCATCTCACATTTTCAAGTACAATTAAAAAAATTTTCAAAACTATTACCTTAATTAATTTAATTTTAATAAGTGTAAATTAGTCTGAACTCTGTATTCTCTTATTACGTAAATCGGTATTAAATGAGTATTCATTGTCACAGGTGCGTGTTTCTAAATAACAGAGTAACATTTCTGAATTATGTACAGGGATTTTTTTTAAAGTGACAGTGTTTGTAGCGCAATCTAATAGTCGGAACGGCACCAAACTTGGTATTTAGCAAGACATGGGACATCAAGCCGTACAACCGTACAGTTAAATTATTAATGTTTATTTACTACATTAACTTCCCCGGTGAGGAATTAGACCACATTCAATGTGAGCACCGTTCTCAGAAATAAGACCGTGCATTCTGTGCACAACGTTCTCCATAGCCGTATGTAACATATCACGAGGAATATTCCGCACTGTCTTTGTTATGTTGTCCTTTCGAAAACTGCGACTTATGACTCTATCATCAGTGAAGTTTTGGCGCAACAGCAGACGGTTTCTTTGCTGAAGTTGTGGAATAACAAACGTTTGCAGCATTTCGTGGTACCTTTCTGCATTTATGGTGCACGTTTGGGGTCCTGTCGGAGTGATGGTCTCAAAAAAGAATGGCCCAATTACGAATTCGGCTCTGAAACCACACCAAACAGTGACTTTTGGGGAATTTAATGGGATTTCGTGCACGGTGTGGGGCTACTTAGAAGCTCAAATTCAGCTATTTTGTGTGTTTACTGACCCATTGAGATAAAAATGGCGCTCATCTCTCCAAAGAATATGCCATGGGAAAGCATCATCAATTTCTACCCTGGCAAGAAACTATAAAGCGAATGTCACTCGCTTATACTTGGTTTCAGTTCGGGCAAGCGGCTGATTTTGTAGGAGTAAAATCCAATAACGTGCCGCAAAACTCTCCATACCGTGGAATAATTCATGCCCTATTGTCAAGCTACACGCCGGGCGCTGCTGGTACCAGCAATGGTTCCCTGCGATCCTTCGACAATTGTAGTTGCCACATCAGTTATTACATCTTCTGACACTGGCTTACGTTCTCTTTCAGCGCGAGTGGTCAGTGATCCCGTTTCCTTGAACTTCTTAATAACTTTCTTAAGACCATTCACCTATAAAGGGACTCTATCGTAATTTTTCTCTGGTTCGAAATTCCCGAAGAGCTGCGGATGCATTTCTTTGATTCATGTAATACAGCTTCAGCAGAAACGCAGATTCCGGTAACGTGCGAGGCATGGCCACTGGAGCACGTCTACTTCAGCTAAGATTATTTGTCGGATCTGTCTACTACTTGCTTTTATTATAGCCCCTATTACTGGCGCTGTCATCGACAACATTTGAATTTTTCTTTGATACCCGTGTTTTATGATAATTATCGTTATTGCAAGCTACAGCAGCTCCACAAAATGCCCTAGCGGCGATTTTTAGAACTAATTTTTTTCCCACGGGATCCTTTTACCCATGTCTTAGTCTAAATAAATTAAATAAATTTGGTGCCATTTCGGCTATTAGATCGCGCTACAGGCCGCTCCAAACACTGTCACTTTAAAAAAGATCACCCTGTATTTAAAATTTTTAATGATACAGAAATTAATTAATTAAGTTAGATAGTTCTCTGTACCGCTGAGAAATTTTGTTTCTCTTCTAACTTCTGAAGCGTCTTCTGTTTGTCTTTAAATGATTCTTGTAACTATTTAGTTATTCTTCTCATGTACTTACCGACTGCTACCAAAACATTTAGTGAAATACATAGGAAATGAGCACGTGTAAAATATTCAGCCTCAAACTTGAGAGCGAGTTGAAAGGTTTTACCGCCTTCCCTCATCGTGTAACGGGAAAGCGTGTCCGGCTAACAGTCGGAAGGTTCGGAGTCCAAGTCCCGGAGAGGAAGTTACTTGTTTCTCATGTTTTTCTTATGATTCTGCGAAGTGCGTATTGTTGCGTTTTTCCTTTCTTCTGACACCAGTTGTTACGTTATTTTCTTCCTTCACGTTCGTACGGGGTTGTGTGGATTTGGAGTGAATAACGACAACACTGGATGAAGTATCGAAACACACTTTATTTAGCCAATATTTAATCAGGATAGCTCCAAATTCACTTTTTACAGTCGTCGATGAACTACTATAAACACGCTGACACGACCAGCGACACAGCCTTCAAGTTACGCTATCACGGTGGAGGCAGCTTCCTGCCTCTGCTTAATCGACGCTACCCGACTCTGCTTGATCGTTCTCAAAACTCCGCGTACTCTCGAGACTCTCCACGCTACAACTGGCCATGCACTCGACGACACACGAGCACAGCTCCCGATTCTTCGGTTCAGTCGTTCCCGGAGCTCAACACGCTCTCTCGACGATGCACTAACCGCGATACACTAACAGGCTCCTTCGGTGCACTCGACGACCACTCGTTGCCCGGCTGTCAACTCGATCAACTCCGCAGGGATTGACTCGCTAGACGAGACACCAGCTCGATACTAACTAACTCGCACTCTAGATGAGGCACACACACACACACACACTAACTCGTAGCTAACTCTCCGCGTACCAACATGGTTTATATAGCTTTTGACTGGTGTTCAAGAACATTCTGGGTTAAACCGGTAAGAATTCGTTTCAGAAGATTCTCCAACCGTCCATGGTATATCGCCAATTTCGTCGCGAAATGGACGATTTCTCGCCAAATGTGGCAACCTTGCTTTCTACTGCCTTTTTATGGCAACCCTAAACCTGCTTTGCTGGTAAGCCATTTCACCGCGCCTTGACATTTTGTAACAATATGTATTTGAATCCTATCTTAATTTGAATCCTATATTAGCGTACCAGTTTCATGAATCGACACTGGAGCATGCAAAGAAATGACACATAGAAATGACAGAAGTCGATATAAAATAAACTCATGGAACAAGAAAAACATGGTACTCTAATCGGTTAGAGTTCACTTTAAGGTACCCCTTGTATTATCGCGAAGTTGTAGTTTCATTTATCGCCAAGTTGTTGTAGTATTTATGGTAACCTGAGGATATGGATGTTATGGAAACCCATTACGACGTAATCGTTTGTATTATACTGGGAAATTTTGAATCATGGGATATTTTGCAAGGGCTTTTCAGGTGTGTGTTGCTTAGGAAGTACATTGCTTGTTTCATTGTTTAGATGGGCTTTATAATGGCTGAATGTAGTAGGACTAATTTGAAGTTTCTGTACGATTTGGAACGAAAGGGGAATTGTGCATTAATTGACTGGTGTGGTAAATGAAGGTTTACTTAGTAGCCATAGTCCGGAACTACGTAATATATTTTTTAGTCTTATTTTTGTGAATTTCTGTGGCGACGCCGATATACGGATTGTAGTTCAGATAATTTAAGTTTTTGGATGCTGTTAAGGAATTTTGTGTGCCACAGACTGAAGACGAACGAATTTCTAAATAAGATAAAGGAATATTTGCTTTGTGCAGTGCTAAGATACATAACAGGTTTTTCCTTTGCTAATTTTTAGAATATGGTAACAGGTAGTTTGGCGACATTTTGGCAAGGTGATAAAGGTTACTAGCTAGGACTTGAGCAATAATTTGAGAAGTACACTGTTCGAATCGCAGATTATTTTGTCTTAAAGAAATGAGAGATCATAAGACATTTAATGTGACATTTTCCGGAAAATTCCGATCGTGATTTTAGCTAATAAGCACTTAGAAACAATTTCGCTGCTAAAGTGCAGAATCGCCCACTAACTTGTTTGGCGCTTCTTATAAGAATAAGGAGAATTGGACTTTTGTCAATTTTCTTTGACTTTTTTAGTGAAAATAGGTCGATGTGTACATAGATAAAGTCAAGAGTGTGCGCAATGCCATTTTTGTGCAATTCTGGGAAGTGAAAATAGGTCGACGTGTACATGGATACCGTGTATGTGCAATTCTTAAAAACGCGGCAAGCAGTTTGCGATTCTGCACTTTCTCCCAATTTCGCACCTAATCTTCGTCAGGATTAAGCATTTTTGTTCCATAAAAGTTCTAGTATAAGCGTAATTCGGCTAGCAGATTGTTGGAAAAATGTTGGGAAAAAAAAAAAAAAAATGCCTTTACTTCGTGAAAACAAAATGGCGTCCAAAACAAAACTAGCAGGTCGCTGTAGCAGGGTTGGTCGCCAAATTTCCACCAAAAACCGCCAAGTTACCATAATGTAAAGATTCACCTTTTCCTTTTTTGTGTTATTTTATTGTTTGGTTTAAAATGTAGTTTATTCGATTATGTATTTTTGTTTGCCTTTTCTATAGAATTGGGTGCTCCTTTGACTTTCTAATTGAAAATCTATCGATCTGTACATGGACAAACTCAAGAGAGTGCGTAAAGCATAGTTTGTGCAATTCTCTGATGTTTTTTTAAGTGAAAATAGGTCGATGTGTAACATGGATAGTCAGTTTGTGCAATTCTTTGACTTGTTATTTTAGTTTGCCTAGCGACAATTTTTGCGCCAAAATCGCCGCTACGTAGGCCAAAATAACAAGTCAAAGAATTGCACAAACTAGGTATTTATGTACCGCCAAAAATCGCCAAGTTTCGCCAAGGGGTACCCTAAAGTATACTTTTACCGTATAATCTATTAAAATTCGTTTTTCATTTCGAATACATTTACGAAAGTTTTGCAGGTACCTATAGATCGTACAGTTCGGATTTTATTTAAAAATTATTGCTTCAAATTAATTTATTTTTCAAAAAATTATTTCATTGATCTAGTAAATTAACGCGTGCCGTTGATTATAGTTAAGAATTGAAAGAAATGTACCGAAAATACACTTCTTTCTTTAGACAGTTAAAATTTTCTTTTTCAAAATTGTATCTTGCAACCGAACGAAAACTGGTAAGTTCCTATTATATTTATCATAAATACAGTAGTTCGCATTCACTTGGATAATATTTTGTGTCAAAATTACATTGATCAGAATATCAGAATTTTTTTTTTTTTTTTTTTTTTTTTTTTAATATTTCGAAACAAAGTACAGGTATCAGACATATCCTTTATACGTGCAAAAACTTAGACGGAGATAGAAGTGAAAAAAATGAATCGATAAATACTCTTGTGAAAAAGGTTCGACTATAATTACTTTTCAGCTAATTAAAAACTTTTATTAATATTTATTTTTTTCTTTCTGTGTGTAATTACTTTAACTACTAATAATAGGAAATAGGGCCGAAAACGTTTTTATATGTTTTTTAAGCCTGAAATCTAATCATTTGTGAAAAAGATCTTGGCGCACTTTTTAAAAAATGTTTTGCTTATTTAAAATTATTAATATAATTAAACAGAGCTGGTAAATCACAACCCTGCATTCAGAGTAAAAATAATTTCTTTTTAAGAATATTTTGAACAGAATATTAATTAAAGTTTATAAAAAATTCCCAGGTAGCTGAACTAAATTTTTCAAAGCGAACTTCCGTTTAACTTTTATAAAAATGTTTGTGTAACTGGTTAATGTAATCTCAATTAATTCAAGTTTTTTTTTAATTCTTATTAACTGAGCACACATAAAGTTATGAAAATATAACGCAGAAAGGTCATATAAGATTTCACCTAAATTTATCGTCTTATAATTTTCGTTTAAACCAAGGTTTCTTAAACTGCGGGTTGTGATCCCCCAAGGAGGTGAGGTATCTGCAGCAGGTGGTCGTCAAAAATTTTAACAGTTTTGTTATTTCTTTAACTTACTATAATAATTTTACAACTACCAAATATTTCTACACAATGTATCTGAAAATAGATAAAGATAAGACAATACAGTCATTAAAAAGGAAAACGTTTCGACGCATTCTTTTTATAATATAAAAGTTCATTTTCCTTGCTTTGCAAGTGACTTATTTATATTTCGTCTGTAACTTATTTAAAAGTTTAACATTGTTCTATGTCTTAAAATTAGAAATGACCTAAAACTACAATAGTAAGTGTGTACAAGTGAAAAAAATTGACTGTTTCACACACGCATGTGTCGGATTTGCGCAATGCTTATGGGGCTCCACAAAATTTTCGTAATTATTATGGGGTTCTGGGGTTCGCTGAAAGAATCTCAGTGATAAAAAGAGAACGCGACTGAGCGCCGCCTGATATAACTACTGACCTGACTTTGTTGTAAAAGATCTTACAGTGTTAATAGTCATCCTGGCAGAAGGGAATATTTGTTCCGTGTAAAAATATAAATACAGTACAAAGTCTTTAATCCGGACGTCCATAATCCGGAATGATCTATAATCCTGATCTCAAAGCTACAAACTTACGCATGCGCGTTTGATGTATAACGGACGTTATAAGCTATGCTAAAATTTTCTAATTATCTATTTCAGTTAGTGTTGCAGATTGCGTTGTTCCTTAATCTTCTAATTGGATCCGGCTTAGTATTTTTTAGCAGACTTTTAGAGTAATTTTATAAAAGTAAGCTTGAAATTTCGATTATGTCAAATAGAATTTCCAATTCTGGAGCTGCCGAAAAATTTAGCAGTTTTGATATTTCTTTAACTTATTATAATAATTTTACAATTATAAAATACTATTACACAATGTATCTGAATATAGATGAAGAAAGACAATACAAACAAAGAAAAAAAACGAAAACATTTCGACGCATTCTTTTTATAATATAAAAACTCATTTTCCTAGCTTTGCACGTGACGCTGTCATTTCCTCCGTTATTTAAAATTTTCACTTTGCTCTATGTCTTAAAATTAGAAATTAAACTTAATGACCTAAAACTGTAATAGTATATTACAGTACAAATGAAAGATTTGACAGTTTCACTCAGGCGTGTGTCGATCTTTTTATCACTGAGATTTTTTCGCGACCTCCAAAACTTGTGGGGTCCTGGAGGTCACGAAAATGTCTCAGTGATAAAAAGGGGTCGCGACTGAAAAAGGTTTAAGAAACTCTGGTTTAAAACCATCTGCGCGCTAATAGTTTGATGCAATTTCGTCCAAGATATGATTTTTAAATGCAGAACTTCCACTTTATTCTGTCATTCCATTTTAGAATATCTGATAACCGAAGTTATGTTTTTTTCGAAAGAAAAATGCCATGAAACTTCAAGGGGCCTAAAACTGCAATGTACTTTTTAAAAAAATTAAATGCTATTAAACAGAAAGATATGTTAGATTAAGGAAGATGTAAAAAATTAAAGGAAAACTGAAACAAGCTTAATTACCGGCAGAGTCTATGCAATTACGTTAAAGCCTTGAGGGCATATCTGCTTAAGGGAAAGGATACCTTCCTGGAGGACTTTCGAAGGGAAACTGGTAATCAGTATTATACTGAAGTCTTATATTGTTTGAGTCATTTCTAAAAAAAATTTTATGGGCCTACAAGTTTATTCATTTATGAAATATTTAGCATTTTGCCTTTTTAAAATTTCCCATATGCGTGTAATATGAGGAAATCATTTTTGACGTAGAAACATCTCAGAATGAAACTGTTTGACAAGCAGTTCCATGAATGCCAAATTATGACTGCAGCAATAGCGGATATTATTACACGCATATAATAGCGGATATTATTACAGGCATATAGGAATTTCAGTATTAATAATATTCCAAGCAACTTAAGTTCATTGAAATAACTAATATTATAAATGCGAATGTGAGTTTGTGTGTTTTTTTTTGTCTGTTTATTACGCTTTCATGCCTTAATTACTTAACCGGTCATCATAAAATTTTCAAGAAATATTTTTATATATTGGAAAAGATTATACGCTATAACTATATAGGTTATGTAGGCTATAAATATATAGATAAGGTTATAGCTTAAAATGATTTTCATTGTATAAACATTAAATGTTGATAGTTTCATAGCGATACGTTAAACGATGTAAACGTTTGTCTGCACGCGCAGGTGCGTGGCTTAAACAACACAAACATTTTATAGTCTGTAACCTTTTCTAATATATCAATAATATTTCTTGAAAATTTCATGATGATCGGTTATGTAATTAAGGCGTGAAAGCGTAACAAACAAACTCACATTCAAATTTAAAATATTACTTCGGATTTTAGAATTTTGTAAGTTTAAAAAAAAAGATTGCAATGCTTGATATATCCAAATCAATCGGATTTTAAAAATTACGCATAATAGCGACATCAACATTGATTTCTTTTTATCTCAATGAAGAAGGGCAATATTTACTGAAATTTTACGCGAAGTGTATTTTTAACTTAAAAAATAAGTAACAGTAAATAACATTTTATCCTGGTCTGTATACATATCCTGATTATCCTGGTCAGGCAATAAGAAAAAAACCTGATGTGTACACCACGTGACTTCCTTGCACGGAATATTAAATTATATGCATTTTTTTTTTTTGCATTTCATTTAAACGTATTGGATTGAATTAAATCTACTTCGTCGATAGCGCATAAACCACAATAGAGAATAAATGAAGTCTTTAAAATGTACTATATTTGTTTACTACAGCGATCCTTAATAGCATCACATTTCGTTAATATTATAAATCAGAACGCATATAAATTTATAACATTTGAAGAATTATCTAATCGTTGCCACATGTTCTATTCAAATACTATAATAAATCTAAAACGATGTATAAAAGAAATTAAGCAAACAAAACAAGAAAGAAACAGTTATTCCCAGACGATTCAGTATTTCTCATTCAATTAATTCAGTTCTCACTTCTCGACAAGGCAAAAATACATAAAAAATCAAAATATCTGTATTAAAAATTACGAAGTAAATCTTAAACACATATTTACTCGAATAAATTCCAGAATGGATTAATACGATTTAATTCGCAATAATAAAAGAAGGCGCTATCTTTGTTGTTGCGAAGCTTGGTTTCTCTAGATTGGCAACAAATCCGCTATTTTGCCAAGTTTGAAATCTAAACAAAAATGTCCGCCATCGCAAAATTCATTAGGCTTAGCCGCACGTAAACAACTTTAAAATTGTTGATAACTCTACAAAAATTGCATGCAGATTTACTAAAGGCATAAAACACTTAACCGGAAGATAAAAACAGAATAATTTAATCATTTGTAAAGCAAAAAATGCACAATTTGCAAACATATAAGTGTAAAGAAACTGAGATCACTGACCCAGTTAACAGAGCGGATATATATATACTTTTAGTGCGGCCGGATTGCAACCAAAATACGAGATGCACATCTACATGTTATAGCAATCCTATATACAAAATTTCAACGTTCTGAGGCTACTCGTTTTTGTATTATGCGAGATACGTACATATGTACGTACGTACAGACGCCACGAAAAATTCTCTTGAGAATTCATTTTAAATCAGTTTTATAATTTCTTTTTTGGGGGGAAAGTGTCTTTTATTCTGTCCTTACGTACAGATGTCACACAAAAACATCTTTAAATTTCATTCGATAGCAGTCAAAATGGATATTTTCGGTGGAATATGATGCCTGAAAATTTTCGCGATTACAGTACTTCCTTTTTACTTCGTACAAGGTAGTAAAAATACCAAATTATTTTATTTTATTTTCAATAGTCTTTCAAACTTATTTAACCACATCATTTCGAGCGAAGGCGCGGGTAAAAGCTAGTGCTGTAACAGCTTTAAATAGTATTAAAATCTTGTAGTTTAAATAATTTAAATAGATGAACATTAAGGTATTTGTGACTGGCAATATTTGAAACCAGACTCGAGGGCCACGTGCGACTCTCGCACGAAGAATGTAATTTATATTTAAATGTTAGAATATGTTTTCTCTTCTTGTTTGTATGTCGCCATTTTTGAGTGTTAAATAAAAGTTATTGCTGTGTTCCATCATTGGAGTTGCTTCATATCGCCAAAGAAGTATCACAGTCTTAATTATTTTGGAGGCACCGACCGAGATCGAATAATCGTGCGTATTTTTATTTTATTAGTTCATCACTGAACATAATATTAGTGATACCAGATTATTACTTCCTGTTAATAATAAATTGTCTTATTTTATTGCCGTATTTGATATTATATTTAATATTCATTTTAGTTGTCCAGACTGTAGATATATATATTGCTCTATGTTATGATTCGTATTTTAATCACAATTAATGTGGTAGAGAGAATGAACTTCATATAATTTAAATATTTCATTTTTGAGCTATTTTCAGGAAATATAAGGAACACAGTGTTCGTTAATTTTAAACATAGAAACAATGTCTTACTTAGGAAGAGCTCGTAAGGAAGATTTGCAAAATCTCGCGGATGAACTGGGAGTTCATGTGACTGCAGATTTGAAAATAGTTGATTTAAAACAGAAAATTGTTGAAAGTTGAGATTATGATGAAGTCTTCGTCAAAGGAGTCTTAGACACAATAATAGAAGAACGGAAAGAGAGGGGGGGAAAGAGAAGAAAGGAAAGAGAGGGAGGAAAGAGAGGGAGGAAAGAGAAGAACGGAAAGTGAGGGAGGAAAGGGAAAGAGAAGAACGTAGGAGACAGGAAGAAGCAGAAGAGCGGAGAAGGAACGAACAATATGAAGTAGAGAGATTAAGACTTGAAGCAGAGACAAAGTCTCAAAATACCAGACAGATCCGGCCGAAAACGGAGCTGCGTCACCTTATGCAGAAATTCGATGACAAGAAAGGATACGTCAGTTTATATTTGCTGTTGTTTGAAAGGCAAGCAGAATGGGCAAAAATTGATAAAGAAGAATTTGTATCTCATTTACTAGGACAACTTCTTTACGAAGTAACCCAGTTAATAGCTAGAGAACCCTCCGATAAAGCTAAAGACTATGAACGCGTGAAAAATTTATTGTTAAGTCGGTTTAAACTAAGCCCGGAAAAGTTTAGGAAGAAATTTATGAAACATCAAAAGAGTACCGAATCCGCGTGGGTGGATTTCAATTATGAAATAGAAAATTATTGCAAAGAATGGGTGACTGGTCTAGGAGTTAAGACTTTTGATCAGTTGCTAGATTTGATGGTGATTGACCAACTTAAACGTCGAATTCCTCCTGAAATTCGAGATCATTTTCTTGATGAGTGGGTAGAGATGATTTCATGTAAAAAATTAGCTGAAAAACTTGATCCCTATGAAAGCGTTTGCGGAAACTTTCAAGAAAGGCCTGTAGTGGATCGGCAGAAAGAAAGATACAATTCACCAACTCAAGGTAAATTGAGTTCAGATAATAAAAATAAAACTGAAAAAAAAAATTGTCATCAGGATTTAATTCGCAAAGCTGGTTTCATAGACCTAGAAGTACACGTCCAGATGATAAATATGAAAAACGAAAAACGCCACAATGCTATCAGTGTGGGTCCTATCAACATTTAAGGCCCCAATGTCCAAAACTTAAGAATAGTACTGAATCTCCTGCTAATCTTAACAGAATTAGTGCAAAACCAGAGGATAAATTTCTATTACTTTATACTAGTATGGGTTACGTAAATGGTCATAAAATTTCTATATTAAGGGATTCAGGTGCTAGTATTGATATAGTTTGTCGCAAATACATCACGCCAGAAATGCTGACAGGTGAAAATGTGTGGGTGCAACAGCCATTAGATTTGAATCCAACCTGTTTACCATTGGCTGAGATCGAACTAAATTGCGATCTTGGGCGAGTACTAACTAAGGCTGCCATTATTAGAAATGAACTCGACAAAGGAAGGTATTTATTAGGCAATCGAACTTTTGCACTGTTGAATAAATAAAGAAAGGAACCTGACAGTCATCCTCACCAGGTTAACGCCGTCTCTACTAGAGCTCAAAGGAAAAGAAAATTAGCAGAAGAGAAGATCTTGGAACCGATGAAGGAAGAAAATAAAGCATCCAGAGATGTCTGTGAAGAAGAAGTTAAATCACCGGAATTAGGCGTGGAAGATGTTCACGAAAAATTGGAAAACGATAAAAAAATTAATATTGAGAATCATTTTGCAATGCAGCGTTATCATCATCTTTCGGCTTTTGATTTAATATCAAAGCCGCTACTAATAGACGAAGAAAACAATTGTCGAAAGCAAATGACAAATGAATATTATCCGAAAGGCACAGATGAACTGAGGAAAGGCTTTGCAGTGAATTATAGCCGAGGAACTGGTCCACCTGGAAGAGATCTAGGCGCCGTCTAAAAAAAAAAAAGAAGACTAATTTGAACACTTTCCATTTTCTTCCTATTGTGGTGTAAAAGTATTTGTTTAAAACTTTAAGCTTTTGACCTGAAATTTGGAAACTTATGAGAGAAGTTACCTTTTCTCTTTAAACAAGTGAGCAAGGCGAGCTTATTAAACTGTCAAATTTTACAGAACTTTTCCCTTCGGAAAAAGTCTCTCCGTTGGGGGAGAGGTTGTAACAGCTTTAAATAATATTAAAATCTTGTAGTTTAAATAATTTAAATTGATGAACATTAAGGTATTTGTGAATGGCAATATTTGAAACCAGACTCGAGTGCCACGTGCGACTCTCGCACGAAGAATGTAATTTATTTTTAAATGTTAGAATATGTTTTCTCTTCTTGTTTGCATGTCGCCATTTTTGAGTGTTAAATAGAAGTTATTGCTGTGTTCCATCATTGGAGTTGCTTCATATCGCCAAAGAAGTATTACAGTGCATAATAAATTCGCATTATGAGAATGCGCAGAAAATTGCATTTTCAAAAGCATGTTGAGTTTCTGCATTCTTACTTTGGGGTTGAAGGCTTATCTTAAAAATAGCCAGGATTTAACTCCACTGAACAGCTTAAATGTTTGAAATAACAGCGCGTTTCTCGTCTTTGAGTACTTTAATCCATTATTACGGTCACGTACAGTTTTCGCGTCACGTTCGAAGAGAGAAAGAAATTGTGAAACCTCTTTCAATTGTGACATAAGCCTCCATTCAATCGTTCGGATCTCGTTTGAATCAAAAAATGTTATTCCCCTTCTCTTAGGAGTATGATATTCTTTGTGGTCAATAGAAGAATTATTTTTAACAGAATGTGAAGCATATATTCATCACTCCAGACATTGGTTTCATGGTGAAATGTCGCTCTTTTCAATGTTCAGCCGAATTTTCTTTAAAAGAAAATGTATCAATTTCTTTAATTGATTTTGCTCAAAGAAATTTGGAACTGATGCCATTGGGCAAGGAATTTTACGGAATCGTGAATTTTTTTTAATAAACAAAATAAATATTAGCTACATTACTTGCATTAAAAGCATTAACGGTGTATCTTCCGATTATGGTAACTTGGCGATTTTTTGGCGAAACTTTGGCGACCAATCCTGCTACAGCAACCTGCTAGTTGGTGGTTTTTTGGACGCCATTTTGTTTTCACGAAGTAAAGGCATGTTTTTTTTTTCACTCAACATTTTTTCCAACAATCTGCTAGCCGGATTACGCTTATGCTAGAACTTTTATGGAACAAAAGTGCTTAATCATGACGAAGATTAGGTGCGAAATTGGGAGAAAGTGTAGAATCGCCTACTGTTTGCCGCGTTTTTAAGAATGGCACATACACGGTATCATTCATGTAGACGTCGATCTATTTTCACTTAAAAAAACATCCAAGAATTGCACACAAATGGCATTGCGCACACTCTTGACTTTATCCATGCACACTATTTTCACTTAAAAAGTCAAAGGAAATTGACAACAATCCAATTCTTCTTACTCTTGTAAAAAGCGCCACACAAATAAGTGGGCGATTCTGCACTTTAGCAGCGAAATTGTTTCTAAGTGCTTATTAGCTAAACTCCAGATTGAAATTTTCCGGAAAATGTCACGTGACATGTTTCATGATCTCTCGTTTCTCTGAGACAATATAATCTGTGATTCGAACTGTGTACTTCTCAGATTATTGCTAAAGACCTAGCTAGTAACCTTTCTCGCCTTACCAAAATGTCGCCAAACTACCTGTTACCATATTCCAAAGATTAGCCGAATTAACTTTTGTGTAAATTCAAATTAAAACCATTATTTCCATGTGTATTCGAGCAGTTTATAAGGTATTTCTCCCGCTTTCCTAGCGTGCCTTCGTGGTGTAGTGGTTCTGCACGCTGGGAGAGGTCTGTGTTTCAATCCCCGGGGAAGGCTTTGCTCATTTTTCACCTTGCCAGCTTCAAAAAATACCGAATATCTCTACAAGTTTAAAGAAGAATTCAGCAGCAAAATTTCTATATTTGATCAAAGTAGAAGCCTCGTAAGAGACTCGATAAGAATCTGAAAACCAAGTTAATAAAAGTCATTTAATTTATTTAAAAGATAAGAACTGATCAGCTTTTTCGACAATTTAGTGTCAAGTGATCATTTGCCAAAAGAATCCTAAATATGAATTGCATCCAATTTAAAAGGACTTGTTTTATATTTTAAAGGAACGGGGTAGCTCAGGGGTGGGTGGAACATCTTACAAATTTTTCAGGGGCCTCTAATTTTTTTAAGCCTGCAATATTTAAAAAAAAATCTGATGTGTACACCACATAACTTCCTTGTACGAAATATTAAATTATACGCATTGTTTCTTGCATTTCATTTAAACTTATTGTTTTGAATTAAATCTACTTCGCCGACAGCGCATAAACCACAATGGAAAAAATGCATTCTTTAAAATTCACTCTATTTGTTTACCATAGCGACACTCTGGCGATAGATTCACTTAACAGTATTAATAATTATATAACAGTTAACATATATAATAATTATATAACGGGAACCAAGTTAACTATTATATAATCCAATAATTATATAACAGTTGACTTATATATTTCGTTCATATTATAACTCATAATGGACAAAATTTATATCATTTAAAGAATAGAATTATCTAATCGTTGCCACATGTTCTATTGAAATGCTATAATAAAGCTAGAATTATGTATAAAAGAAATTAAGAAAACAAAACAAAAAAGAAACAGTTTTTCACAGACGATTGAGTATTTCTCATTGAATTAATTCAGTTCTTACTTCGCGAAAAGGCAAAAATACATAAAAACTCAAAATATCTATATTAAAAATTACGAAGTAAATCTTAAACACTTATTTCCTCGAAAAAATTCCATAATAAATTAAGCATGATTTAATTGGCAATAATAAATGAATGCGTTATCTTTGTTGTTGCGAAGCTAAATTTCTCTAGATTGGCAACAAATCCACTAGTCTCCTGTTTCAAATGTAAACATCAAGGCCGCCATTAAAAAAGGCTTAGCAGCACTTAGAGAACTTTAAAATTGTTAATAATTCTAAAAATATTGCATACAAATTTTCTAAAGGCATAAAAACCTTAACGGGAAGATAAAAACAACATAATACAATCATTTTTAAAGCAAAAGATGTACAATTTGCAAACATATAAGAGTAAAGAAACGGAGATCACAGAGCCGGGTAACAGAGTGGATATATATATAAATATATTTATATACGTTTGGTGCGGCCGATTGCAACTAAAATACGATGTGCACGTCTACATGTTATAGCAGTCCTATATACAAAATTTCAACGCTCTGAGGCTACTCGTTTTTGAGTTATGCGAGATACGCACGTACGCACGCACGTACGTACATACGTTCATACAGACGCCACGAAAAATTCTCTTTAGAATTAATTTTAAAGCAGTTTTATATTTTTTTTTAAGGAAAAGAGTATTTTTTTCTGTCCTTACGTACAGATATCACGCAAAAACATCGTTAAATTGCATTCGATAGTGGTCAAAATGGATATTTTCGTTGAAATATACTGCCTGAAACTTTTTGCGATTACAATACTTCCTTTTTACTTCGTACAAGGAAGTAATAAGTACTTTTTTGAATTTTAAGTGTACCTCACTTTGAAATTCTAAGTTAATGTTGGAAGTGAGGAATCTAAGAACTGATAAGCGAATAATCGCTTGCGTTCGGTGACAAGAAACAACAAGATAGAAGGGTAACTAACCCTTTATTATTCCAATAAGATTTAACAAAATTTGCCTGGGAGTGTACAAGCAAAGCCCGCACTTGGACTTGAACTTAAAAGACTAAGAATTAAACTAAAACTAAGATGAACTAAAGAAGTATAGCTGAAGCTATCAAGGTTCAATTTGAGTTGGCCCGTTAACTTATTTTACTACGAAGCTTAGCAAGGGCCTGAGTACGGCAGAGCGTAATAACAGCTTAAAATTAACATAATCCTTAGAAGCTATTCATACGAATTGAAATAATTCTTGCATTTAAACTTGCATTTCAAATTCAGATTTAACTTGAAATTAATGTAGATAATTACTAAGAGAATTAGACTTTTGTAGTGTAGTTTGCGTGATATGAGATCAATTGGGGTCACGTGATATGGACCGGCAAATCAGGATGATGAACCATGAAAGCATAGTAAATTCGTAAATTGTTTTCTTTTTACAAATTTATTAATATTATTGGCTTTATTTATTGGGTTTTTACAGAATTTTAAACGATATTGAAATGTTTATGCTTTCAAAATAAAAAATTCTTAGAACCAACATTTTTTATCTGTGTACTGCATGTTGTCGCCAATAAAAACTGCTTGGCGAGATTTGCGCCGGCGAAACGGAAAAGTACCGAGAAATGTTATGTGACTATGCTTTGAATTTGAAGATAATAGAGAGAAGATGCTATAACGGGAGGATTAAGACTAGTTGAATGCCGTAATGTGTAGATCAGCGCATACATTAGCCATGCGCCAATGAATATGCTTTCCTGAATTCAAATTTCTGAGATGTGTTTCGATATTCAGAACACGATGCAAAATAAATTGGCTTATGATCATCGACAATTTATAAACAAAACAGAAGCTTGCAGAAATTTTAGTTTCACTTTAGAATCGTCAAATTTTTAAAATTAATGAATGGTTCTTCTTTCATATATAATCGTTAAGTGGAACACATTTTATAAAATTGAGTGTTTATGGTTCAAAAATGATAATTTCCGTGCTTAAAATAGTTATAAAGATGTTAATTATAAGTACACTGAAAAAAAAAAAAAAAAAAAAAAAAATTAAATTGCTCTTTTCGTGTCTCGAAAGCGCGACTTGGAATATATATTTGATTTATATATTGTTCTAACATAGGTATTTTGACACAAAATCTGACTTTTCCTGAAATAACACACAAAGATTTTTCCATATTCCGATTCTACGACTTAAATTATGCCTAGATGATAATTTTGTAAATTTTGGTGCGAAATTTACGGAGAAATTAAAAAATTTTCCTTGGCGCAATTTTTTTCAGTTTGCGCCAAGAATAAATTCACTTGGCGAATTTCTTAATATATGGCAACCAATTTTCCTTTCCCTTTCATTATGCTGGAGCGGAAGAAAAGGCACCTCTTTCCTATCTTTTTACATTGTAGATGAGCGGGAAAAATGTGACGTCGTTCTTACATTGAAATAATTTTAACAAAGTGCGTAAACCACGTTTTTGTTATTATCGCTTTCAACAAATAATGCCAAATTTCAAAATGCGCCAATATATAAATTTACGTATATCTTCGAAAATTTTGAATAAAAAGCTCTAATGTTTAGCAGGTATCATTAAAACACATCTACTTTAAGATGATTGTGAAAATTTTATAGGTTATAATTCAAAATGTTTTTCAAAAAATTTATAAAAATTATTTAAAAATAAAAATTTTAAAAAAATCTTTAAAAATGGGTGAATTTTATTTGGAATGAACCTAAATTTCCATCTGTGTAAGAAGGAATCAAATAAGTTTAATAAAAAAGGATATTAATGAATATATACCAAATTGAATTAATATTGAGGAGCTAAAATTTGGGGAGCTAATTTTTTAAGAACGACTCGTATAGTTTTTGCAAAACATGGTAGTTTGGCGTAATTTGAGTCGTAGAATCGAAGTATGGAAAAACATTGGCATGACATTTTGGAAAAAGTCCGATTTTGTGTCATAATACCTACGAGTATATTAGACAATGCCATATATAAATCTAATACATATCCTAAATCGCGCTTTCAATACATGAAAAACGCAAGTTGAATTTCGTCAATCGTACCAGTAGAACAAAAGATATAGAACTGTCTTTTTTTTTTCTTTTTTACTTCCTTGTACGAAGTAAAAAGGAAGTACTGTAATCGCGAAAACTTTCAGGCAGCATACTTCAACGAAAATATCCATTTTGACCGCTATCAAATGCAATTTAACGAAGTTTTTGCGTGATATCTGTACACAAAGACAGAATAAAATACTCTTTTCCTTCAAAAAAATTATAAAACTGCTTTAAAATGAATTCTGAAGAGAATTTTTCGTGGCGCCTGTACGAACGTATGTACGTATCTCGCATAACTCAAAAACGAGTAGCCTCAGAACGTTGAAATTTTGTATATAGGACTGCTATAACATGTACATGTGCACCTCGTATTTGGTTGCAATCGGGCGCTCCAAACGTATATAAATATATTTATGTATATATCCACTCTGTTACTCGGCTCAGTGATCTCAGTTTCTTTACTCTTATATGTTTGTAAATTGTACTTTTTTTGCTTTAAAAATGATTGTATTATGTTGTTCTTATCTACCGGTTAAGGTTTTTATGCCTTACGATAATTTGGTTTCCAACCGTACCTTACGATAATTTGATATACCTTATACCTTTATCTCTATGCAATATTTTTAATAAATCTCTATGCAATATTTTTAGAATTAACCACAATTTTAAAGTTGTTTAAGTGCCGCTAAGCCTAATACTTTTCTTGATGGCGGTCATTGTTTGTTTACATTTGAAACAGCAGGATAGTGGATTTGTTGCCAGTATAGAGAAACTTAGCTTCGCAATAACAAAGATAACGCCTTCATTTATTATTGAGAATTAAATCATGCTTTGTACTTTCTGGAATTTTTTCCAGGAAATAAGTGTTTAAGATTTAGTTCGTAATTTTTAAGACAGATATTTTGAGTTTTTATGTATTTTTGCCTTGTCGCGAAGTGAGAACTGAATTAATTGAATGAGAAATACTCAATCGTCTGTCAAAAGCTGTTTCTTTTTTGTTTTGTTTGCTTAATTTCTTTTATACATCATTCTAGCTTTATTATAGTATTTGAATAGAACATGTGGCAACGATTAGTTAATTCTTTAAATGATATAAATTTTGAGCATTCTGTGTTATAATATGATCGAAATATAATAGTGTTAAGTGAATCTAGCGCCAGAGTGTCGCTATGGTAAACAAATAGAGTGAATTTTAAAAAATGCATTTATTCTATTGTGGTTTTTGCGTTGTCGGCGAAGTAGATTTAATTCAATCCAATATGTTTAAATGAAATGCAAGAAAAATGCGTATAATTTAATATTCTGTGCAAGAAAGTCATGTGGTGTACACATCAGATTTTTCTTTTTACGTCCATCTGAGAAGTGAAGAGCTACGGTTGGAAACCAAATTATCGTAAGGTATATATTTCTCATATTTTCTTCTTCGGATAAACTGAAAACTCTGCAAATTTTATTAATCTGTATGTTTTTGAATGCTATAACATTTCACCATTTCGTATTTAAAAGAAAGGCTGCCAAATTAATTTTCAAATAAAATGTTATTTATTATACAAAAACTAACTAACTTCAAAGTTTCCAAAATTGTGAATTTTACAATGAACTGAATAATTGACATTGGTCTACACGAAACCTTATTACTATTGTATAAATTTTGTTAAATCGCTCAGAAAGAAAAATCTGCTCATTTTTACATAGCTACTTTTTTATAACAAACTTCAGAAATTTAGTCGAATAACTCATCCAAAACGACTAAGAAAGTTTTTTAAACTATAAAGAAATTTCAGTATTCTTTTCAGACAAAAAAAAAAAAAAAAAAAAAAAAAAGCAACTATCTTTTTTTTTTCCTCTTAAAACAATCTCAAGTTCCTTTTCTTTTTTCGACGGTAAAATCTTTGCAGAAAAATAGGGATTTAAGGTATAAGTTAATAATAGGGATAAGTTTAAATGGGGAAATTTTTCATTTAAGAAAAGGGAAAAGTTTTCCCTTTTTCCGATTTGTTAGAAAATTGTAAAGCCATTTTATTTTATCTTGCATATTTTAACCTGTGAAATGTCAAGAATTCGATTCCATTCAGATGGAAAAGAACTTTGACAGAATAATATTTGAAGATTCGAAGTTTGTAACATGTATACTTTATCAAGTCGAAATCCCTTCGCTCGTTTGTTCATAAAAAGGGCAAGATTCCCTTGCATTTTTCCCATCGAACAAAGCAAAAAGTGTTATAATAGAAGCTATTTTTTGCAACGGTTAAGCCGGCATAATTTATTTTGTTTATTAACGACAAAAGAATTGGTAAAACAATTTTTAAAATTTATTTACTTTCGAAATTACGTACTGAACCACTAATGCTAAGTATTGAAGTGCAGAGTGGGAATACATCCACTATATAAATAAATGTGACACTGGTATGAAGTTCATCAATGAAATTCATTTGTATAGAAGTTATAGATTCAAAACCTCAAATTTATGTAGTACTCAGGAAAGATTGCCTTCAAAAATTTGTAGGAAGATTTGATGGAACTATGGAGTATACGCTAGATACTAAAATTATATGAAAGTGTCTCTGTTTAACCCGTTTTATTTGAACAAATAATCTTTCTAGAAATTGTTTAAATACCTACGATTTCCTCATTTTCATAACACTTTATTAGCATATGATTTAAGACGCTTTAATCATATGCTACGAAAGACATAATAAATAAAGACAGCTGGAAAATCAGGAAATAAAGACAGCTGGAAAATCAGGAAATAAAGACAGCTGGGAAATCAGGAAGAATCAGCGTAAATAAAGACAGCTGGAAAGTCAGGAAGAATAACTGTAACCTTTTTCCCTTATGCATCTAAAGAGACGAATTTAAAATTTTCCACTCTAGTCATCTTTCACAGTAACTCTCGATCAGAGTTTGATCACTTTTACTCTGAGTGTCTAAAATGAAGTTTACTTTTGTGGAACTTCTCCTCCTGTATATACAGAATCGAAAAAGAAAGGTATATCCAAAGTTGAAAAAGGAATATTAGTTTTTTTTATTAGCAGGTATAGGTAAAAATATTATTATTATTATCAACCATTTCGCGATTTGTGGGTACATTGATAAAGTGCATTAAAAGATGTACTTGCTTTTATTTCTAAACTTATTTTAAAAATTCCATGTCTTAGTATTTAAAATGAAATTTCAAGTACTTTTGAAGTCAATTTTATCTTTTGCGATTTTGATCGAGATCAGATTTAAGTCAAATACATAAATCCTTTGCTAAATGCAATTAATTCACGAAATGCGTGGAGAAAAACCAATTTTCGTGCTTTATTTTCTTGAAAGGGTGAAAAAGGATTTTTTTCGTTTGCTTCGAAAGCACTACGTACTATATATCAAGTAACTAAAGAGTATTTTCTCCGATAAGGGAACAACAACAAACTCTTATAACCGCTCCTGCTACTGAAAGCAACTGCGGTGTTTTGTAACTATTCTAATTGTTACAAAACGATTGTTAAAGTGTAACGATTGGAATCCATGTTTCTAACCACTCCGTTATCTCACTCGGGATTAGACAGGAGGAGACAGGTGCTAACTACCAAAGTGGGTTAGGCAATAGGCTAAAACTGGGCAGAGCACGTCGACTAAGCAAAAGAGCTTAAAAAAAAAAAAAAAAAAAAAAAAAATCTGAAATGTTTCAGAATTTTAAATTACGTCCAAAGGGGGCGTTTTTTAACATTTTGTGTGTTACCTTTCTTTATTAAATATCATGTTCCTCGCACTTAAACCACAAGATCCAGTGCAACAGCAATATCGCAAAATAGTTTTAAAACGAGCATATCTTTAGAATTTCCGATACAGAGACTCACGCGCTGGAGATAAAAATGTTTTTTTCTGCACAACGTTGCCATTGCTCGCTTTGAAATCCTTGAGTTTGTTAACCAAAAATTCGTCAAAGTTTTAAAAAATAGGAAATCGATCATAAAACAAATTTCAAATTTCAAATTTGGTCTTCCACATGCTCATATTCGTTGGAGGATTACGTTATTCAAAATTCGATGACTCTATGTACCGTTGTTTTATCACAATACGAGAAATACACATACATTTATGCAGATTTTTCATTATTTAATTTCTTCAAATATAATGCAGGACTCTAACATTTTGTGGCAACAGTTTGAAAAGTGAACCGACATTTATGAGTCCGACGCAAAATGCCAAAACGAAACTAATAGTCCTTCGGGATTCAAATCCCTTTAGACTAAAAAAAAAAGGCAGCCAAGCGGCTAATAGAGCAGGGATGTCTTTCGGCTAAAAGGAAAGAAACAAAAAGCCAAAAACTAGTCCAAGAAGGGGAGAGCTATTACGGCTAAAAGAAGGGGAACAGGCGAAATGAAGCAAAGCCTATCGACTAAAAGGGGCTGAGAGGAAAGGCTAAACTTAGAGAAAGCTTTGTAAACTTAAAACAAAAAAGGGGGGAAGTCATGACGGCTAAAACAGGAAGTGAAGGGACAGCCAGTAAAGTTACAATGCTAGCGTAATTTAGGGAAAAAAAGTTTTACATAAATGAACAATTAATTAAAGCAGAGTAAAATTTAAAATAAACATATATACAAACAAAATCATAATCATAACAAATAAATAACAATAATCATAACAAATAAATAATAATAATAACAAAAATAAATAATAAATAACAATAATAACAAAATAATAGAAAAATTCAAAGAAACTTATAAACAGATATACAATTTCCTGCAGGTGTATACACTACACCACTACAGTAAACACTGCAGTGACTAAATAAATGAGCATTACATTGAAGTGAATGGAAGAAAAATAACAATCAGAATGACATAAACATTGTAGGATTAACGATAATCCGATAAGGGAAGGAACTCTGACAATTATTCGTAAAATCAACACATCAGTGGCAGAATAGATAAGATATCGTGCCGAACTGCATCGAGAAAAATAGGGCAAAGATGAAAAGGTTGAAATATATTAGAAATATACATTTATATATTAGAAATTGAAGTGCATAATTTCTGTTAGCCATCTAAATAGGCATTCAGTTAATATCAATAATCAGACTATTGTTATTTTCTGCATTATAAAGTGCATTTACACAAGACATGCCATCTGTAAAAATATAAAAGTTAGAATTTCTTGCAAAATTACTTTTCAATATCAATTTAAGGGGCACAGAGAACGGCTATGAGCTCGGCTTGATAAACAGAGTTCTATTTTTCGAGGTCCAATTTATAGTTTTAGATCTCAGTATCAAAATAATATACAACAAAAGCCGAGCCCACCCCGTCCTCATAACCTGATCCATCAGTAAAAATTTGGTATTCCGTTAAACAAGGATCATAAATATTATAATTGATAGAAATACAATGTGTACCAAAGATTGTACTATACTTCCATAAGATTCCAAGTACAATACAATATGTACCTACGGTTCCATAAGAGTCCAAATAATAGGTGCACAACAGTGTGCATACAGCATTAACTTAAATTACCAAGCGCACATTTTCAAATCTCCAGCGATGTGTACCAAGTATTCAATCCAGTAACGTGTACTAAGGAATGTACTATGCTTCCGTGGGTATCCAATAACCAGGTGTACAACAAAGTATATACAGGACTGTACTAAAAATCTCGCAAGTGTATAAACCCACAAATAAGTGTACGCATAAAATAAGTATCCAAACGAATAGGTGCACATATCTGTGTAAATAGGATAATTATAATTAAGCAAGTGTTCAATTTCATATCTTCAGCAATGTGTTCAGCAATATATAAAAATTATAATTAAGCAAGTGTTCAATTTTATATCTTCAGCAATGTGTTCAGCAATATATAAAAATTATAATTAAGCAAGTATTTACTTTCAGTCCCAAGTAATGTGCACTAAGCTTTCAGCAATATTTTCAGTAATGTATAGCAATTATAATTAAGCAAGCGTTTATTTTCAAATCCTCAGTAATGTGTAGTAAGCATTCAGCAGTGTCTTCAGTAATTTGTGGCAAGTTATGAAACTCATAAATAATAATGTTTATCTTAAATTATGAGTAACGAAATGTAAATGTGTACTCATTGTATCTCAATCCCAAGTAATGTGTACTAAGCATTCAGCAATGTGTTCAGTAATGTATAGTAATTATAATTAAGCACTTTTTACTTTCAGATCCTCAGTAATATGTACTAAGCATTCAGCAATGTGTACCTAAATATACCAAGCTTGCTTTAGATAAGGGTGGACGTGGCGCTCTGCCAATTAACCAATATGGTAGAGGGGTGGTGCACACGTCCTCCGTCATTGACTCACTCATTACGGTAGACAGAGTCGATAACCGCTATCCTCACTAAGCGGCTTTTACATGGTTACAGACTTGACTTCACGGATTTGAAATTAAAATTTATAGTAACTATTCTTTAATAGTTACTATAATAGTTACGTCGAAATTCGCAGTCTTATATCTCAAGATATGAAACAGATGTTTAGGAGTTAAGCATAGTTAAGCATGTTATAAAATTTCTTACGGAAATCTGTTAATATAATAAAATGTGAAAGAGAATACTGAAATTTAATTCAACTGGTTCGTATTCGCATTACACATGGGGAAAAGCCAGAAATTCCAGTGCTTTGTGCGATTGGATTTCAATCTGGGTTCAACTACCGGTAGTCGTCTATAGATAGTCACATACCTAGATGTGGGCGTTTTCGTGGTTTTCCCCATGTGAAACGTGTATACCAGCCAGTTTTCCTTAGAAAGTCCTCCACGAAGGCATCCCTCCCCTTAGGCAGATAGCACTAGTGTGCTTTGCCATAATTAAATACACTAACACCAATTCTGATCGGCAAGGTCAACAATTACTATTCTCTCAATCGGAGAAAAAGAATCAGAAAATCCTCAAATTTTCTTACCTGGATTTAAAATTAGAAACAAAACCTAGTATCTTACATAGTCGCTCATCCATTCTAGGTATTCCCTCGTAAGAACATTTTAATTTAAGGAGACACTTACATCTTAAACCCCTTAACACCCTTTGAATATGTGACTGTTGCAAGAATTGGAATATTTTATTTATTTTAAAATCAATTACTTCCGACTTTTTAAAGCTGACTACATAATATAGCTGCTTTGGAAACTAGTAACCAGAACGTTTGTGTTGCCACAAATATTTTTGTAATTGAATCCGCTTTGTGACAAAATTTTTCGTCACGTTTCCACCTTGCGCGCACGATATTTTAAAAATGGCTAATGGTACATAATTGAAATTGAATGGAATTCTTTATATGGGCACAATTTTTTAAATGAACCCAAAATTTGATGAATATTTTAATATTAAAAAAATATGCGCGAAAATATTACAGACGTTTTTAATAAAATACATTTTATAAACTCAACTCCAAGCAAAATAAAAATTTAACATGAATTTCTTAGAATTTTTTGTTTCACAGTAGTTCTCAAATGTTATAAAAGCTATATATCAAATATGGAATAAAATTATGCAACAGAATGTTTTAAACTGTGCGCGCAAAATGGAAACATGACGAAAACTTTTGTCACAAAGCGGATTAAATTATAAAAATATTTGTGGCAACGCAAACTTTCTGATCACTATTTCAGAAAGCAGCTATATTATGTAGTCAGCTGCAAAAAAGTTCGAAGTAAATGCTTTTAAAATAAATAAGTTATCCCAATTCTTGCAAGAGTCACACATTCGAAGATCATATGGGTTTTAAGGTGTACGAGTCCCCTTAAATAATACATAATTAGCATTATTTATATAAGAGAAGATTGAATTCTTCATTTTTATATTTATAAATCTCCTGAGAAAATAGACGAAGTTAGAAAATGTAAAACAAATTAAACTTTCAAGATTTTCTTTTTAATTTCCTTGATTTGTTTAGTGTAAAACGTACAGATGTGTTTTTTTCCCAATTTGTGATTATGTCTAAAATAGAATTACTAATGTGCAGTAAAAAAATGTTCGCCTCAATTGAGGCGCCGAGGAAAAAGGGAAAGGTGCACAAAGGATGGCTGATAGGAAATGCTGACTAATGGAAATATTATGTATTAAAAGAGGAAGAAGAGAACTTCACGAAATGCGGAGATCCATTATGTCCTTGGGAACTCCGTTAGAAAAGGTCTTTCCGAAGATAACCGGCTTCCTTTATGAAAGCCTTCCAAGCAAGCGATTTCTGCTTTCGGAGTACTTAAAAGAGTTCTTCAAGATCAATGAACAAGAACGTATTTTCGTATAATTAGTCATCTACTTTTCCGTTGTTTGCTTGATTTTCCTCATTCCTCAATCGCTAATAGAAAGTCTCTGAACGTGAACTTCGGATTGCGGTTTTTATCCACATTGTGTTTTTTATCATTTTTTGGCATTTGGATTTTCTGTTTTCTTTCTTCTTTTCCCAGCACGATTGTGTTTTTATTCTCCTTCTTTCAAATGTTGTTTGGTGGAATGTAAAGAGGAAAAGATGATATCCTGTTGTTTTAAAAAAATGCATCATAAGCCTTAATGACATTGTAGTGAAATATCATATTCCTCGTGCGAGTTTTCGTAGTGTAAATCATTAGCACGTCCAGCTAAGATCCATAGTACTAACATTAATATAAAAATCCGAAACTGATTTTGATGAATCTTTAGATTATGGTAACTTGGCGATTTTTTGACCAAACTTTGGCGGCCTACCCTGCTACAGCAACCTGCTAGTTTTTTTTTTTTTTTTTTTTTTTTGGACGCCATTTTGTTTTCACGAAGTAGAAGCATTTTTTTTTCTCAACATTTTCTTCCAACAATTTGCTAGCCGAATAACGCTTATGCTAGAACTTTTATGGAACAAAAGTGCTTAATCACGACGAAGATTAGGTGCGAAATTGGGAGAAAGTGTAGAATCGCCCACTGCTTGCCACGCACGTCGAGATGCTTTAGTCTGAAACCGCGAGCGACGTGAACACCACGTCGATAGGCATTTATCGCAAAAATGAAAATAACGTGGTGCACACGTCGCCTAACAACGAGATTGTTTATTTCTCGAGTTGCAGCTCTGGATTGCACTCGCAGATGCGGTGCGGCGTAAATGAGACACTTTACCGCTTGTTATATTATAGCGCACGGCACCGCAACCGTGAAGTTTAGTCGTAGCGCAAGTTGTTAAATACTCACGGAATCTCACAAGGGTATCTTACATCCCATATCAAAAATACAAGATTAACTTAATGAATTCGGGCTGGCTGCATGGTCGTTTTCGTGGTTTTCCCCATGTGTAACGTGTATACGAGCCAATTTTCCTTAGAAAGTCCTCTACGAAGGCATCCCTCCCCTTAGGCAGATAACCCTAGTGTGCTTTGCCGTAATTAAAAAAACCAAAACAAACCAAACCATATACCTGGATGCATATTTATACAATATAAGGTATTTTTTCCGCCTTCCCAGTGTGCCTTCGTGGCGTAGTGGTTCTGCACGCTGGCCGATATCGGAGAGATCCGTGGTTCGATTCCCCGCGAAGGCGATTGCTCATTTTAATTCCTCCTGCTTTCAAAAAATAACGTAATGTCGCTACAGTGGCGCCCGAGCTAAAAGAGTGTTGGATGATGATTCTCATCACCCAGGATTTGGCGATTGGGTCCCCTAAAAACCCCAGTTGCACTTTAAAAGGAGGAGGGAGTATGTAAGGTATTTCTCCCGCATTCCTGGCGTAGTGGTTCTACACGCTGGACCGGTATACCAGAGGTCAGTGGTTCGATTCCCGGAGAAGGAGATTGCTCATTTTTCATCTTTCCTTCTTTAAAAAATAACCTAATATCTCTACAAAATAGTTCTTCTTGAAAAGTTCGGCCCACCAGCGACCGAGCGGTAAAGTCGCTGAACACTGGTAGTTCGTTCCGAGGTTCAAATCCCGCGAACGGGCTGGCTGCATGGGTGTTTTCGTGGTTTTCCCCATGTGTAACGTGTATGCGAGCCAGTTTGCTTTAGAAAGTTCTCCACGAAGGCATCCCTCCCCTTAGGCAGATAGCCCTAGTGTGCTTTGCCATCATTAAATGCACCACCACACCACCACTTCTTGAAATGTTCTCTGTATTAAAGCTTTTAAAGTTTCAGGGAATCGACAGAGAACTTAAATAAATGTCATTTTATTGCTTTATTATTTGGACTTGGTAATTAATATGTCACAAAATTTTAAGAGAAAGATAACACGCATTGTATCTCAAGTGACGCTTTTGAAATTGCTCAAGTAGCTTCACGTTCCAGAATTAACACTGCAAGGTGGCATAATTACGAAAGATCTTTCATGCTAAATGTCATTTAGGACTGACCGTTATTACTTTAGAATAATCTGCGGTAATTATCGCCGCCGTCATCTCCAGTTGTTTATTTGGGACGAATCTCATCATTTTCTATTTTCCGCTAATGAGAGAAAATTCTTGAGAAATGGGGAATGGTGGAGAGCTTGCTAAGCAACTCGACATCGCAGTGTTGCTCACTGGAATTTAATTTCAGTTCGGCGTGCTGGTAAATAATTATACAGACACTGAACGAAGTATCGGAAAGGATTCATATTCCCCAACAGTCAATTTACTTGGTAACGTTAATGAAATTCTTCAGTTAGCAATATTTGCAACGATTTGATTTTGACGCTACTGCAGCGATGATTTTCGAGATTTGATAAGACTGTCACTTATATTTTAATTTCTTAATAAATGTAAAATAAAATCTGAAAGCTTTTAGATTTTACTTTACGCCCAAAGGGAGGTTTTCTTAAAATTTTGTGTGCTGCTTTTATTTATTAAACATCATGTTCTTTTCACTTAAGGGGACGGTGAACTTTAAAAATTAGTCTTTTAAGATTTTGTGTTTTCAACAAGAAATTTTACACATATACATACTATAACATCAGTTTGTAAAATATATGTACAAAATTTTAATTTATTTTAAATTAATTTTTTAAATAAATAATTATTTTAATTAAAGATGAAAAATACAAAATTTTAATTTATTTTAAATTAAAAAAAATTAAATAAATAATTAATTATTTTAATTAAAGATTAAAAATGCTAATTGCGCTCCAATTTTCAATATTTTTCCTAATTTTCCCTTTAAGGTAGTTAAAAAGACTTAACAAAAGATTTTGTGTATCCATTATTGAATAAGATTTAGTGTTTTTAACAAGAAATTTTACACATATACATACTATAACATCAGTTTGTAAAATATATGTACAAAATTTTAATTTATTTTAAATTAAAAAAATTTAAATAATTAATTAATTATTTTAATTAAAGATTAAAAATGCTAATTGCGCTCCAATTTTCAATATTTTTCCTAATTTTCCCTTTAAGGTAGTTAAAAAGACTTAACAAAAGATTTTATGTATCCATTATTGAGTAAAATTTAGTGTTTTCAACAAGAAATTTTACATATATACATACTATAACATCAGTTTATAAAATATATGCACAAAATTTTAATTTATTTTAAATTAAAAATTTTTAAATAAATAATTATTTTAATTAAAGATTAAAAATGCTAATTGCGCTCCAATTTTCAATATTTTTTCCTAATTTTTCCTTTAAGGTAGTTATAAAGACTTAACAAACGATTTTGTGTATCCATTATTAAATATGATGAATCAAAAATTTTTAAAAAGGAATTTTGTATACATAAACTCAGTTTTCGGAAAAATACCACCTTTTGTTAAACATTAGCACAAGTTTAAACTTCTTATTAACCTCTTATAAAAAAATGCATACACAGTTCTACTGTAACGTATAGCAATATAGTTTCTTCCAAATATCATTCATTTTGAACTAAAAATGAATCGTATGGAGCATTTTCAAGACATGGGAATTGCCAAAAAATTTGTTTTGTGAAAACAGAATTTAAAGTTTTTCTTCAAACTTACATTTAATAAATGGTCATGAGAAACAGCAAATTACCTTTAAATATGAATTTGTAAACACTAGGTAACATTTTCGTATCATTTAACTATTTTTAATCACGTAATATTAAATATGACAAATAACATATCTCAAACATATCTCAAACATATCTCAAATTGATATGTGATTCAAAGTTATAGGGAGAAAAAATTTATGCATTATATCCAATGAAACTTTTAAAATTCACCCGCACCCTATGTTTTACCTTCAGTTGTCACATTTACATTATCTTTTAATGCTTTATAATATGTTTTTACTATTTCTGTTTTTTTTTTTTTTTTTTTTTTTTCCAAGCAGGTAAATTTTTCTTTTTGCTTTGGTTAAAGCGACGTTGATCCCGCGTTTTTGCAACGAATAGGAAAAACGATTTTCCCCATGCTCTACGTTAGAGCGTTTACATAACCAAAGTTAAATTCATTAATAGTTGTCAATCCTGACATTTCTAGCCTTTTTTTTAGAAATAAACACTTCTTTTAGGCAAATATATAAATTATAACTATTGAAATACCTTTCTTTTTTTTTTTTTTTTTTTACATTTTTTCCAAAATTTAAAGGGCAAAGTTTACATTGTTTATACATTTTAAATGCCTGCAACTTCTTTAAAAATTAGAATATTTGAATTCGGGTTTTTTTGCATACGATGTAGTTACGTATATGGAATATTAAGGGAGTAAAAAATTAAATTCAATATTTTGGTTGATTTTTAGCTATTTTAAAGTCCAACGTTCCGTTAAACCATAAAATTCAATTCAACAGCAATATTGTGAAATAATTTTAAAATGAGCATATCTTTTGAAATTCCGATACACAGCCTCACGCGCTTGCTATAAAAATGTTTTTTTCTTCCGTGTTGCCACTGCTCGCTTTGAAAATCGTTGAGTTTGTTAATCAAAAATTCGTTAAAGTATTGCAAAATATGAAATCGATAATAAAACAAATTTCAAATTCTAAATTCGGGCTTCTAGATGCACATATTCGGTGGAAGATTACGTTATTCAAAATTGGATGGCTCTGGGTACCGTTGTTTTATCACAGTGCGAGAAATATACATACATTTATGCAGATTTTTCATTATTTAATTTCTTCAAATATCAATGCAGGACTCTAACATTTTGTGGCAACAGTTTGAAAATTGAAACGTACATTTATAGTGAACCAACGCAAAATGCAAGAACGAAACTAATACCCTTTCTGTGCTAATAAAGGCATTTAAGCATTAACTTTATTTTAGATTTGCTTGTTTATCTGAAAGCTGCATTAAAAATGTAGTTAAAACAACGTTATTATTTCAATATATTTCCTTTATTTGTCAGGGGTCACGCCAGGAAGGTCTTAAATCAAATGAAAATGCGTGCTGAACTTCATTACTGACTTGACAATTATACAACATTGATATAGATATAGAAATATAGCAGTACTACTCTTTAAAAAACTATCTTTTTATATAAACACATTATAGCTATTGTTACAATTTATTATTTAGGAATGCAGACTACATAAATATTTTATAATTAAATTTCTCTACGAAATTGTAAGCAAAGGTTGTAAACAAGGATGGATGGCAAAGTTAAAAAAATAAAGAGGCTCATCTTCACAGTTACACTCATTAATACATTTAAATAAAATTATTAAACGATGCATATTCAAATACAAAGTGGGGAACAAATTAACTAGATGATAAATTAAATGTAAACAGCGGAAAAGTGAAATTAGGAACTAATCACAGGTATTTAAAAAAATTTTTAAAAAGAGCAAAATTTACGTACAGCGTTTGTTCGGAAGGGAAACGCTTTAATACTGTTTAAGAGGCAATTAAGTTCTCGAAATGACCATCTATTAGACTAAATAAGAGAGGGGGGAAAGAATAAAGAAAACAATTAAAAAACAGTAGTTGGAATGGAAGTAAAAACAATTAAGTAAAACTGAAATATTTTAACTAATTTTTTCATTTTTTTCTAGCAGGTGGTGTTTCTAAAACGCCCTTTTAAAACGATAATGAACAAGAATTCCTAAGATAATTTTTCTCTCGAGGGAAGAAAAACACTCATTTTTCTCTCGAAATGTAATGATCGTTTTGGTTTGTATTCTACACCAGAAGAATTAGGAATTTTGTCTAGTTTATAAGTTTAATAAATAGAGATATTAGTATTTTGGAAGCAGGAGAGATGAAAAATGAACAAAGCCTTCGCCGGGAATCGAACCGCGGACTTCTGGAATACGGACCTAGTGTGCAGACCACCACACCACGAAGGCACGCCAAGAAGGTGGGAGCAATACCTTATGTACTCCCCCTTTTAAAGCGTGACTGCAGTTTTTAGGGGACCCATTCGCAAAATCCCGGGCGTGCAGATTCATCATCAACAACCCTTTTATTTCGGGCGCCACTCTAGAGACATTAGGTATTTTTTTTTGAAACAGGCAAGATGAACAATCAGCAACGCCTTTTCCGGGAATCGAACCACGGACCTCTCAATTACGCGCTGAGCCTGCTGATCACTACACCACGAAGGTACGCCAAGAAGGTGGGAGAAATACCTTGTAGAGTTCCTCACTCGGTATTTTTAAATTACTGTAGGAAGTGAAAAATCTTAAGAACTAATAAGCGAATAATCTCTTGAGTTTGTGGAACAGGAAACAACAAGATAGAACGGTAAAATAGCCCTTTATTATTCCAAATAAATTTAACAAAACTCCGTCTTGGAGTGTACAATAAAGCTGACACTTCGGCGTGAACTTAAGATACTAAGAATTAACCTAAACTAAAGAGGTATAGCCGAAGCTATCAAAATTCTAACAGAGTTGGCCTCTCAACGTTAATAGACTGCGAAGTTATCAAGGGTCTAAAGTACGACCGAGCGTGATAATAGCTTACGAAAGAGTAGCCTAAAAAGGCGGAAGCGTGCAACCAGAATACCTGGTAGCTCTTTCTCTAAGACCGAAGAACTTCGCGGTTAAATACCGCTCTTCCTCATTATGTATTCAGACGCGATTCTAAAACTATGTTCTGGACGGAAGTGTAAGTTGAAGTTAAGGATCGATAGGAAAGGAACTTTTACTCAAAATTTAATTGTTAATAAAATTAACATAATTCCTACAACCTTATAACCTTAAATTTGTTTTAGAGGCGTCTGTTATTTCGGATATTTATCAGTGGGGATGACTGAGATTCCGCACATATGTGTCCTTCCTTCACATATCGGTTGAAAATTCTCATAACACTCATTAGATATCAACCAACGCGAACCGCAGTTGCGCAGTAGGCTAATCCACACTTAAATTCTTAGATATATTGATATGGATTCTTTCTTAGAAAATTAGGTATAACACGATCCCCAAGCTATCAAAACAACTTGTCAACGCAATTTCCTAATTCAAAACCGATGGGCCAGTTTCTAAGTGTCATTAGACTTGCCTGTAATTTGCATTTGCATATCCCAGCATTTTGTATCTTTCAGAAAAATTTCAGGTTTGCTACGAACTTTCTTCACAGAGTAACAGTTTTAACATTCAGCAGCACGTAAAAGTTACTTCTAAAGAGAAATACAAAACAATCATATTATAAGATGTGCTTTAATTTTAACTTGTAGCATTTGATTTTATCTTGCAGCATTTAATTTTATCTTGCAGCTATAGCAGTTAGGGGAAAACAAAAGTATTTAGGGGGAAACAAAAGCATTTAGGGGAAGATTAAGTATTTAAATAAAGGCAAGATTATTCCTTTGAAATTTGTTTTTTAAAGTAAAGAAGGAAATAATTTTATTATTTCCTTAAGCGCGAGGAATAGTTCTGAAAACTTCTGGAAATTTTTGCAAAGTTATAAAGAGTTCCACTACTAATATTTTTGTTGCTTTGCAATTTATCTATCGTCGCAAGAAGAACTTTTAAAACTTGCAGAAGTTATTCTTAAACTGTAAGTTAACCTCACTTTAAACCAAAAGTTTAATTATCTCTAAGAAAATGCTGTCTATCAAGATCTTTTCTGGCGATCGTTGCTATAGAAACGGGCGTGGGCTCATGGAATGCTTTTCCTCTGGCGTATCAACGGAACGTTTTATAACATCCGTCAATTCCGCCAACGCCTTTGTTACATTGCATTACATCAAAATGATGTTATTGGATTTTACGGAGAGATTCTTTCGTTCGAATTTTATCTAATTTTTTTATTAGTAATTGCTTCACAACAGAGTGTAATAACAAAATATACATTTATTAAGAAACCAAAGCTATAAATCTCTTCGGAAACTATTTCGTTCAAGATCCCCGTTACATATTTAAATGAAACTTTTTCGGTTAATATGAAACTTCTTTGGTTCGATTCATTATCACCATAGAACTGAGGGTGAGGGAACTGACTTAAAAACAAGATGCACGAGGGAGAAGAGAGGGTGGTGGGAGAGCCCGAAGCATTTTTTTTTTTTTTTTTACTTTTTTCACTTCCCTTACATCATTTCCCGTTACAGGGGCATCAGGATGTGCAGCCTTGAAAAGGAAAGACCATATCTAATAAGATTGCTAGCTGTCAACTTCTAGTTCAGCCTGAATAGTTTATTGAGGCTTAACTAAAAGCCTAAATAGTTTATTGAGGCTTATTAAAGCCTAAATAGTTTATTGAGGCTTATTAAAGCCTAAATAGTTTATTGAGGCTTATATTTTAATAAACTATTTAGGCTTATATTTAGGCTAAATAAACTATTTAGGCTTATATTTTAATATAAATTATATTTAATTGATAAATTATGTTCAAATGAAAGCATTTTACTATAACGGGTGGCCATAATTAAACTGACAGTGCTCACAGTGTTCTGTAGCGAGATCTATTTGCGAGAAGGACGTCACATTTTGTAGGAAGATTAAACAAGACGGGGGACGAAGGATTCCGCGAAAAAAAAAATAGTTCCAAAAGTCACCGCTAGGGGAATATTTGGCGCTGTGTAATTGAAAACAGAGTGTTAACAAATGCAAATCAATACGGAAATTACCTTTTATTTTGCATTCAAATGAGGTTCAATGTGTCTGCCGTTGTTGTGGAACAACAGCAGAAAGTAACATTTCTGCAGGAATCTCCCGTACAGTCCGTGATATGTTATCCTTCAACGTAGCCAGGTCCTGGACCACTCCTTGATAGACCTTGGACTTAAGGTAACCCCATAGCCAGAAGTAGCATGGGGTAAGGTCAGGTGACCGAGGTGGCCATGGAATTGGAAAGTAGCGGATAATGACTCTTTCTGTTGTGAATTTCTGTCGTAGCATCTGTTGCACCCGTACAGCAACGTGTGGAGGGGCTCCATCTCACATGAAAATGATTTCCCCCAGGCATTGTCTTTGCTGAATTGCCGGAATGACAAAGCTGTTCAACATGCGGCGATATTTCTCTCCGGTAACAGAACAGGTTTCCGGTCCTGTCGGAGTAATGTTCTCATAGAAGAATGGACCTACGATAAATTTTATTCCGTATTAATTTGCATTTGTTAACATTCTATTTTCTATTACACAGCGCCAAATATTCCCCTAGCGGTGACTTTTGGAACTATTTTTTTTTCGCGGAATCCTTCGTTCCCCGTCTTGTTTTATCTTCCTACAAAATGTGGCGTCATTCTCGCAAATAGATCGCGCTACAGAACACTGTGAGCACTGTCAGTTTAATTATGGCCACCCGGTATATTAAAAAGAATCTTTGAAGTCGCATAAAATAGTAAAAAGTCATAGCCATCAAAAACCGAATTCTACCCCTAAACACCGAATGATAAAAACAATGAAATAATGAAAGTTTTATAAAAGAAGGTCAGTTATTTAATTATGGATGAAAAAAATTACAACTGTGATGTAAGGAATAAAAAAAGGAAGAAGGAGAATAAAAACACAATCGTGCTGGGAAGAGAGGAAAGAAAACAGAAAATCCAAATGCCAAAAAATAATAAAAAACACAATGTGGATAAAAACCGCAATCCGAAGTTCACGTTCAGAACCTTTCTATTAGCGATTGAGGAATGAGGAAAATCAAGCAAACAATCGAAAAGTAGATGACTAATTATACGAAAATACGTTCTTGTTCATTGATCTTGAAGAACTCTTTTAAGTACTCCGAAAGCAGAAATCGCTTGCTTGGAAGGCTTTCATAAAGGAGGCCGGTTATCTTCGGAAAGACCTTTTCTAACGGAGTTCCCAAGGACATAATGGATCTCCGCATTTCGTGAGGTTCTCTTCTTCCTCTTTTAATACATAATTTTTCCATTAGTCAGCGTTTTCCATCAACCATCCTTCGTGCACCTTTCCCTTTCTCTTCGGCGCCTCAATTGAGGCTAAAATTTTTTACAGCACATTAGTAATTCTATTTTAGACATAATCTACAAATTGGGAAAAAAACACATCTGTAAGTTTTACACTAAACAAATTAAAGAAATTAAAAAGAAATTAATCTTGAAAGTTTAATTTATTTTACGTTTTCTAACTTCGTCTATTTTGTCAGAAGATTTATAAATATAAAAATGAAGAATTCAATCTTCTCTTATATAAATAACGCTAATTGTGTATTATTTAAGGGGACTCGTACACCTTAAAACCCATATGATCTTCGAATGTGTGACTGTTGCAAGAATTGGGATAACTTATTTATTTTAAAAGCATTTACTTCCAACTTTTTACAGCTGACTACATAATATACAGTGTCTCACAAAAGTGATGGGACACTTGTGCTTTACAAAAGGAAACTGTAATGAAATAAATTAAAAAAACATGCAAAACTTTTTTGTAGATGTGTTTCATACTTAAATTTAGTAACAATTATTACATAACATACATTTCCTCAAAATATTTAAATATTAATTTAATAAAAATACATTTTTTTAGAACGGAGCAAAAAATGGCTCATATAAGTGATGGGACACCATTAGTTACTACTACGTACTACAATAAAAATATTTTTTTGGGTTTCTATTTTTACTTAAAAGCAATTGGCAATAATTTATAAAATTGTCTTCAGTATTTCTCTCCAATTTGTTTGGAATTTTTGTGTTTTTTAGCTCTGTGCAGCCATGAATGCTAAACGAAAAGAAATTTGCCTAAAATTCGAAAATTAGTTATTAATTTACATATTGAACGTGGAAAATCTATTAGAAAAACTGCTGAAACAGTTAACTTGAGTCATTCAACAGTTTTTAATATCATTAAACGATATAAAAAGAATCCTATGATTCAGGATAAAAGAAGACCTGGCCGACCATCAAAGCTATCCAATGGAATAAAGCGAATTATCGTTCGAAATATCAAAAAAAAAAAAAAAAAAAAAAAAAAAAAAAATCCAAAAATGAGTTTTTCTAAAGTTGCTGCTGATTTACAAGCATTATATGGAGTAATTGTTAATCCTGAGACTATTCGAAGAGTAATTCGATCTGCTGGATATCACGGTAGAGCAGTCGGGAAAAAATTCTTCGTAAGTGAAAAGAATAGAAAACTCAGACTGGTCGCAAAATCCAACATAAATAAGAATTCTGATTACTGGAATGAAGTTATATTTGCTGATGAGAGTAAATTTAATATATTTGGTTCTGACGGTAGAATCTTGGTGTGGAGAAAATCCAGGAAAGAATTTCGCAAACAGAATTTCGTGCCAACAGTAAAACATGGTGGAGAAGGAGTTATGGTGTGGGGGGTGTATGTCATCCGCTGGATTTGGTAATCTTGTTTTTATTGACAGTATAATGGATCAGTACAAGTATATTGATATTTCAAATCAAAATTTGAAATCTTCAGCACGAAAATTGAACCTTCATAACGATTTGAAATTGCACCAGGACAATGACCACGAGCACGGTGCTTTGAACGTTAAACTCTGGCTGCTGTATAACTATCCTGAGATAATAAAAACACCACCACAATCTCCAAACTTAAATCCCATAGAGAATATTTGGCAAGAATTGGAATCAAGAATTCGCAAACACACCATTTTTTCGAAGCAACAATTAAATTCGGTGCTTCAAGAAGAATGGGGTAAAATCACTCCAGAAATTACAAAAACAAAATTAGTCGAATCCATTCCAAGAAGATTAAATCATGTTTTAAAAGTAAAAGGAAATCCATCAAAATATTAAAACCTTTTAAAAAGTAAGATTTTTGGATAAATATTTGATGGAAAAGTAAGTGTCCCATCACTTATGTGAGCCATTTTTTGCACCGTTCTAAACAATTGCATTTTCATTAAATTAATATTTTAATATTTTGCGAAAATGTATGTTATGTAATAATTGTTACTAAATTTAAGTATGAAACACACACACAAAAATTTTCTACATGATTTTTTAATTTATTTTACTACAGTTTCCTTTTGTAAAGCACAAGTGTCCCATCACTTTTGTGAGACACTGTAGCTGCTCTCTGAAATAGTGATCAGAAAGTTTGTGTTGCCACAAATATTTTTATAATTTAATCCGCTTTGTGACAAAATTTTTCGTCATGTTTACACCTTGCGCGCATAGTTTAAAATATTCTGTCGCATAATTAAATTCCATATTTAATATGCAGCATTTACAACATTTGAAACTACTGTAAACCGAATATTCTAAGAATTTCATGTTAAATTTTTATTTTATTTGGAGTTGAGTTTATAAAATGTATTTTATTGAAAAGTCTGTAATATTTTCGCGCATATTATTTTTAATATTAAAATATTCATCAAATTTTCTGTTCAGTTAGAAAATTGTGCCCATATAAAGAATTCCATCCAGTTTCAAGTATGTACCGTTAGCCATTTTTAAAATATCGTGCGGGCAAGGTGGAAACGTGACGAAAAATTTTGTCACAAAGCGGATTCAATTACTAAAATATTTGTGGCAACACAAACGTTCTGGTTACTAGTTTCCAAAGCAGCTATATTATGTAGTCAGCTGTAAAAAGTTGGAGGTAATTGATTTTAAAATTAAAAAAAAAAAAAAAAAAAAATCTGACATTTTTCAGATTTTAAATTACGTCCAAAGGGGCGTTTTTTTAAAGTTTTGAGTGTTACCTTTATTTGTTAAATATCATGTTCTTTGCACTTAAACCATGAAATTCAGTTCAAGAGCAATATCACAAAATAATGTTAAATTAAGCATATCTTTAGAATTTCCGATATACACAGTCTCGCGAGCTGGAGATAAAAGTATTTTTTTTCTATATAACGTTGCCATTTCTCGCTTTTAAAGCATTGAGTTTGTAAATCAAAAATTCGTTAAAGTTTTAAAAAATATAAAATCTGTAATAAAACAAATTCCAAATTTGGGATTTCAGATGCCCATATTCGCAGTAGGATTTCGTCATTCAAAATTCGATGGCTCTATGTACCATTGTTTTATCACAATGCGAGAAATAGACAATCATTTATGCAGATTTTTCATTATTTAATTTCTTCAAATATAATGCAGGACTCTAACATTTTGTGGCAACAGTTTGAAAAGTGAACCGACGTTTATGAGTCCGACGCAAAATGCCAAAACGAAAGCAATAGTCCTTCGGGACTGAAATCCCTTTGGACTAATAAAATATCCCAGTTCTTGCAACAGTCACATATTCAAAGGGTGTTAAGGGGTTTAAGATGTATGAGTCCCCTTAAATTAAAATGTTCTTACGCGAGAATACCTAGAATGGATGAGCGACTGTGTAAATTAATACGTTTTATTTCTAATTTTAAATCCAGGTAAGAAAGTTTGAGGATTTTCTGATTTTTTTTTTCCGGTTGAGAGAATAGTAATTGTTAACGCTGCCGATCAGAATAGGTGTTAGTGTATTTAATTATGGCAAAGCACACTAGGGCTATCTGCCTAAGGGGAGGGATGCCTTCGTGGAGGACTTTCTAAAGGAAACTGACTCGCATACACGTTGCACATTGGGAAAACCACGAAAACACCCATGCAGCCAGCCCGTTCGCGGGATTCGAACCTCGGACCGAACTACCAGTGTTCAGCGACTTTACCGTTGGGCCGCTGGTGGGCCCGATAAGACTTGGACAATATATCCACGACGAAGGAAATTTGTTTCAATTTATGAAAATTATACATTTAAAAATAAAGTTACTCAATTTATATTATATTTTCTCTTCTTTTGGTTGCGTTCAATTGGTTTTGTTTGGTTTGTTGAGAATACGGCAAAGCGCGGCAATCTGCTTAAGGGAGGGATGCCTGCGTGGAGGATTTTCTAAGGGAAACTGTCTCGTATACACGTTACACATGGGGAAAACCACGAAAAGGCCTATGTATAATAATTTCTCCAAAAATTAATAAATAAATAATAATTTCTTCAAAAATTATGCGCATAAGCAAAGATTCCATGTTTCTTCTATTTTTAGCTATTTATTTATTTAAGCGAAATAAATTTCCTTTGGATTAGGCATGAATAACATTTTTTAAAAAAAACTTTGTTGCGATTTATATTGTTTTTGTGAACACAGGAGTAAAATGCATTTTAGTTTTACTGACTTATACAGAACATAAAATAAGCAGTTTAGCCAACTTAAATTTGAATAATTCATTTAGTTTATATTTTAGATATTCGAATATAAATCTTTGTTTTCATTAAAATGTTTTGAAAGAAATAACTTTCGATATTACTGTCAAAGAAATTATTGGAAAAACGAAGTGAAAATTTTTTGGTCTCCTTTTTCGTTTGGAAATTGCATTCTAAACTCTATGTCAGGATTACTGAACTTTTAGAGATATCTTTTTTATTTATTTTTTGTATCGTCTTCGGTTATATTTGCTATTTATCTGCGCTTTCGCTTTGAGAAATATGCTGGGCCATATTCTCTTTGCAGTTCTAGTCTGGTTTATACTCTTTTTCTCTTGTTTATTTCCTTCTTTCTTTGTCTTCATGTTTTCTTTATTGTTTATGTTAAAGTACCAGATAAGATGCGTATTTTTCTTGTTTATTTTATAGTTCCCCTAGCCCATGTCGTTTTAAAATATTAAATTTCCTTAAAAGCTATCTCTCTTTGAAACTTTGAATGTAGATATATAAATCATAGTGTTTAAGAGAATAAAATGTTAAAGCGCTACTACTACTTTGTCAGTTTCTTTACAGAACATTTGAATATCTGCAATCTTTCAAACTGGGGACATTTATCTCAGTGTGAAGACAGCGGAATAAATTATTAATTTGTTTTTCCCTGTTATTCTACTTTGATATTTTATTCGTAGTGTTTAATTTTCTATGTTTTGCAATGTTTTCTACGTTTTGCTAAGTGAAATAAAAAGCATTTATTTAAAACTAGCAGCTTCGCTGCCAGCCTTCGTCTGGCTTTTAAATGTACCGGAAAAATGGCTGAAGGGAACACCAAACGTTAAATTTAAAAACTGCGTAGAATTTTACTCTGAATAACAACTTCGTAATAAAAAGTTATTACGTATAATAAAATTACAATGAAATAAGCAGTATCCCTTAATACAAATATTAATTATCCTAATAAATAAATTAGGAACTCAAATGGTATAAACGAGGTTAAGAACTTTGTTTCCTAAAAAAATCACTCAAAACTTTTCACTATCTTGAAAACAGTGAAATGAGCTATAAATAACATAAAAGAATACAAAAAACAAAAAATTCTGAAAAGCAAAGTATAATTAATGATATTTTATCTTATATTTTCAAGAGACAAAAATTACAATGAAATAAGGTATATCCCTTAATACAAATATTAATTATCCTAATAAAAATTTAACCAACTTTCCGTTGAAGAAAAAATAATCATGCAAAACTTTTTAATATTTTACAAACAGTGAAATAAGCAAAAAATAACATGAAAGCAACTCAAAAAACATAAATCTGCGAGCAGAAAAAAAAATCAATAAAAATGTATCATATATAAATATATAAAAATGACAATGAAATATGCCAATCTCTTAAAAACCGTGACATAAGAAATACGATGAAATATTGTTGCCAAACCCATATTTATAAAAGAATGAAACTATTCAAAATGATGCGATTTCATCAAAAATCTATCAACAACAATAAAGCACGACAATTGTTGCCAAAATCACATTTTTAAAGATGTGAGATGTGAGAAGTGTACTCGGAAGCTTCATTAAAATTTTTTTTTAAATACAAAATATTATCATTTTTCCAAAATTCGTTTTGTAAAAGCATTCGCAAGGATGAAAGTTTAACGTGTCCAAAAATTAAAGAAAAATAAACTGTACATTTTTAAAAATAAACTTTTTATAGAAAAGATCCCGTTGAAAGGGTTGAAAGGCTCCTTTTGTTAAATAAATTCGTATTGAATCAATTTATTGAAAGACGAAATTTATTTTAAGTTCGTAAAATAGCTAAGTGCCTACGTTTCATGACGATGTGAAAATGGAGTGTGTAGAGTAAAATCTCGCATTCTTATAGCCCATTATGTCTCAAAATGACGCAATTTCGTCACAAAACATAAAATAAAAAAATAAAAAAAAAATTCGAATTCGAATTTCGAAAAACTCGCTTCGAGGTGCACTGGCTTTTGTCTAGATGCACCTAGGTACCAAATTTCGTAGCCGTGGGTATATTAGCTTACGCGCAGCGCGAACGAAAGACATACACACACACAGACAGACTCTTTCTTTTATTATATGTAGAGAAGAGATTAATAACTACAGAAAGTCATTCTTGACGTGTAAGGAAGTTTTGCAACTTCTAAAAGTTTGAGGAAACCGATTTAAAATGTGGTGTTTCGAGATTAAGTGTTATTATTTACACGAACGGCGTAGGCCATAAAAGCAAGCGAACATTTATTTTACAGCAGTGTTGTATTTTCTGCAATATTATGTGTGTACGCATAATTTCTTCACTTATTCTACATAAAGCAAACTTTGCTGAATTCTGGATAAGGAAAAACTAATATTTCATTTAATTATTAATGACGACAAATTTCTATGTAAAGCAAGAAGTATATTATGATATGATATTTATAGTTATATAATTATGACTAGTTATATCATGTTTTTAAAATTTAATTCATTTTTTGCTTTTTTACCCTTTTTTACTTCTTTGTTCGAAGTAAAAAGGAAGTATTATAATCGCGAAAGTGTTTCAGGCAGCATATTTCAACGAAAATATCCATTTTGACCACTATCGAATGAAATTTAACGATGTTTTTCCATGATTTCTGTACGTAAGGACACAATAAAAGACTGGTTTCCTCCAAAAAATTATAAAACTGCTTTAAAATGAATTCTGAAGAGAATTTTTCGTGGCATCTGTACGTACGTATGTACATACGTATCTCGCATAACTCAAAAACGAGTAACCTCCGAACGTTGAAATTTTGTATATAGCACACTGCTGTAACATGTAGATGTCCACCTCGTATTTTGGTTGCAATCGGCCGCACCAAACGTATATAAATATATTTATATATATATCCACTCTGTTACCCGGCTCAGTGACCTCAGTCTCTTTACTCTTATATGTTTGTAAATTGTACATTTTTTGCTTTAAAAAATGATTCAATTATGTTGTTTTTATCTTCCAGTTAAGGTTTTTTATGTCTTTAGTAAATCTGTATGCAAAATTTTTAGAATTATCAAAAATTTTAAAGTTGTTTAAGTGCCGCTAAGCCATTTTCTGATGGCGGACATTGATTGTTTATATTTGAAACAGCAGACTAGGGGGATTTGTTGCCAATCTAGGGAAACGTAGCTTCGCAACAACAAAGATAACGCCTTCATTTATTATTTAAATCATGCTTAATTCTTTCTGGAATTTTTTCGAGGAAATAAGCGTTTAAGCTTTACTTCGTAATTTTTAATACATATATTTTGAGTTTTTATGTATTTTTGCCTTGTCGCGAAGTGAAAACTGAATTAATTGAATGAGAAATACTCAATCGTCTGTGAAAAACTGTTTCTGTTTTGTTTTATTTGCTGAATTTCTTTTATACATCGTTCTAGCTTTATTGTAGTATTTGAATAGAACATGTGGCAACGATTCGATAATTCTTTAAATGATATAATATTTGTGCATTCTGAGTTATAATATGAACGAAATATAATACTGTTAAGTAAACCTCGCGGCAGAGTGTCGCTATGGTAAGCAAATAGAGTGAATTTTAAAGAATGCATTTATTCTATTGTGGTTTATGCGCTGTCGGCGAAGTAGATTTAATTCAATCCAATAAGTTTAAATGAAATTCAAGAAAAATGCGTATAATTTAATATTCCGTAGAAGGAAGACGTGTTGTACACATCAGATTTTTTTTACGAAGGGAATCAGTGCCTAGAGTAAGAATTTAATAGTCATTCAGTTTGTTTGTGGAAGTTTAATTCTCTGTGCTTCAATTATATTTGGATGTTCCGCATCCGTTTGTAAATTTTGTAAAGTTATATTTCCTGCCTTCGTGGTGTAATGGTCTGCACGCTCGAAGGTGAAGGGTGAGAGCAGGGTCCGGACACCCGGGCGGCTTTCACTCACTATTCGGGTATCGTCCGAATTCCGCAACTGTCGAGAAAAAGAATATTGCAAATAGCGGCAGATGGAGGAAAGCAGGGTTAATGCTGATTCCTACAATAACGGTGCTTATTATACAATAAAAAGATACTTACATCACAAAGTGCTGTTACTATGTTGAATTGCCACAATAGTAGTACATCGTATTACATTATACAGTGCACTATTATAATAGTCGATGCATGGACGATAAATTAATACGTATAATAATAAAATTTTCTGAAATCTACAGATATTGCAGAGCGGTATCAATGCGCATTGCCAAATATATTATACAATACCTATAGCTATATAGTATATTATACATTAATATTACATGCATACAATACATTAATACACAGATAACTTAAAAAGTGCATTCGATATATTGATACACTATACATTAATAGTGCACTCGATTTAAGCCATACAATCAAAAAAAGTACCTAAACTCTACAGACATTTTGGAAAGCAATACCAATGCGCATTACGCAACTTATAGCTTTATACATTAATAACACATACACATGTCCATTACACTGATACATACATAACATGAAAGATGCATTCGATATATCAGTATAATTACATAATACATTATACATTAATAGTACACTCGAAATATTAATAAATACTATAATAAAATTTGCTAAACTTTACAGACATATTGCAAAGCAGTACCAGTGCACATTAAGCAGCTTATAACTATGTACATAAATAATACAGGCACACATACATTACATTAATACATACATTACATAAAAGGTGCATTCGATATATTAATAGATGCAGTGGATATATTAGTGCTTACAATAATAAAAATTTTCTATATTCTACAGACATATACTAGTGCAAATTGTACAACTTATATAATCGTTATACATTATACAATAATAGTACATGCATACATACATTATATTAATATACAATAATAAAAATTTTCTATATTCTACAGACATATACTAGTGCAAATTGTACAACTTATAACTATATATATCGTTATAAATTATACAATAATAGTACATGCATACATACATTACATTAATATACAACAGTAAAAATTTTCTATATTCTAGACATATACTAGTGCAAATTGTACAACTTATAACTATATATATCGTTATACATTATACAATAATAGTACATGCATACATACATTACATTAATATACAACAATAACAATTTTCTATATTCTACAGACATATACTAGTATACTATATATATCGTTATACATTATACAATAATAGTACATGGATACATACATTACATTAATATACAATAATAAAAATTTTCTATATTCTACAGACATATACTAGTGCAAATTGTACAACTTATAACTATATATATCGTTATACATTATACAATAATAGTATATGCATACATACATTACATTAATATACAACAATAACAATTTTCTATATTCTACAGACATATACTAGTGCAAATTGTACAACTTATAACTATATATATCGTTATACATTATACAATAATAGTACATGCATACATACATTACATTAATATACAACAATAACAATTTTCTATATTCTACAGACATATACTAGTATACTATATATATCGTTATACATTATACAATAATAGTACATGGATACATACATTACATTAATATACAATAATAAAAATTTTCTATATTCTACAGACATATACTAGTGCAAATTATACAACTTATAACTATATATATCTTATACATTATACAATAATAGTACATGGATACATACATTACATTAATATACAATAATAAAAATTTTCTATATTCTACAGACATATACTAGTGCAAATTGTACAACTTATAACTATATATATCGTTATACATTATACAATAATTGTACATGCATACATACATTACATTAATATACAACAATAAAAATTTTCTATATTCTACAGACATATACTAGTGCAAATTGTACAATTTATAACCATATATATCGTTATACATTATACAATAATAGTACATGCATACATACATTACATTAATAAACAACAATAAAAATTTTCTATATTCTACAGACATATGCTAGGGCAAATTGTACAAATTATAACTATATATATCGTTATATATTATACAATAATAGTACATGCATACATACATTACATTAATAAAAATTTTCTATATTCTACAGATATATACTAGTGCAAATTGTACAACTTATAACTATATATATCGTTACACATTATACAATAATAGTACATGCATACATACATTACATTAATATAAGATAAAATATGCATTTCCCTATTTGATTAGATTGATCATTAAAGTTATGCATTGACATTGCATTAACTAGAAGGTTGCTTGCACATGAATCTTTTGTAGGCGACTGTATTTATAGTTGGCAGAGCGTGATGGAAGTCTCGCGTAAGTGGGCATGATGTCAGATAATGATCAGAGCACGCTCGAAGCGAATTCGAGAAGTCCGAGGTTCGAGTCCCGGCGAAGGAGCTTGCTCATCTCTCACGTCTCTTGCTTCGAAAATACCTACAGTGACGCCCGAACTAAAAAGGTAGTGAATGATGATTCTTCACTACCAGGATTTGACGACTGTGTCCTCTAAAACTGCCCTTTAAAAGGGGTGAGTATATAAGGTATTTCTCCCGCTTTCTTAGCATGCCTTCGTGGTGTAGTGGTCAGCACGCTCGACGCGAATTCGAGAGTTTCGAGGTTCGAGTCCCGGCGAGGGCATTGCTCATTTTTCACGTCTCCTGTTTCGAAATAACCTAATGTTTCTATAATGTGTATGTTCTGCTTTAAAGTAATTTGTGTATCTGAAACAATGTTATAATTACGTAAAATATGTCCTTATGTGTGTAGCCACGTCCCCTATGTGTTTAGCCACTACGGCTACAGTATCTTACAACGTTATTTGATGCATTTTGATGCATCGTCTAATGTTAGACATTGCAGGGACGCGATACTATGCCACCTAACCTCTTAGTAGAATGTTAGTCTCCCGTCAACTGTTTGTTTTTATTGGTTGGTTAAAAATGTTTTTTAGATTTTTAATTTCACTTTTTCTGTTATGTAACAACATGGGTCGTTAGTGTTACGTAAAAATCTCATCGCAGACATTAACGTTGAAATGAAACACTTCAGAAAGATTTATTATACGCATACTATTATTTTTAGAACAGTTAGATAAATGAATAGTATATAGACGGATAGATAGGTGGATGAATAGATAGAAATAGAGAGAGAGACAGACAGACAGACAGAGAGAGAAAGACAGACAGAGAGAGAGACAGACAGACAGAGAGAGAGACAGACAGACAGACAGAGAGAGAAAGACAGACAGACAGAGAGAGAGACAGACAGACAGAGAGAGAGACAGACAGACACACAGAGAGAGAGAGAGACAGACAGACACACAGAGAGAGAGAGAGACAGCCAGACACACAGAGAGAGAGAGAGAGAGAGACAGACAGAGAAAGACAGACAGACAGAGAGAGAGAGAAAGACAGGCAGAGAGAGAGAGACAGACAGACAGACAGAGACAGAGAGAGATACACAGACAGAGACAGAGAGAGAGAGACAGCCAGGCAGACAGAGAGAGAGAGAGAGACAGACAGAGAGATTCAGGCAGATAAACATGAAGCATTTATAATCTCTACATATAATAAAAAGAAAGAGTCTATGTGTCTTTTGTTCGTGCTGCTCGTAAGCTAATAGACCCAGGGATACAAAATTTGATATATAGGTGCCTGTAGACAAGAGCCAGTGTACCTCGAAGCGATTGTTTCAAAATTCGAATCATATATATATATATTTATTTTAGCTTTTCGATTTAATCGCATCATTTTAAATAGTTTCCTTCTTTTAGAAATGTGGTTTTGGCAACAATATTTCATTCAATTTTATACTCGACTACTGACTGTTGAAAATCAGCACTGTTGCCACTTGGAAAAGGCATTTTTCTGGTACATTTAAAAAGCCAGACGAAGGCTGGCCACGTAGCTGCTAGTTAAAAATAAAATTAAATGGAATCAAAACATGGCAATTCCTTATTAATAATTGAAACCGTGGATAAAAGGTCAAACATTGTAACTAAACATAATCAAAATTAATTAAAATTTGCTTCAATCCTAGAGGATAGATTAAAAATCTTTTTTTGGCATATTACTTTGTTTTTCTTTGCAGATACAGACAGATAAATCTATAGATCGACAGTAAGATAGCGAGACAAATATATTTTTTTTACTCGCTGCATTACTGATTTTGGTAAGCTTGTAGTGAATGCAGAGACAGTTCGAATTCTGTGAATGTTTTTCTGTTCTTATAAATAATTTGCTTTCTGATATCGCAGATTTTTGTCACTCATTACAGCAACTTTGAGAAATGCTTCAAACTTTGCTGTGATAAACTAATACTTTTTATGACTATATATTATTTTTTCGGTTTTTTTTCTGATTATGCACCTCCCTCCTCGATGTAAAGACTGGTAGAATTGCCGTGCGTTAAACATATTTTCGTGTATACTCCCAACAGCCAGTCTACCCATGCTAGCATCACACATTCGTTTGATGACCGTAGACTACCCCGTCTTATATTTAAACTAGAAAGCCCGGCCGTCATACGAAATGACCTCTCTTCTAGATATTGTAAATTGTAATTAAATTGATTTATGCAAAGATGTCTGCTAACTTAAACTGAATTACCCAGGGCAGGCGAGGAAGACGCTTCTTTGCTTACTGCCCCACGGGATTTCTCCCTTCTACTTGGAAAACTGAAAGATGCTGATGGAATTTTAAAATGTAGTGAATTGTCTAGAATTATGTTGGCCATCTTGACAGTTCCCCATATTAATGAGGAGTGTGAGAGGATTTTCAGTGTTGTTGCGAAAACGAGGACTAAATTTAGATCTAAAATTAGTGATGACACATTAGGAAAACATTTACTAGCGAAAGCAGGCCTACGTGGCAATTGCTATGAACAAACTTATGAAGTTTCTTTCTTAAAGAAAGCAAAATCTGCCACTATTTATAACATTTGTACGAAAACTGATTAAAGTTTTTTTTTTCGTTTTCTTAAACGATGCAAGTAATAAAAATGTTTTTTATGTGTAAGGTATTTTTGTGTTGCTTGGATTTGAGAATTAGTTACTATTTAAAGTTAATTCATTATTAAAAACTATATTTTCATCATTTACAAAGTCTTTTTAACATTGTGAAAAATCTTCCGATTTCTTAAAAAAATCTCCTGATTTTTGAGTGTCATAGGTTGGCAAGTATGCATACAAAGTTCAAAAACATAAAAATTTCCAAAAGTGTCCACAATTTTGGCCACCACTGTACAGCGAAATGCAATGGTAATTTATATTTAACAGAAACAAATCGATGTCATAAAAGCATAATTTTGAAAGAAATTAAAGACATATTAGTAATGAGCAGTAATGAGCAAATTAGCTTAGACAGTAAAGAGCAAATTGATCCTGTGAAATCCCGAGGAAGATGCCAACAAAAGCACGGTCAGTTTTCGAAAGGAATCTCTACCTATTTTTCTATCTATTGCACATCTGACGCCGAACTAAAGTACTGAATAGTAATGTGTCGAACGACTTGGATTGAAGCATTTTATTCCACTTGAAATCATCTTTACATGGGCGAAGATATACGAAATTAAAAGCAAGCAAGTTTATGCTTAATTTCTTCTCGAAAATATAACTGGTGTTCAAATGCTGGATGATGCTTCCAATTATGATCATGATTATCGTTTTCTGTTCAGCCCATCTTTAAGGGGACGGTGGACCTTAAAAATTAGTTTTTTAAGTTTTTGTGTTTCCAACAAGAAACTTTACACATATAAATATTATAACATCAGTTTATAAAATATATGTTCAAAATTTCGATTTATTTTAAATTAAAAAATTTAAAATAAATAATTAATTATTTTAATTGAAGATTAAAAATGCTCCTTGCGCTCTAATTTTCAATAATTTTTCCTAAATTTTCCTTCAAGTTAGTTATATTTTAACAAAAGATTTTATATATCGATTATTGAATATGATGAATCAAAAATTTTTAAAAAGGAATTTTGTGAACTTAAACCCAGTTATCGTAAAAATGTCACCTTTTGTTAAACATTATCACAAGTTTAAACTTCTTAATAACCTCCTATCCAAAAATGCATAAGCAGTTTTACTGTAGCATATAACAAGATAGTTTTTCCAAAAATCATTCATTTTGAACTAAAAATGAAACGCATGGAGCATTTTCAAGATATAGGAACTGAAAAAAATTTGTTTTGTGAAAACCGAATTTAAAGTTTTCCTTCAAGCTTACCTTTAGCCCACCAGCGGCCAAGCGGTAAAGTCGCTGAACACTGGTAGTTCGGTCGGAGGTTCGAATCCCCCGCGAACGGGCTGGGTGCACGGGCGTTTTCGTGGTTTTCCCCATGTGTAACGTGTATACGAGCCAGTTTCCCTTAGAAAGTCCTCTACGAAGGCACCTCTCCCCTTAGGCAGATAGCCCTCGTGTGCTTTGCCATAATTAAATACACCAAACATCAAACTTACCTTTAATACATGGTCATGAGAAAAAGTAAATTAGCTTTAAATATGAATTTGTAAACACTAGATAACATTTTAGTATCATTTAACTATTTTTAATCTTATAGTATCAAATATGAGAAAAATAAACATATCGCAAATTGGTATGTGATTCGAAGTTATAGGGAGAAGCAATTTATGCATTATATCCAATGAAACTGGAAAATAACCAATTAACTGGAAAATAACCAATATAAATTTCATTACTTATTACTGTTTTCAGTACAAGTTTTCCTACTTTTAAGGGGTATCAGAAACCCCTATACCGACAATTTTATATTGGCCGATGTACCTTTTCTCAAAATCTATTGTAGATACAAGCTTGAAATGTTTTCTGTAATTAACGTATACCTATCTGATTATACTGAAATGAGTTTTGAAACGTTTTGAATTTTAGAGTAAATTACGAATATTTTGTTAGGCATAGTAAAATTTAGCACTTTTCTCACACAAAAAAATAAAAAAATTTTTTTTTCTAAGTTTATTACAAAAAGCTCATTTCAGTAAATATTAGGGAACCTAATAAATAAGCCATAAAAAGTTTACATACCTGTGAGCAGTAGTTCTTGAGAAAAGGTACATCGAGTATAAAAAAATCGCGTTTGGAGAAAAACGCGTTTTTATGTAAAAATCCTCATTGATCAAAGCAGCAGATGACAAATTAAAACTAGATTTTTTTACAGTTCTAATTTTCATAGAGATTAAAGAATGGTATTTTTAGAAAGATAAAAGTGTAGAGAATTTGAAAATGCAAAAATCCGAAATCACAATTTTTTTGAAGATTTTGGGGTTCCAACACCCCTTAAATATTGAACAGGTAAAGGTTGGAGCACTTTCAAACAATGAACAGATAACGACAAAATGTTATAATTACTTCAGATGTTCAAAATCCATCATGTAAAATTTCTGTCTTTGAAATATTCTTGCATCTTTATGTTCCTGGAGATTTTTTAAAATTAACTTGTTATTGCCAATCAAGATTCAACCATAAATGGTGCAGTCCATGAGAATCTTGCCCATTAGATTAGATGAAACCGCATATCGCTATTTTTAGCCGAATGGATTGCCTGCTTGTGCAATTTTGTCATTTTACTAAGTAATAATACGGGGTAGCTTAAGTAAACTTAACAAAGAAGATAGGAAGATACATTTCTTAAAATATGTAATTCTCACCCTCAGTGCACATTTCCTAAGGTATACTTTTTTTCTCAAAATCGAATACTTCCCTACCTGCGAAATTCTTTATTAATCAAATAAAAAAATTCTATGCTCTTATTTTAACCCTTTGTTGCATCATGTCCACTCTAGTGGACAAAGGTTTAAATTTGTTTATTCTTCTGTAAATGCCTTAAAAGATTCCATTCCTGTGTTTATTCATTCTATATTAATAGAACTTTCAACTGTTCGTAGATGGCTGTATAGCATCACTAAGTAAAGCATTGCTATTTGGAAAATGGCTGCTACTTCTGTTTCCAAATTAGTACAATTTCTCATAGTAAACATTATATAATATTGCTTACATTTTCTTATACAGCCATTTTTTATTCATAATTAGTCATTTTAGACATTTTATTTTAAATGTGAGTTTGAGAAAATTGTGGAGTGGGTAGCTAAAGATCTACCGAAAAGAGTGAATTGAAACCCAAATGGACAGGGTATTGTCCCCTTTATTTGCTATGCTTCTAGAGTGTGGGGAACAGCTTTAGAAAAGAAGATTAATTCCCGTATACTTCGCAGAATTCAAAGAAGAATTTTACTAAGAGTTGTGCGTGGCTACAGAACAATTAGTTATGAAGCCTGTTTCGCAATTTCAGGATTTTCTCCGATTGACCTTCATGTTTTGAATGACAAAAAGTTTAAAGATACCATCAGCAAACTTATGTTCGATGCCAAGGTGTTGTTTGAAGATCTTCCTCATCCTGCCAATCGTTTGCCAATTCAAACTATCATTTATGACAATTCTGTTGATGATAATTTCCCTGTTGTGTGTTATACAGATGGCAGTAAAATTAATAATCGACTTGGATTAGCTTATGGCGTTTTCCGTAATGGTTCTGAACTTGGAATACAAACTCTTTAGAATTCCCAATGAATGCAGTGTTTTCCAAGCCGAATTACTGTGCATTAGTGAGTCAATTAAGTGGATATCTAACAACTTTTCGCTAAGTGCTAAATTTCTTATTCGCACTGATTCTCTTTCATCCTTATTTTCTCTTAGGAATATCTTCTCATATAATAAATTAATTGTGACTTCCCATGCTCTTCTTAAAGACCTTAATAATAAAGGTGTTGATGTTATCTTTTCTCATGTACGTGGCCACACTGGCAATATAGGAAATGAACGGGCAGATTGGTTGGCAAAACAAGCTACACATCTTCAAGTAATTACTCCAATGATACTTCTTAAGTCATTTTACAAGAACAAAAGTAGGGATGATACAATACTCGAGTGGAATGAACTATACAGGAATTCTACTACTGCCTCTTTGACTAAACTATATTTTCCTTCCATTCCTCACAGACTGAATAATAAACACTTTTTCTGCAATTTTGAAGTTACTCAATATCTAACTGGACATGGTAAATTCAATTCATATCTGAAGAGATTTAGATTATCTAGTACAGACTTATGTTCATGCAGTTTCGAGGGAGTGCAAAATGTCGAACATTTGTTGTTCTATTGTTCAAAGCTCAAGGAAGGACGAAAGGAACTCATTTCTAAGTTAAACTCTGTGAATATTACATTTCTTCCCCCTCTTCATGTTTTTGTCCAACATAAAATGGCTTTCTCTTTTTTCTGTAAATTTATCTCTTACGTATCATCTGTGAATTTGTAAGTTTATTTTATTTTGTGTTGTTGTATTTTTTTTTTACTTAGCTCTGTAAGCCTTGTGTAATACTATGTGATGCACAAGGATTTAAAATTTTCAATTAAAAAAAATGGACTGCTTATCAAGCCAAAACACCACTGGAAATGTTTGTTTGGCAAGGAATTTCTAGAACATTTGACATTTGAATCCAATAGGTACAGGTTACAAAATCGTAGCAAAATGAATTTAATCACCATCGACGAAATGAAGGTATTTTGAGGGATCTGTATGTACATGTCAGTCGTAGATTTACCATTTAGAAGACGGTGATGATCACTGAAAACAAGGCAGGAAATGATTTCAAATGCAATCACCGTAAATTGTTGGGAAGGGATTTGTATGCATGTACGTATATGCATGCTGTCCACTGTAGTGAACAAACTGTAGCAATTATTTATCCTTTAATTGCTGTGACTTAAATTGTCGCATAACTACTGTGAACGGTCTCTCAGACCGCTTCTGCTAAAAACAAAATAAGATATTGTTTCTTTTTCTTATTTGAAAAAATTTTATTTAATTTCATATATTTAACTTTTTTTATGAAGATATAAAGCAGTTTTTATACTTAAATCAGTTCATTAAAATAAATTATATAGTATGATAATAATTCCTTCGCTTACGTATCTGGATGGGAGAAGTAAATTTTAAAATTCAGCGTTTTTATTTTACATTAAAATTTGTGATAAGAGTGCTTTAATAAGAATATAGAAAATTAATTTTTATTTTTAAAATTATAATTCGAGCTGCATTTTATACATACTTTTCTACTGCATTGTAGACATACTGGTTCTTTGCATGCTATACATTTGTAAGCTGTTTTTCTTTTTTTGCTCGGTGGGCAAATATTCTTCTTTTATCTAATTTTATCATTTTCGATCGCAATGTTTCCTTCATCATCATTTATTCCGAAAACTCTTCTTATTGTAAGTTTGAGTTCTTTAGGTAAAAATGATGAAGTTATCCTCCGTTTTACATGAGACTGCACCAACTGAATTGCTAATGAAATCTTTTCGTTTCATTTTCGGAGCCAATGGGATAAGATTGAAATAATACGAATGCATTTATTGCACAGATGTCCAAGTTTCTGAAGAATATTGCCAGAGGCCAATGGAGGTAGAATAGAACTTTGCACAATAGAACTTTGCAAATCGAACACCAGTAACGCGTTTCCTTCCTGATCTGCCCAACAGCTACCGAGCGGTAAAATCGCTGAACACTTGTAGTTCGGTCCGAGGTTCGAATCACGCGAACGGGCTGGCTGCATGGGCGTTTTCGTGGTTTCCCCCATGTGTAACGTGTATACGAGCCAGTTTCCCTTAGAAAGTCCCCCACGAAGGCATCCCTTCCCTTAGGCAGATAGCCCTCGTGTGCTTTGCCATAATTAAATAATCCAATCCAATCCTTAATTAAATATAATTGATTTGTAACTTCTACTAGAACTGACGTTAAGAATTGAAGTGCAAATAAATACCTCCATGCATAGGCCAACGTCGGGTTCCACGAGCAGTTGAATAGATTGAATGAAGAATAATATTGCGACTACGAGTTCGAACACCCTTGTTGGGCCCTTGAATAGAAATTTGAATTAATTTTTTTCCAATAAAAAAAATCTCTTGTAGAAGGAGAGCATGAATTTTCATTTTATCGGCAGATATTTCTGAAGTTGTGTCGTGGTCGCTCTCAGTAGTTTCATCATAGGAACTTTCATCAGAGAATTCTAAATTAGATCAATTTCGAACTATTTATTCAATTTGGTCTTGGGTAAGATATATAGAACGTTTTCTGCCCGTATTTGAAGGCATTTGAAGAATATTTATAAAAAAGCGAAATATGTAACAACAACGAAAAGTGAACTTTATCGGCCGAAATTTGAATCGTATCTGCTGTGATCGGTCCCACAGACCGCTGAGGGAAGAAAAACTTTTAAAAAATAAAAGAAGGAATATAACTACCCAAATGCAACTTGGTATGTCACCTTGGACAACTGGTTTAGGAAGGTACTAGGAATGGCAATACCCATTCATTATTCAAAGGGGCGGAAGCATTTAATGGAACATGTCGCGCGGTCTGAAAGACCGCTCACAGCAGTTAAAGGTTAAAACGAAATTTGAATAAAACTCATTATTTTTATTATTACTAAGGTTATTTTAAGTAGAAAAATACAACATTTTTGTTTAACTTCTTTAAATTATTTGTATGCAACAAAGGGTTAACTGGGATATACCGAGTAAGAAAATATAGCGTTCAGTTTTATCTCATGTCGAAACACAGAGAAGAAGTTTGTAACACTTTTAAGAAAGCCCCCACTTCTTTTGGGCTGATTAATTAAATTCAGAGTAGGCAAACAGAGAACGGATTTCAGTAGAAGGATTAAATTACCAGACTGACGTCAACGAATCAAAGTCTTTCGTTAAAACGCTTGCGAAAAGGATAACGACGACACAAGCTCGGGATCGTTGCCAAATAGGTCAAGAACTCCCCCATCTTCACGTTTAATGTCAAAGGAGAAACCTAAAATCTTGACCGCATTTCTGTTTCGAATGAAGATTTTATTAGGCATCATTTGTGGAAGTCAACTGTATAAATTGTAGCCCGTCAGAAATTGAAATTCTTTTAAGTTCTTTTACCGCTCAGAATTTACGACCACGAAATTTATGGAAGCAGTTTTATTACCACGGAATATGAGAAATAACGTGATATATAATTTTTTTCCTCCTGATATCCTAGTGGTGTCATATTCAAGGCATCATTTATATATCTGTATGAATGAAACTATGGAAACTAAAGAACAACACAACTATTTAACCAGTTAACTGTGGCGCTCTAGTTTAAGACTGCGCACCGTTTTGTGTCGCCAGAATCGAGCCATGACGAGTATATTCGTCAGTCACAGAGTAAGTTTCGCTGGCAAGACATTGGATGAAAAAGATGGGTTTATTTTATAAAATTGAAACTTTTATTACTAATATTTACTTAGTTGGTTAACATAAGCATATATAACATACATATTAAAGTGGAAACGCAATAAATTAAATTAATACATACAAAAGTAAGAATTTAAATTCCTGCTGTGGAGTGATATTCAGCGAAACAGGGACTTTGCAATAGGACGATACACAATAGAACTTTGCAAATCGAACACCAGTAACGCGTTTCCTTCCTGATCTGCCCAACAGCTACCGAGCGGTAAAATCGCTGAACACTTGTAGTTCGGTCCGAGGTTCGAATCACGCGAACGGGCTGGCTGCATGGGCGTTTTCGTGGTTTCCCCCATGTGTAACGTGTATACGAGCCAGTTTCCCTTAGAAAGTCCCCCACGAAGGCATCCCTTCCCTTAGGCAGATAGCCCTCGTGTGCTTTGCCATAATTAAATAAACCAATCCAATCCTTAATTAAATATAATTGATTTGTAACTTCTACTAGAACTGACGTTAAGAATTGAAGTGCAAATAAATACCTCCATGCATAGGCCAACGTCGGGTTCCACGAGCAGTTGAATAGATTGAATGAAGAATAATATTGCGACTACGAGTTCGAACACCCTTGTTGGGCCCTTGAATAGAAATTTGAATTAATTTTTTTCCAATAAAAAAAATCTCTTGTAGAAGGAGAGCATGAATTTTCATTTTATCGGCAGATATTTCTGAAGTTGTGTCGTGGTCGCTCTCAGTAGTTTCATCGTAGGAACGTTCATCAGAGAATTCTAAATTAGATCAATTTCGAACTATTTATTCAATTTGGTCTTGGGTAAGATATATAGAACGTTTTCTGCCCGTATTTGAAGGCATTTGAAGAATATTTATAAAAAAGCGAAATATGTAACAACAACGAAAAGTGAACTTTATCGGCCGAAATTTGAATCGTATCTGCTGTGATCGGTCCCACAGACAGCTGAGGGAAGAAAAACTTTTAAAAAATAAAAGAAGGAATATAACTACCCAAATGCAACTTGGTATGTCACCTTGGACAACTGGTTTAGGAAGGTACTAGGAATGGCAATACCCATTCATTATTCAAAGGGGCGGAAGCATTTAATGGAACATGTCGCGCGGTCTGAAAGACCGCTCACAGCAGTTAAAGGTTAAAACGAAATTTGAATAAAACTCATTATTTTTATTATTACTAAGGTTATTTTAAGTAGAAAAATACAACATTTTTGTTTAACTTCTTTAAATTATTTGTATGCAACAAAGGGTTAACTGGGATATACCGAGTAAGAAAATATAGCGTTCAGTTTTATCTCATGTCGAAACACAGAGAAGAAGTTTGTAACACTTTTAAGAAAGCCCCCACTTCTTTTGGGCTGATTAATTAAATTCAGAGTAGGCAAACAGAGAACGGATTTCAGTAGAAGGATTAAATTACCAGACTGACGTCAACGAATCAAAGTCTTTCGTTAAAACGCTTGCGAAAAGGATAACGACGACACAAGCTCGGGATCGTTGCCAAATAGGTCAAGAACTCCCCATCTTCACGTTTAATGTCAAAGGAGAAACCTAAAATCTTGACCGCATTTCTGTTTCGAATGAAGATTTTATTAGGCATCATTTGTGGAAGTCAACTGTATAAATATTAGCCCGTCAGAAATTGAAATTCTTTTAAGTTCTTTTACCGCTCAGAATTTACGACCACGAAATTTATGGAAGCAGTTTTATTACCACGGAATATGAGAAATAACGTGATATATAATTTTTTTCCTCCTGATATCCTAGTGGTGTCATATTCAAGGCATCATTTATATATCTGTATGAATGAAACTATGGAAACTAAAGAACAACACAACTATTTAACCAGTTAACTGTGGCGCTCTAGTTTAAGACTGCGCACCGTTTTGTGTCGCCAGAATCGAGCCATGACGAGTATATTCGTCAGTCACAGAGTAAGTTTCGCTGGCAAGACATTGGATGAAAAAGATGGGTTTATTTTATAAAATTGAAACTTTTATTACTAATATTTACTTAGTTGGTTAACATAAGCATATATAACATACATATTAAAGTGGAAACGCAATAAATTAAATTAATACATACAAAAGTAAGAATTTAAATTCCTGCTGTGGAGTGATATTCAGCGAAACAGGGACTTTGCAATAGGACGATACACAATAGAACTTTGCAAATCGAACACCAGTAACGCGTTTCCTTCCTGATCTGCCCAACAGCTACCGAGCGGTAAAATCGCTGAACACTTGTAGTTCGGTCCGAGGTTCGAATCACGCGAACGGGCTGGCTGCATGGGCGTTTTCGTGGTTTCCCCCATGTGTAACGTGTATACGAGCCAGTTTCCCTTAGAAAGTCCCCCACGAAGGCATCCCTTCCCTTAGGCAGATAGCCCTAGTGTGCTTTGCCGTATTCTCAATTCGGATTTTCAAAATTTTTACTCTGTTAGACAATCCCCTCTTCTGATGATCTAAATTCCTGTGATGATGTGTAGGTAAAGGCGTAATTGCCTATGAACTCCGTAAATTGCACTTCCTTGATCCTTTATCAATACACCAATATACATTCCTGATCTTACGTTTGTAGCAATGCGAACACTTTCGCGTAGGGCTATTTTTTTCGATGTTCCGATTCCATAATCTGGAACATGATTCCCCCCTAATTGGCTTATATTAGGTTTGAATGGCCGAGTTGTGTCGATTTATTTCTTTCAACTGGATACGTTGCAAAAGTGTCTTCAATAAATTTGAGCAAAAAGTTGATACGCGATAATGTTCCTTTATTTTTTTTTATATAATATGAAAGCATTCAAACACATATTGTCTAAGAAATGGAAAAATATCTCTTTGAGTCGTTTTTTTGCTGTGGTATGATAATTTTGTCGCTATGGTAATTCCATCGCTCATATCCACTCTACTAATTTTTTTATTATAATCAATCACTAGCTCCGGTTTCTTTGTTATTATTTTTCTTTTCTCTGTTTCTATTACGTTGTCATTGTGTAGTCAGTACTTACTAAACAAACCTCCCTCTTATCTTTCCATTTCATTATACGCGAGTATACTCGTCAATACGCAAAATCTTGCCGCTTCTCCATGACGAGTATACTCGTCAATCACAGTTAACTGGTTAAATCACTTTACAATTCTTACTTAAATTATGGGCAAGGAAATAATTGAAAAAATAATTCTAAGAAGTTCCAAATAATGTTATAAATCAATAAAAGATTAATCTTTGAAAATCAAATATAAAAAACGGGTTAAAATGCTAAAATAGCTAAAAGACTTTAGGTTTGAAATCAAACAATTGTGGATATACACAAAAGCATGCTTAATTAATAAACACAATATCAGAAAAATCCCCTCGTGAAAATTTCGAAAAAGCAGACTAGTTCGATTTAGTTTATTAGCAAAGTGAAAATGTGTCAAAATGTTCTAGGGGAAGAATTTCTTAAAGTTAAAAATAATGCGGGATCGATCAATATTTAAAATTCTATTATGCCTCAAATTGTGTATGGCTGTGTATCATATTTATGGGGATTGGTTAAAAAAACGTCAAGGATTTGAAAGTGAAAAAAATATTGATTTTCCTGTCGAAGAAAATTTTTCTTTCTTCAGGAAACGAAGCTTAATATATAAAGCTCTGGACCATTTATCATGCAGAAAACTCTGTAAACATTGAACGGAGAGTTTTCCGAAGTGCTTTTTTGAAGGAATTTTAATCATCTAAATTAAGGCTTTTCAAGACATATCGTTTACAAAATCTGCCTTAGCATTTTTATTATTCTCCGCTGAATTCTTAGTAAAGTCTTGAAAATGGGGTTTACTTATCGTGTTCCTTTACGTCTTGCTCTAAATTGTAAGTAATTAAGTTATTTGATTATAAATTTGTTTTAGATTTTACGCTTTTTTTTCAATTCAGGCAGAAATTGAATGAAATACACCATTCTTGGGTATCTCATATTCGTAAGGCAATTTGAAGAGTAAAATCAAATGCTTCTTCAGATAAATCCTTCCTCCCGATTGCTGTTCGTAATCAAATTCTTCCATTCCAGTTTCGATTATATTCACTGGTAATTTGAGGACAGTAATCAAATCCTTAAGGCAGCTTGAGAAATTAAAGAAGTAAATTAAATGAGGATATAACCGCATATTTATAACCATTTATATATGTAAAATAATGCGTAGAATATGAAGGAAAAAATTCATAAAGCAATAAATATGGAAGAATTAAATATAGAATTATGAAAATTACTTAAACTGAGTTAACAACAAAATAAATAATTAAAATGGCTCTAATTACTTCCTTGTACGAAGTAAAAGGGAAGTATTGTAATCGTGAAAAGTTTCAGGCAGCATATTTCAACGAAAATATCCATTTTGACCGCTATCGAATGCAATTTAACGATGTTTTTGCGTGTACGTAAGGACAGAATAAAATACTCTTTTCCTTCAAAAAAATTATATAACTGCTTTAAAATTAATTCTGAAGAGAATTTTTCGTGGCGTCTGTACGAACGTATGTACGTACGTGCGTGCGTACGTACGTATCTGGCATAACTCAAAAGCGAGTAGCCTCAGAACGCTGAAATTTTGTATATAGGACTGCTATACCATGTAGATGTGCACCACGTATTTTGGTTGCAATCGGCCGCATCAAACGTCTATAAATATATTTATATACATATCCACTCTGTTACCCGGCTCAGTGATCTCAGTTTCTTTACTCTTATATGTTTGTAAATGTACATTTTTAAATGATAAAATTAAAAATTGCTTTAAAAATGATTGTATTATGTTGTTTTAATCTTCCGGTTAAGATTTTTATGCCTTTAGTAAATCTGTATGCAATATTTTTAGAATTATCAACAATTTTAAAGTTGTCTAAGTGCCGCTCAGCCTTTTTTTTATGGCGGCCATTGATGTTTACATTTGAAACAGGAGAATAGTGGATTTGTTGCCAATCTAGAGAAACTTAACTTTGCAACAACAAAGATAACGCTTTCATTTATTATTGCCAATTAAATCATGCTTAATTCTTTCTGGAATTTTTTCGAGAAATAAGTGTTTAAGATTTACTCGTAATTTTTAATATAGATATTTTGAGTTTTTATTTATTTTTGCCTTCTCGCGAAGTGATAACTGAATTTAACTGAATGAGAAATACTCAATCGTCTGTGAAAAACTGTTTCTTTTTTTGTTTTGTTTGCTTAATTTCTTTTATAGATCCTTCTAGCTTTATTATAGTATTTGAATAGAACATGTGGCAACGATTAGATGATTCTATTCTTTAAATGATATAAATTTTGTGCATTCTGAGTTATAATATGAACGAAATATATAAGTTAACTGTTATATAATTATTGGATTATATAACAGTTAACTTAGTTTCCGTTATATAATTATTATATAAGTTAACTGTTATGTAATTTTAATACTGTTAAGTGAATCTATCGCCAGAGTGTCGCCATGGTAAACAAATACTAGAGTGAATTTTAAAGAATGCATTTATTCTATTGTGGTTTATGCGCTGTCGGCGAAGTAGATTTAATTCAACCCAATAAGTTTAAATGAAATGCAAGAAAAAATGCGTATAATTTAATATTCCTTACAAGGAAGTCATGTGGTGTGCACATCAGATTTTTTATATTATACTAAGACAACGAAATACAATGGACACGAGTTTAATATTTCTTGATTTTAGCTTTATCGACATAAATGTCATAAACTTTACTAAAATTTTAAGAAATTCAACTGCTATAGAGTGCCATTATTATGAATAAGCAAAATACACAGGGTATTTATAAAGTCCCGGACGCATTTTGATGTTTAATAACTCATAAAATAATAAAGATAGATTAAAATTAATAACATAAATGGTTAGATAGACTAAAAAGTTTCCTAACCCTTGTCAATGAACTTCCACGTGTGCCCGCTTCGTCGCGTGGAGAATATGAAGTCGATATTCAATTTCACGCCAAGTACCGGCAAGCATGTCGGCATCCACAGAGGCTATTTCGGTTGTCATTCTGGCTTTTAGGTCATCCATGTTCGACCCTCACCTCTTGTAAACGTTGTCCTTTACAAATCCCCAAAGGAAAAAAGTCCAGCGGCGTTATATCAGGTGATCTGTGTGGCCAAGGAATTGAAACTCCACGCCCAATCCATCTTCCTGTAAAATGGTCATTCAAAGAACTACTAACAATAGTACCTCCAATGGGGAGGTGGTGCACCATCTTGTTGCAAAAAGACAATGACTCGGTCGTGCATTAGTCCACACCACACATTAACCTTTGGGGAATCCCTTTTATGCCTAACGGTACTCATGCGGGTTTTCAGATCCCCATATGCGCACATTATGGCGGTTAACAATGCCAGTAAGATGAAAGGATGCTTCGCCAGAGAACATTATGCGCTTCAGGAATTCAGTATCATCTTCCTTAGTATATCCTTAGCAAACAAAAGAGAGAAAAATGCAATTAATAAGCAGACGATATTTAGATAAGTACAGATATTTAGACTGGAAAATGAAATTATCTGAAATTAACCACACGCGCAGACGATATTTCCAAAAGTAAAGATATTCAAACCTGAAAAGGAAAATATATAAGTTATTTCATCCATAAATACCATCAGTTTGTTTATATCTTTATTATTTTATGAGTTATTAAACATCAAAATGGGTCTGGGACTTTATAAACACCCTGTATATCTGCTGAAGATAAAAAGGCGCTTTCGTGAAATGCTGAACCTTCGAAAGGAAATCTTTTAATGACGAATTTCTTGCAGTTAACGAGTTCTTACAATGATATGATTCTTGCCTGTTCTCGTCTAAGTGTTAATAACCCTAATCTAAAACTAAGTTTGAAGAAATCCCAAGTTTTTAAATTTTTACCATTTAGCATATGGTAATAAATTGTGCTGCAAACAACTGTCTGTATTACATACTGAAAAATTCATAGCTAATTAGAAAGACAGCTTAAGACTTTTCGAAACTTAAGTCTTAAATCTGCTTATGATAACATCTAGTGAGAGTAGCCTCTGGGAAATTAGAGAAACTAATTTAGATTCTTACGCAAGATTTAAAAGTTTTCGTAATTTTAATTGTTAGTGTTCTGGTCTCGGTATGTTGTAAAATTAGACCGAATTTAAGAAAATTTAAGGATTCATTTTTCTGCTCACTCGTTATAAATAATGAATTAGTTTTGTTTTCGCGTTTTTCAAAATTCCTGCTGTTCCCGCGAAATTGGAGAGTACAATCCCCCTCCCACCACAGCTCCTCAGGAGATATCGCGATGAGTCATTAAGAAGAACTGGGTAGTTTCTTTGTGAATAAGTTAGTCTTCGTTATATTGAAGACGTGTCTTAGTTTAAGCTTCCCTCGAAATGTTTAGTTTCATTCCATTTGTAATTCTGCTACAATATTAGCTGTAATTTTCACATCTTTTGTTAATCAATATGGATTAACATATTGATTAATAATTAATCAATATGGATGGTTTAGACATTATTGGAATAAGAAGGGGGAAAAAAACCTTTAGCCCTTTATAAAGATTATCAATATCGAATTCAGAATATAAATAAGGAAAATGTAATTTATTGCATTTGCATAACTGAAAGAATTAAAAGCTGCAAAAGCGCAATTAAGACCAAAAAAGTCGTCGTTTTAGAAGAAAGAACTTCGTTTTAGAACGAATATTTATTCTGAAAGATTTTGTTATAACTCACGTTTATGCAGAATTTTGAAAGAATATTGTTTTTTACTTTAGGAAACAATTTTTAAATTCATCGCCAAAATAATCGCAGAGATTGCACATCTCTCTCTTTTTAAATACAGTATTAGCTTCATTCAGGCAAAGATCTGAGATCGTAAATATTTTTCATTTTAAATCTAAAGATTTTTTGCTTTTCTACATTTCGGGAGAGGCAAAAGTCAACTCGGCCCCGCCCACTATTTGGGACACACAACACCTTTGGGAAGGAGGGTAATGATTTTGGTTTTATTAGATTACGGCAAAGCACTCGTGGGCTATCTGCCTTAAGGGAGGGATGCCTTCGTGGAGGACTTTCTAAGGAAACTGACTCGTATACATGGGAGGGTAATGAAAATTGATGATTTCACGGAAACAGGAATCGCGGAAAAAGGAAGACACCATAAATAATTCTCATAGTTAATTCTGTTTCTAAATTTGCTTCTTTCATATCCGATTGCTGTTTGTGCTTATTCTTTCAATATTTTGACCTAATGTATTTTCAAATAGAAATTTATACAGATATTTCCAAGTGTGACAAATGTATTCAGTTTTTCTTTGGTATTGAGTTTAAACCTAATTTTGAATACTGAATGAAATTAAGTAAAATAGGTTATACTTTTCTTCCTCTAAGACGTTATCCTTTATTTTCTTTATATAAGTTTCCTTATAGAGACATTAGATAATTTCGGAGCAGGAGAGATGAAAAATGAGCAATGCCCTTCACCGGAACTCGAAACACGGACCTTTCGAATACGCGTCGAGCGTGCTGACCACTACACCACGAAGACATGCTAAGAAGTTCCAAGTTGCGCCGCTGATTAACTTGCAGGCTTTGCAAGTTTTGTTCCGGCTGTCTGAGTTAGTTGCTATAGAGCGCTGAAAGTAGGTGAATGATTGAGCGAGACCGTTAGTCAGGATTGGAGATGTTGAGAGGGCGTGACTACCTTGTCACGTGAGGTGTGAAGTAGTCGTTGATACGTTGCGATATTTCGGGTTAGAAAAGCTGAAGAAAACTTTAAATATACAAAACAGCAGAAATAATTACATAAAAGGGAAATTTTTCTAGTAATCATTAGAGTAACATCTTATAAAATAAACCAAATTTCATCACTTAATACAGTCTAGCAGTCCTGTTAGTTGCAGTTCGTAGTCCATGATATTGTGATGGGGGGGTGTAAACATAATCATGTTTTCATTATAACATTCGAAGATGTTTCAGGAAAGCAAATATGCAATTATTTTAGTAAAGTTACAAAATAACAGAATAAATGCAGAACACCTACTAACACAAAATACATATATACAAATTCAAGATGTCTATCCCAGAACATACTATACATACAGTTTTATAGCAACTTTCGTAAGTGATGTAAAGCCACGTATACTTATTTCTAATTATTTATCGCATAATTTGATGAGGAGAAAGATTTTGCATCATGTTAAAATGTTAACTGTTGAAACATATTTCGCGATTCTTAGCGACAAAATTTGGCAACGAAGTTAAGTTGTCAAAACTGTTAATGAAGATTAACTAAACTCACAATTTCAAAACTGCAACTATTCTTTTGATTTTATTGTCATTTTAGTTTTAAGCAGCATATACTCTAGAAAGGAATATGGTTTGATTCAATATTAAGTTAGTGTTAATTTAGGAAATAAGTTAATATTACTTCTGTCAGGTGTTTGTTAAAGTAATAACCCAGTGCATAAATACACACTAAGGAGAAGTTACTAAAAATAACATTGCTGTTTAATAAAGGAGAACTTCTTCGTTAGTCACGAAATTATTTTAATTAAAGCGCTTACGTAGGTTTTCGCTTTCTTATGCGTAGCCGAGAAAATTAAACTTCTGAACCATAGTTTGATCCGGGTTTGATTCTGAACGAGCTGCGTAATAGCGTGAGTGTTTTTGTACAGTGGGGGTAAAAAAAAAGTATCGGCAATTGCCTATAATTGATAAATGCTTTACAAATCATCGTGTGATGATAACATCGCAGACATGCTTTTTTCAGACTTATAACTGTAAATAGATATTACCATAATAATTTGTGAGCGGAAGATGGAAAGAAGGATAATTTGTTTTTCATATTTTATATTAAGTAATAAATTTTTGCTGAGAAAATAAGAAGGAATCTTAAGCATAGAAACTTAATGCAACTTATTGCACTTAATAGAATTTTAAACCCACATAGGTAACTAATAAAGACCATTAATAAATAATTTTGTATAAAGTTTTTACTGGTAATTTTTCATAAAAAGTATAATAAGTTGCATTTAATTTTCTATGTTTAAGTTTCCTTCTTATGTTTCTCTTTGCGATGTTTTCTCCCACGATGTTTTGTAGCACGACGCTTTCGCCTTGCGTTCTTTTCTCTGCGACGTTTTCGTCCGCGATCTTTTTGTCACGATGTTTTCGACTGTAACCATATCAATGTACGTAGAGCCGTCATAATTCCATCAATGAAGCACACGTTACCAATTCCATTTGTGTAAGTGTGGGGGGGAGGGCTGCCCGTTCAGCCGGAAATTACGACGCTCCTTCCAACATGTTTTACACTCGGTTTTAAATGTTGTTTTCCCAGTTCGGTGTTAAGTTTTCCCACACATATTGTCGCCCATCACTCTCGAAAATGTTAAACTTCGTTGGAGAAAATAACTGTGTTCCAAAAGTCGTCTGATAAATTAATATGAGATTTTGCAACATCTAATCTCTTTCTCCTGTTTATTTCTAAAGTGAAAGGTTTCTTTCTAGCTGCCCTTGCATAACAACTTCATCCATGTCACACATTCTGTATCGTCTGCACACTACAAGTTTTATGCGAAGTATTAGCAACATTTATGGGTAACAAGGGTGCACTTAATTTAGGGTTTTTCTCAACCTCTTTGATAATGCCCCGTTTTCCCTTTTAGAAAAAATATTCGAGGCCGTCCACTTCTAATCTTATTTTTCTTCGATCCTGTCTCTTTGAACTTTTTTACAACACTTCTAACAGTAAATAACCTTAAGTTCAGTTGCATTCCTATAGCACGATCAGTAAAACCTTCATTCTTGAGCTGAGTAATCATGTTTTTAACATTAACGTCCAACTCCTTCGACTTTGAAACTGTATTAGCAAAATAACGTTTTGAAAGTTTTGAAGTAGAACTGCGGACTTTAAGGGGACAGTGGACGTTCAAATACTTTTTTTTTAAAGTTATTGTCATAAAATTATGAAATTTTGCATGCATGTATATTTTACTATAATTATATCAAATATCTTTGAAAAAAATTTCTGGATCATTGCAATTTAATTTTTTTTTTCAAATTTCTTTTGAATTTTTTAAATTTTTTCAAAATGCTCCATGCGACTTAATTTTTTTCTGTTTCATGTTATTTTTGCTTTATTTTTATTAAAAATGCATTGCAAACACAACTTGGTATCAATTAGCAAATTGCATAAAATGTTAGTTTTTAATTAATATTTCTTTCACATATACCTGAATTTTGGACAAAATTTCCCACTTTAATACACTTTAATTGGACTTTTATCCCCTTAATGAATTCGCTTTCAAAAATGCATACCAATTTTTGTTACATGTATAAATGGGAATCTAAATTACAGTCATTTTGAACATAAAATAAAGCACATGGAGCATTTTGAAGATGTAATAATAAGAGAAAATTTCATTGAGAAAAATAAATTTTAAGAATATTTTTACCCTTACCTATTATATTTACATCTTAACATGTCCTAATATATGATTTCATTTAATATAAAATATTTTAACATTATTTTACGTATGCATAAATAATGTTTTTACTAGTAAAATTGTAGAATGGTAAGAAATACTAAATATTATTTTAGAAATTTTCTCGTACACTTTCAGTAAATTCACACAAATACTTTTTTTTAAAACTAAGAATCACTTTAAAAACGTCCTGCACCATATGTTTCCTCTTTCGCATTTACATTTTCATTATGTTTACCTACCTTACATAATTTTTAGTCCAAAGGGATTTGAATCCCGAAGGACTATTAGTTTCGTTTTGGCATTTTGCGTCGGACGGATAAATGTCGGTTCACTTTTCAAACTGTTGCCATAAAATGTTAGAGTCCTGCATTATATTTGAAGAAATTAAATAATGAAAATCTGCGTAAATGTATGTATATTTCTCACATTGTCATAAAATAACGGTACATAGAGTCATCGAATTTTGAATAACGTAATCCTCCAACGAATATGAGCATGTGGAAGACCAAATTTGAAATTTAAATTTGTTTTATGATCGATTTCCTATTTTTTAAAACTTTGACGAATTTTTGATTAACAAACTCAAGGATTTCAAAGCGAGCAATGGCCACGTTGTGCAGAAAAAACATTTTTATCTCCAGCGCGTGAGTCTCTGTATCGGAAATTCTAAAGATATGCTCGTTTTAAAACTATTTTGCGATATTGCTGTTGCACTGGATCTTATGGTTTAAGTGCGAGGAACATGATATTTAATAAAGAAAGGTAACACACAAAATGTTAAAAAACGCCCCTTTGGACGTAATTTAAAATCTGAAACATTTCAGATTTTGTTTTGGTAATTATTTTCTTGTATCCAGTCGAACCCTCTTTTTGCTTTGATGTATGCGACGTTTATCTTGCCTCTGTCCAATAGATATTGAACATGAATTTGTATCTTTATGTTTCATACCTAAAGTATTAAAACACTCAAAATTGAAGTCTCTAATTGCTGTGATAACAGTTATTTCGAGTCTGTTTTCAATAAAAATGTTTCCTTTGGGCAGTTCTTCCAAATGTCGCTATGTGAACTCTCATTAGTGTTTTGTATTTTTTCAGATATGGATCTTGCTAAAAGCTGATTACTGGCTAGTCATTGATACACTGGCAATATTTTGGATAAAACATTTACTGTTGATTTGTTTTTCATGAATGAGATCTAGGTTTCATATTTTTAGCAATGCTACACTTTCAAAAATAAAAAAATGACATGACGTCTGTTGGGTATTTATAATGTCTGGGTAACTCATCCGTGAAACGAACTTTCATAAATAGCAGTCTTCATAACCTTACACATTTATATCTTACTAACAGTAAAAATAGTGTTGCGGAAATTAAAATAATGTTTCTCAAATGTTTCTTTACCTTTTTATTGACATTTAAATGTCCTTTTAAATCTCACAAAAAAAGGTAAACAAGCGTATTCAAACGCTTATAACTTCTTTAAAAATAATTTTACATAAAAGCGGTTTTTTGTAGACGATAGAGTTAAAACCGAAGAATATTATCATATGAAATTTTTATTTCCTAATTTTTTGTCGATTTTTGCTAAAATCATCGTCCACTGTCCCCTTAAATCTAACAGGATTTCTTATCAGTCTAAACACGTGACATCAACATAACAAAATTTGCATAGCACTGACAATTTTGCCGATACATTTTTGACATGTAAATTTACGTTTTTGTTGTATATTTTGTGAAAAAGGGCATATTAAATTGAAAGTTTCATCAGATTTATGCGTTTATTACCTCCTGTGTTCGTTATATTCAGCTCAAATTGTCAAGCATTTCCTTTGGTAGGTAAAGCCCACCATCGGCCGAGCGGTAAAGTTGCTGAACACTGGTAGTTCGGTCCGAGGTTCGAATCCCGCGAACGGGCTGACTGCATGGGTGTTTTCGTGGTTTTCCCCATGTGTAACGTGTATACGAGCCAGTTTCCCTTAGAAAGTCCTCCACGAAGGCATCCCTCCCCTTAGGCAGATAGCCCTCGTGTGCTTTGCCATAATTAAATACACCACCACCTTTGGTAGGTGAAATGATCAATTATAGGCAGTTGCCAATACCTTTTTTACCCACCGTAACCCTTTCTTAACCCTTTCCGGCACGCTACCTTTTAAAGTTGGAGTTTTGATTTAAAAAAAAATGTTAGGCAGTCTAATTAGGCCTAGAGAAGTACACAAGTAAAATTTTGGGAAGATAACACTTATCGTTTTAATTATGTGGGTGTGTCCAAAATGGGCAGACTGATTGAATAAAGCTTCGAAAAGAGTGCTGAAACGAGCATTGTTGTCAATGAACTGACCGATGAGATGCGGAGAAACAGAGAATACAGACTATCAGTTGTCCTAGATGATCGGTGAGCCCAGTCTGGGCACACCTAGGGTTCGCCGTTTGATTTTAGGCAAGATTTCAAGGTAAAAATTTAAAACTAATGTAAAATAAGGAGATTAGCATACAGTCAAAAAACAGCATAGAAATTTCTTTTCAAACAATTCCTTTTATATCCTAAAAAAAATCTGGAAGATTTCTTTGAAAAATGAGGGTCTTAAAAAACTAAACATGGAAAAAATATATGAACTGTTTTGTGTTGAGCTGCCATCTACGATAATTAAAGATGGTTCAGAGTAACCTATAGCAACCTAATAAATCCTTTCTCATTCAATTTTTCTGTGCGTACAGTTGAAAATATTTAGGTGTGTCCACACCGGACACTCTGTGCCGCAAAGAGTTAACATGTTATGTAAATACGAGCCAGCGTCTGTCAGAAAATCATTATTGAAAGCATCCCTTCCCATACACAGATAACCTTTGTGTGAGTTGCTGTATTTAATTCCCCATTTTCAGCTATAAAATGTGGCATATTTTTATGTACCTTTTATGTGATGCATTTCTGCTTAGTCGAAGATACAGTCTTTTGCATTAAGCTGTCCGTAACCAATTAATTTATGAAATCATAAGTTTTCATCTCAAGGTATTAAAGTAATTATTAGTTTTTTACTTCTTCATCATCACTTTTTGTCGTAGACGCATAATTCTGTACGAAACGGTTTTGCACAACGTGGAATTATTTTAGCTATCCTATTCTTTATGAACGTTTGTATCGTTAGGTTTTCCCTTTTCTTCTGACACCAGTTGTTGCGTTATTTTCTTCCTTCACGCTCGTACGGTGTTCGTAGATTTGGAGTGAATAACGACGACACTTGATGAAGTATCGAAACACACTTTATTTAGCCAATGTTTCAGGACAGCTCTAAAAACACATTTTACAATCGTCGGAGATCTACTATAAACATGCTGGAACAAGCAGCGACACAGCCTTCAGGTTATCAGGCTATCACGGTGGAGACAGCTTCACTGCAAAGCGCCAGAGTACAGCTCCCGACTCTGCTCGGTCTTTCTCGGAATTCTCGGAACTCCACGTGCTCTCGGAACGATCAGCGGTACAGCCTTCACACTCTCAGGCAATAACGGTGGAGACAGCTTCACTGCAAAGCACCAGAGTACAGCTCCCGAATCTGCTTGGTCGTTCTCGGAACTCCACGTGCTCTCGGAATGATCAGCGACACAGCCTTCACACTGTCAGGCAATAACGGTGGAGACAGCTTCTTGCAAAGCACCCGACTCTGCTTTCCGGAGTACAGCTCCCGACTCTGCTTGGTCGTTCTCGGAACTCCACGTACTCTCGAGACTCTGCACGCTTCAACTCGCGATGCACTCGACCTCGACGACACACAGAGCACAGCTCCTGACTCTCGGTTCAGTCGTTTCCGAAGCTCAACACGCTCTCTCGACGATGCACTAACCCCGATACTCTACGAGACTCTTTCGGTGCACTCGACGACCCACTCGGCACTCGCTGGCCGGCTGTCAACGCGATCGCCTCCGCAGGGATTGACTCGCTAGACGAGACACACTCACTCGATGAGAGACACACACACTTACTGACTCTAAGTTCCAAGTACCGCTGGATGCGCCGCTGATTAACTTGCAGGATTTGCAAGTTTTGTTCCGGCTGTCTGAGTTAGTTGCTATAGAGCGCTGAAAGTAGGAGAATACATGAGTGAGACCTAAGTCAGGATTGCAGATGTTGAGAGGGCGTGACTACCTTGTCACGTGAGGTGTGAAGAAGTCGTTAATACGTTGCGAGATTTTAGGTTAGAAATGCTGAAGAAAACATTAAATGTACAAATTTGCAGAAATAATTACATAAAAGGGAAATTTTTCTAGTAATCATCAGAGTAACAACATATGGAATAAACCAAATTTCATCACATAATACAGTCTAGCAGTCCTGTAAGTTGAAGTTCTGAATCCGTGATAACGTGATGGGTGTGGTGTAAACAGAATCATGGTTTCATTATAACAGTCGAACATGTTTCAGGAAAGCAATAATTTTAGTAAGAGTTACGAAATAACAGAATAAATGCAGAACAAATGTTAACACAAAATACATATATACAAATTCAAAATGTCTGTCCCAGAGTATACTTAGAATAAGTCACATATCACGTGAGCGGAACCAGGCATTCTGATTCGCTTAGCGTAAACTTGTCCAAAACTACTTACTGAATGCGGACCGGCAGGGTTTATATAGCTTTCGGCTTGTGTTCGGGAACATTCTGGGGTAAACCTGTAAGAATTCGTTCCAGAAGGTTCTCCAACCGTCCATGGTATATCGCCAATTCTGTCGCCAAATGGGCGATTTCTCGCCAAATGTGGCAACCCTGTTTTCCCTTGCCATTTTATGGCAACCCTAAAACTGCTTTGCGGGGAAGCCATCTCACCGCGCCTTTACATTTCGTAATAGTATTTTCTAAAATAGTCATGAATGAGAAAAATAGAAACCGGAATGTAAAGCGTTTCAATATCAGTAAATGCTTCTTATTGATAGTAATTTGAATCATTATGTCAAATCTGTGTTTTAATTGCAATTTTTAAATATATTTCAGGTGTCATGGCTGTTGACGGCATCTGTTATTCTTAAGACCTCACACAATGCTTATTTTAAGAAATTCCAAGAAGCCTATGTTACGTAAGCTTATGTGACATCACGCATTGAGTTTGCGGGTAATTTCTTTCAAGAAAAAAATTATTAATTATCGCTATATTTCCTTTAAAATAAAGACGACAAAAATCATGTGTGATGGATGCTACTTAATTTCGTCAGAGTTTTGAACACAACAGAGCATCTATGTAATTAAATTGATCGTATTTGAACTATTCATGAAACTTCGTTCGAACTTCGGTTTTGAACGAATTGATCAGCTACATTTTACAACGTTATCAGAGGAAGCTGTAGTTATGACATGAAGAATACCTCAAATTGATACCGAAATATAATGTTTCATAACTTTTGAAGTAAAAAATATTATACGTACTTTTATATTTATCGTACGCAGTTTCAATCTTTAGTGTACTTTATACGCAAAATACGTTTCGCTCTGCCAGCACCATGAAAGACTATTTTAAATCAAGATTCCATAAAACAGGCATCACATTTTAGAGCTTAAATTAGCAATTCATTCGTGACCTTGTCGTTGTATTTTAAAATCTGAACCGAGCGTTATTTATGTATCGTACAGAAGATATTAATAAACGAAGAAAATGGTTTTAGCTAAATACGGAAGACTTTTTCTGACGATTTTAGCAATATATAAATTTTAAACTCTGAAGATTCTGAAAAAAATTGGCATCATGTTTTGCGGTGAAACAACATTGTGCAAAGTGAGGTCTCACGGAAAAAGAAAACGGAAGTTTTGATGAACAGCAATGACTGCATTGTTTGATGAAACAGAACAGATCAACAGCAGCAACAACGGATCACATTACCTGCAGGATTTCACCACTATGCCATCCCATGCAAGTGTCCGGAATCCCATGGGCCGAATGCATCCACCTCATCCTAGGCCAACTGGTAAGTCTATTTTTTCTCTTAACCCCTTGAGTACATTTGACGTCTGAGACACGCCATTCACTTTTTTCCCCCTAGGAGCGGATGAGGTGTCTCAGACGTCAAACCAAAAATTAAACTCTTGGGTACATTTGACGTCTGCGAGACGCCATTCGCTTGTTTTCCCTAGGAGCAGATAATTCACATACTTAGCACAGAACATTCAAATGCTGGAAAAAATGAAGGTGGGGATAGCGAAAATATTATAAAACCGGCATCTGTGCTTGAGTATAATAAAGGTATGGGAGGCGTTGATAAACAAGACCAATTGCTAGCGTGCTTCCCAGTTATGAGAAAATGTGTAAAGGGTTATAAGAAAATGTTTTTTTATCTAATAGATATGGCCTTTAATAATGCTCATGTTTTATATTCTAAAATCAACTGCACAACCAAGGCAGGCATTACTTCCTTTCGTTTAGCTATTTCCGAAGAATTTCTGGAGCAATTGTCATTGCCAAATTATAAACGTCGTCGACGCCCTTCAAGTAGCGATACAAAAAAAAAAAAAAAAAAAAAAAAAATTCGTTTGGCAGCGAAAAAATGGGCACGCTTTTCTGAGAACATTCCGTCAACTAAGTCCAAGCAACACCCTGGAAAAAGGTGCCGTGTTTGTTATAAGCATCATATTAGGAAAGACACTATGCGGCAGTGCAAACTGCAAAGTAGCACTGCATTTACTTAAAATATCCTGGAAAAAGGTGCCGTGTTTGTTATAAGCATCATATTAGGAAAGACACTATGCGGCAGTGCAAACTGCAAAGTAGCACTGCATTTACTTAAAATATCCTGGAAAAAGGTGCCGTGTTTGTTATAAGCATCATATTAGGAAAGACACTATGCGGCAGTGCAAACTGCAAAGTAGCACTGCATTTACTTAAAATATCCTGGAAAAAGGTGCCGTGTTTGTTATAAGCATCATATTAGGAAAGACACTATGCGGCAGTGCAAACTGCAAAGTAGCACTGCATTTACTTAAAATATCCTGGAAAAAGGTGCCGTGTTTGTTATAAGCATCATATTAGGAAAGACACTATGCGGCAGTGCAAACTGCAAAGTAGCACTGCATTTACTTAAAATATCCTGGAAAAAGGTGCCGTGTTTGTTATAAGCATCATATTAGGAAAGACACTATGCGGCAGTGCAAACTGCAAAGTAGCACTGCATTTACTTAAAATATCCTGGAAAAAGGTGCCGTGTTTGTTATAAGCATCATATTAGGAAAGACACTATGCGGCAGTGCAAACTGCAAAGTAGCACTGCATTTACTTAAAATATCCTGGAAAAAGGTGCCGTGTTTGTTATAAGCATCATATTAGGAAAGACACTATGCGGCAGTGCAAACTGCAAAGTAGCACTGCATTTACTTAAAATATCCTGGAAAAGGTGCCGTGTTTGTTATAAGCATCATATTAGGAAAGACACTATGCGGCAGTGCAAACTGCAAAGTAGCACTGCATTTACTTAAAATATCCTGGAAAAAGGTGCCGTGTTTGTTATAAGCATCATATTAGGAAAGACACTATGCGGCAGTGCAAACTGCAAAGTAGCACTGCATTTACTTAAAATATCCTGGAAAAAGGTGCCGTGTTTGTTATAAGCATCATATTAGGAAAGACACTATGCGGCAGTGCAAACTGCAAAGTAGCACTGCATTTACTTAAAATATCCTGGAAAAAGGTGCCGTGTTTGTTATAAGCATCATATTAGGAAAGACACTATGCGGCAGTGCAAACTGCAAAGTAGCACTGCATTTACTTAAAATATCCTGGAAAAAGGTGCCGTGTTTGTTATAAGCATCATATTAGGAAAGACACTATGCGGCAGTGCAAACTGCAAAGTAGCACTGCATTTACTTAAAATATCCTGGAAAAAGGTGCCGTGTTTGTTATAAGCATCATATTAGGAAAGACACTATGCGGCAGTGCAAACTGCAAAGTAGCACTGCATTTACTTAAAATATCCTGGAAAAAGGTGCCGTGTTTGTTATAAGCATCATATTAGGAAAGACACTATGCGGCAGTGCAAACTGCAAAGTAGCACTGCATTTACTTAAAATATCCTGGAAAAAGGTGCCGTGTTTGTTATAAGCATCATATTAGGAAAGACACTATGCGGCAGTGCAAACTGCAAAGTAGCACTGCATTTACTTAAAATATCCTGGAAAAAGGTGCCGTGTTTGTTATAAGCATCATATTAGGAAAGACACTATGCGGCAGTGCAAACTGCAAAGTAGCACTGCATTTACTTAAAATATCCTGGAAAAAGGTGCCGTGTTTGTTATAAGCATCATATTAGGAAAGACACTATGCGGCAGTGCAAACTGCAAAGTAGCACTGCATTTACTTAAAATATCCTGGAAAAAGGTGCCGTGTTTGTTATAAGCATCATATTAGGAAAGACACTATGCGGCAGTGCAAACTGCAAAGTAGCACTGCATTTACTTAAAATATCCTGGAAAAAGGTGCCGTGTTTGTTATAAGCATCATATTAGGAAAGACACTATGCGGCAGTGCAAACTGCAAAGTAGCACTGCATTTACTTAAAATATCCTGGAAAAAGGTGCCGTGTTTGTTATAAGCATCATATTAGGAAAGACACTATGCGGCAGTGCAAACTGCAAAGTAGCACTGCATTTACTTAAAATATCCTGGAAAAAGGTGCCGTGTTTGTTATAAGCATCATATTAGGAAAGACACTATGCGGCAGTGCAAACTGCAAAGTAGCACTGCATTTACTTACTTGCTTTGAAAAATATCACACTCTGCATAATTATTAGTAATTGGTTTTTTGTTATAGCTTGAATTTATTTCATTTAGTTTTATTTTGTTGTTATTAATTTATTTTTGTTTTGCAATTCTAATTACTTGAAGACATCTTAATACTACATATGTCAACAATATTTTAGAAATAAATAAATTCTTACATAAAATGCTCTGCTTTTTTTTACATTCTACTCCAAGCAACCAAAAATTATATCCGTTCCACGTGCAAATATTTTCTCAAATAAATCCGTATCCAAGGAGTTAAAACACTAAATAAAAATCTATAAAAAGTACTTTCCAAGCACTTATACCGCAATATTTATGTGCCAAACTAGTACGAGTGGAAAATAATAAGATCCATTTTGGTAATTTTCGATGTATGTTACGCTGCCATATCCTATGACTCTGTGGCAATAACGTTACGAAGCTAAGCCTGAAAATTCTTTTATTGCATTATCAGGACTTGTATTTCTCCTTATGGGGGCTCATGCACCTTAAACCCCTTATGATCTTCGAACATGTGAGTGTTGCAAGAAATGGGATATTTTATTTATTTTAAAAGCAATTAATTACTTCCAACTTTTTACAGCTGACTACATAATATGGCTGCTTTGGAAACTAGTAACCAGAAAGTTGTGTTGCCACAAATACTTTTGTAATTTAATCGCTTTGTGACAAAATGTTTCGTCATGTTTCCACCTTGCGCGCATGATATTTTAAAAATGGATAATGGTACATACTTGAATTTTAATGGAATTCGTTTTATGGGCATTATTTTCTATCTGAACCCAAAATTTGATGAATATTTTAATATTAAAAAAATATGCACTAAAATATTACAGACGATTTTAATAAAATACATTTTATAAACTCAACTCCAAGCAAAATAAAAATTTAACATGAAATTCTTCGAATATTCGGTTCACAGTTGTTTCCAACTGTTATAAATGCTGCATATTAAATATGGAATTTAATTATGCGACAGAATGTTTTAAACTGTGCTGGCAAGGTGGAAACATGACGAAAAATTTTGTCACAAAGCGGATTAAATTATAAAAATATTTGTGGCAAAACAAGCTTTCTGATTTCTATTTCAGAAAGCAGCCGTATTATGTAGTCAGCTGTAAAACGTTGGAAGTAATTGCTTTCAAAATAAATAAGTTATCCCAATACTTGCAACAGTCACATATTCGAAGATTTTATGGGTTTTAAGGTGTATGAGTCCCGTTAAGACATAACATAAAGATTAAAATTATAAGTCATTAAGCATGTCGACCTCAAATCTAACGATTTGAGTCTTTTACTCTAACAAGTAAAGAATTGTAATAATTTGAAAGGTAAATGACAGATTTTTATGCCGCATGGCGATCTGTCAGGTTGAGGTGCAACTATTCGAACCATGTTATACTTTGATAAAATGCTTATATTATGAGAAAGAACGCAAGGACTATATATCTGAGAGAAATTATAAAGCACGCAACTGGTCTATGTCTGAGGGAATAAGACTGAATATCTTCGTGGAGAACTTTATAAAGGTTTGATTTGATTTGATTTATACGAGATCGTATGGAGTATGGAAAAGACGTCAAGATGAGAAGGGTTTAATTACCCTTTATTCTCCACGATATTACAGTCACTCGCGCACTTAGGTATACAAAGACAAACCACTTGTGGTCTGAACGTAAAAATATAAAAACTAACTAACTAAATTTAAAATAAGAGTTAACTTTGAATACTTTACACAAATGACTGACAGTAAGACTGGCCTTTTAAATTATTACGTATATAGTACGCAAACTGGGGAAAACTACAATACGTCTTAAGCTTTCGAGAGGAATAAAACCTCTGGACTTAAAGGCAAACAGCAACTGATAGCAAGCTCGCATGAAATGCAGTGGCAAGGCGGTTCGCTTTCTCTCTATCTAACTCTGCTCTTGGCAAAAAGCCACAACTTAAATACTTAGACGTTAACAAGTACAATTTGCATAGACATATTCACATGTTTATTCTGCCCGGAAGTGAAAAATAAAAGAGGACACTACAGATTTAAAATAAAATAAACGTCAGTATAACAAGGTGCTTACAGTATTATCTAAAATTCTGAGCTCGGTGGAGATATCTTTAAGCAATAAGGCAATTAAGACACAATAACAAGCCGAACAAATACTAATTCAGAAGTCAAAACAACAAACATCAGTGTTATATTTTCAATTTTTGTGCTGCCAAAATTATTCAAAAAACATCTTCCATTGGAGAACTGGATGTTCTAGAGGCATTTTTACATTCAAAAAAATCTTTCTGTTCTAGTTAACAATCCTAATTCCAATCCATCTTTGCCTTCGGCCTTTAAAGAAATTATGTGTTAGTTCTGGTTTCATCAACAGATGGCGCCACTTGCTTATTCTTGTCCAGGCTTTCTTGTCTTATCTAATCATTATATCCTATCTCGTTCATTTGCGCTTTTGCAGCTGAAGATGGTGGTTCGGTAGAACCATCGAAACTTGTCCTGTAAAAATTTGAAAATATAACGCTGATTTTTGTTGTTTGACTTCTGAACCAATAAGGCAATGTTTTCCAACCAGAATTGTTGCGAAACTTTAAGAGGAAGTTTTCAGATTTAAAAATTGTAAGTAAAATTTTACTTATGTTCTCTACGCTGTATTTGCGCTAAAATATATTTCTTATCATTAAAATAGTAAAATACAAATTACGCAGTTCATCGGCGTTTTTATGAAAAGATTGGATTATTGCTGAAGTATGTTTTTCCGTTTATACGTTCGGAAATTCTTGAATTGGTAACTTTGATAAACAGGAACATCACATAACTCACACATAACTTTGATAAACAGGAACATCGAGGCCGAAACATCGGGAAAAATATGAACAGAAAATATTGAATTATGCTGAAGTATGTTTTTCCACTTATACTTTCGGAAATTCTTGAATTGGTAATTGTTTTATTTTTAGATGCTGGAAATACTGTTAAAATAATTTCAGGTATCTGAAGATCCTAAAAAGTGTTTAGTTATAAAATAACACATTAAAAAAATGTGCTTTGATAAACAGGAACATCGAGGCCGAAACATTGGTAAATATATGAACAGAAAATATTGAATTATTGTTGAAGTATGTTTTTCCACTTATACGTTCGGAAATTATTGAATTGGTAATTGTTTTATTTTTAGAGACTGGAAATGCTGTTGAAATACTCTCAGGTATGTGAAGATCCTAAAAAATATTTAGTTATAAAATAACACATTAAAAAATGTGCTTTGATAAACAGGAAAATCGAGGCCGAAAAATTGGGGAAAATATGAACAGAAAATATTGGATTATTTAATATTTTTCATTTAATTTTTAAATTATATTAAAAAGTAATAACAGGGTTTATTTCGTAACTGTAGACACTTTTCATTCAAACAGCATTTCGATACACATTAACAGTATGTTGATTTACCTCCCAAATGAGTCTTATGTATTGCCTCTTACAAAATTTCCACAAACCTTACTAGCTGTATTCGACCGTTTGGTAAAATCTTGTAACAGCGCAAAAAGTGTAGTTATCAACAGAAATGTATAATTTTGAAAACGGATACCACTCTAAAATTTTCAGCTATCATTTAAGGCTATCCGTTTGCAAAATTAGATTTAAGACTATCTAATTTTTCAAACTGATGGCTAGATCGAGATCGTCCTAGTTTCCTCTCGTAAAATATTTCTTCCATTAATGAAAATCATGTTTGATATCAGTTTGTTACAGGAAACTTCCCCAACCTCACTTTGTATTCTTTAATAAATATTTCCAAAATCCAACTTACAAGGAAAATGTTTTTAATCCCTACTTTTGTTCTTGTGTAGCTTGATGTGTAGCTTGTTTTGCCACGGCTGATTGGTTGGAAAAACAAGCTACATCAAAATATATTTTATTCATGTTTAAACGGGCAATTATTACCCGAATTAATTAAAATTTAATAATGATGCGAATTTTGCATATTAGAGGAGTACCTTAGTTTTTTTGCAAGAGAAATTACTGTTGGCTATTGATAAGCTACGTCTCCTTTCTGGCCGATATTTAGTCAGCACGTTTTGGCAACAGTGCGCAGTTCTCTAGTGAGCAATCTGTAAGCTGTAACACATTTTTAACCTCCAGTGCTGTAAATAAAAGTTTTATCATTAAAAGTATTTTTTTCTTTCCACTTTATGTAAGTGACTGTTTTTATCTTTTTCACAAAGCTTCCAACCCCTTTCGCGATATCTACACATGCGTGATAGAAAACATGAATATCTCATATACTGTTCAAAGTAGCAATTTTAGATGAAGATGATTATAACCTCGATAATTATTAATTCCGTTAAGGAAAACAATTAAGAATTCCAAGATATTTCTTAATTTTTCTACAGTTCTTTATTGCTGAAGTCAGATGTCACAGTGCGGGGCTGGGGGGTAAAATATGTTCCATTTACTTATTGGCAAAAAGGACAAGATAAACTGACACAGTTGCTGAAAGAGAAGCTCCATTTCTTTTGAGCTGGGAATATAATTGAAAAGTCAACGTGAATTTGGAATCAATATCGACTCTGAAAGGAAGTGAACCACGAAGAGAGAAAAGGATTCGCGTCACTGATAAGATGTAAAAGGAATGATAGCCATTTTTCAGTTCTCCCTAAGCGAGAACAAAATATAATTTTTTATGACATGGTTTTGACGTGTTTTTTTTTCTTGCTAATTTTATTCCCTGTGGTTCAAAACTCAAATCAATAAAGATAAGAAATGTTATCAGATTTCGCAAGTACCTGACATTCTTCTTCTGACAGCGTCTTAATAAAGAGAGAGAAATTTTGCAAACTAAGATGCTTTTTAGTTGCTATTAATATTTACGTCCGTGTATTTATCTTTCATCTGCATCTGCATAACACGATGCAATCAATTTGAAGTAAAAATATCAAAGTTTTCATGAATATATGTCAAGACATATCTTTATAATGATCCAGATAGGTTTTATTAATCAAGGCAATCCTTTTGAATTTCGAAGGACGAATTTATTCTGCATGCTTTCAATATAACCAGCCTGACTGTTAAAAAAAATACTTTAAGTTTAAAACGCACATTTGGGAGGTTTTGATTCAGATGCTCCACTTGCACCGTTTAAGTAAATTAACTGCGCAAATTTAATTTCAGAATAAAAATTTCATTAATGAGTATTGCTATTAATTTTCACTACTGATTAATTAAATTTCACTACTACTTAATTAGCCGAGATATTAATTAAAAACTAATTTTCCCCTACGTTTTCCCTACATTTTCCACTTTCTTTCCCTATTAGAGGTTTTCCCTATTAGAGGGATTTGGCTACGTGCCATATTCTTTTTTTCTTGAATATCTACGGAACGGCGCCGAGTTGAAATTCGAGACGCATATCCTCGGATTCCAAAAAATTCTCCGAATCCATCGATATCGTTCTCATCTTCGTTCGACATTCATCGGCCGAGATATTAATTAAAAACTGCGAAAACGTTAATTTTCGGGCTCATTTTTCTGAGTGGCAACAATAAAGCAGCAGATCAACAGCGAATAAAATTTTAGATTTAAATCCTAGTATCCCGTGCACACGGGATTTGGCTACTTTTGGCGACTTTATGATGAGTAGTAAAAACAGGACATACACGATGAGTAGTAAACGGGTATTCAAAGAATATATATATAGTGATAGTGTATAATATATACGTAGTATAGACTATGTATATAGTGATAGTATATAGTGTATAGTATATACTATGTATATAGTGATAGTATATAGTGTATAGTATATACTATGTATATAGTGATAGTATATAGTGTATAGTATATACTATGTATATAGTGACAGTATATAGTGTGTAGTATATACATAGATGTTCTTTGGGTCATTTTTGGTTTGGGCGATAATTTTCAAAATCGCGCCAAAGCTGTACCGTATACTAGGATTTTACCAAATATTATCTTAGCGTATTAATGTATTGTATTCTACATAATGTATTGTATAAATGCATTTTGCGTACCGTGTATCCCAGTAAAATAATTATTTCAATGCATTTATGTACCCCAGTAGAGTAAATGAATGCTGTACAAACGTATTCTGCATAATGTATTGTATAAATGTATTCTGCGTTTCGTGTATTTCAGTAAAGTAACTATTTAAATGCTTCATGTACCCCAGTAGAGTAAATGTACGCTGTATAAATGTATTCTGCGTACCGTGTATCCCAGTAACTCTTCCTATGCATTATGTACCCCAGTAGAGTAGATGTATGCTGTACAAATCTACACTCATTTCCATAAATTAAGGATAATGCAAAATCAGGCAAAGGAAGAGTTAGAAGAAAAACAAATCTGACTTATTTGTAAAGCTTATTTATTAAACAAAAGGTAAAGAGCAAAAAAAGATGCTATATGTTTGACATTATTAAAAAAATTAGCGATTTTTTTCTCCCTGGAGGAAATTACAAAAAAAAAAAAAAAAAAAAAGAAAAGAAAAGAAAAGAAAAAAAAACCTATTTACAAAAAACCTGTATTACATAGTTGGTATGATTGTTAGTATATTTTATGTCTCCCAGATGATGCAATACAGTCCGTACAACGCCTGGGCATGCTGGGCATGTAAGAGGAGGTTGACGGACTGCAACTCGTCGGCCAAGCATGTCCCACACGTGCTCTACTGGATTCAAGTCCGGTAGAATGCTGGCTGGTCCATACGGGTGGTATCCTCCGATCGAAGGCATTCGCTTACGGTGAGGACGGGCGTCGTCATCCATAAACAGAAATTGTGCGCCCATGGCGCCCCGAAACAAACGCACATGTTGTTCCAGAATGACGTCCCGATAGATTTGGCTTGTCATGGTTCTAATCTGAACATGCAGGTCAATTCTGGAACCCAGAATAATTCCACCCCAAACGAGCACTCCTGCACCACCGTAACGGTGTCGTTCAATGATGTTTTCTTGGTAGTAACGGGTACCTAGAGCTCTCCATATGAAAGTCCAGCGAGAATCATACTGCAAGCTAAACCTGTACTCGTCGGAAAACATCACACAAGCCCACTGTTGCGGTGTCCACAATGCATGCTCTCTACTCCAGGCTAACCGCAGGCGACAGTGAGTTGCAGTAAACGGAACGTATCTGACAGGTCTATGAGCATATAGACCAATCCGTCCTAAGCGTCTGTACACGGTCTGCCTTGAAATTGTCGTACCAGTGGCTGAAGAGAGCTGACGAGACAGGTCTGAGGCTGTGCTCCGCCTGTTTCTTTTGGCAGTAACTTCCAAATACCGGTCCTCATTCGGCGTTATAACTCTGGGGCGACCTGTGCTGTAACGTCTACTCACATTACCATCATCTTGAATCGTTGCCAAAGCCTGGAGATGACACTCTGGGCAATTCCAAGTTCGTCTGATACTTCCAGTTGGATATGCCCACATTCCAGACAGCCGATAATTTTACCATGTAAAAAATCATCCAAATGCGTCCTTTGTGTCATAACTATTCGGTTATTGCACTGAAATGCTTATAATGCGCCTGTGAACAATTTTACTTCTTTGCCTGTATTCCTTATATATCACTCTCTTACACGCTTGTCATTGTAACGTACCATCGGTGTCATCTGGTTACTCCCTGAAATTTGCATATGTTTCTTGAAGATTTGTGTAGTGATTTTACACGTGATATATTTATTTTAGAGTTCGATTTCCGCGTGACTCCGAATTATCCTTAATTTATGGACATGAGGGTATTTTGCATAATATATTGTATAAATGTATCCTGCATATCGTATATTTCAGTATAAAGTAACTATTTCAATGCTTCATGTACCCCAGAAGAGTAAATGTATGCTGTATAAATATATTCAGCATTATGTATCGTGTAAATGTACTCTGCGTATCGTGTATTCCGGCTTCTCTAGATAAAGGTGGACGTGGCGCTGTACTGATTAACCATAATGAAAAAGGGACAGTGCCCACGTCCTCCATCGCTTATCTTAGCGTATTAGTCACTGCTTTCATAGATTCAGTTCGTTACTCTCGCTATACACCTTCGAGACTATTGAGGAAAGCTGAAGAATGAGATATAATTTTGAAATAATTTCAAGGTTTTTAGCTTGGAAACATTATGAATATATGAAAGGTACAGTGATTTTAGAAGTTTCTTAAACATCTTTATTGCATTTGCTTTCATGTCGTCAAATCTTTCAACGTCAAATTTTAATATTTCTAATAATCATTAAGAGCATAAATTTTAACAACAAGCGTCTCATAGGTGGCAATATATGATAATGTAATCAGTATGCAGTTAGTAATTAACGTTATCTTTCACAAGAATGGCAGAAAAGACGGGAAAGCACAAGGAGGAGAACCTACGAGTTCTTTCCAAAAGTTACATGCTCAATTAATACACACAGCGGAGCACAAACTCAATTCTACACTGGCCATGGTCCCTTCCCACATTATCTTAAAGGGGCTCATACACCTTTTGATCTTCGAATTATGTGACTGTTGCAAAAACTGAGATATTTTATTTATTTTAAAAGCGCTTACTTCCAACCTTTTACAGCTGACTGCAGAATATAGTTGCTTTGGAAACTAGTAATCTGAAAGTTTCTGTTGCCACAAATATTTTTGTAATTTAGTCCGCATTGTGACAAAATGCTTCGTCATGCTCCCACGTTGCGTGCATGATATTTTAAAAATGGCTAATGATACATACTTCAAATTGGATGGAATTTTTTATATGAGCACTATTTTCTAACTGAACCCAAAATCTGATGATTATTTTAATATTGAAAAATTTTATGAACGAAAACTTACAGATATTTTTAAAAAAATACATTTAATAAACTCAACTCCAAATAGAATAAAAATTTAACATGAAATTCTTATAATTTTTGGTTCACAGTCATTTCCAAATGTTATAAACGCTATATATTAAATATGGAATTAAATTACGCAACAGAATATTTTAAACTGTGCGCGCAAGGTGGAAACACAATGAAAACTTTTGTCACAAAGCGGATTAAATTATAAAAATATTTGTGGCAACACAAACTTTCTGGTTACTATTTCAGAAAGAAGCTTTATTGTGTATTCAGCTGTAAAAGGTTGGAAGTAATTGCTTTTAAAATAAATAAGTTATCCCAATTCTTGCAACAGTCGTATATTCGAGGATCTTATGGGTTTTAAGGTGTATGAGTCCCCTTAAGAGATTCGGCAAACGAGCATCAGAATTGTTGTGAATGTGATGCAGATCACTCCCTATTCAACTGTCTACAAACCGATAAACTGCATTTAAAAATGCCAAGCAGTGAATACTAGCCGCAAAGGGCGGCACAACAAACAGACGAAAACTAAAATAGAGGTGATCAGGCTATGCTCAGCAAGGTACTAAGCAATTCTCCCCCTCCGTTGAGAATTGTGTCTTCGCAGCATAATTTTAATAGCAAATCAAAATACTACAACTGAAAATCAACACTAGAAAAATAGCTCACCCCGTAGAATAGTAATAGGACTGTAAGAGCAGAACTATTGTAATGTAAGTATATTACTATACAGTTTGTATGTACTTGATAAAAATAATATTGTAAAGCAGTTTAAAATGACATTGAAAACTCCAGTCTGTGTGTAAATGAATTAAAAGTTTGCTTTGATTATCTCAGTAAAAGTACCGTAAATATGAATTCAGATAATGTTTAAATGTGCACATAACTGTCATGATTTTATGTAACTATCACATGTAACTTTTACAAGACAATATGTAGAGTCACCGGGTTAAATGAAAGCAGAAAACATGAAAAATATGCAACCGCCTTCACTGGGAATCGAACCACGGACCTCTCGAATACCGGCCCAGAGTGCTACGTTATACCACGAAGCCACGCTAGGGAAGTGGGTGAAATACCTTATATACTCCCCTTTTTAAAGGGCGACTAGGGTTTTAGGGGACCTAGTCGCCAAATCCTGGGTGCGGAGAATCATCATCCACAACCCTTTTAGTTCGGGCGCCACTTGTAGAGACATTAGGTAATTTTTGGAAGCAGAAGAGATGAAAAATTAGCAACCGCCTTCTCTGGGAATCGAACCACGGGCCTCTGGAATAGCGGCACAGCGTGCTACCGTTACACCATGAAGGACGCTAGGAAAGTGGGAGAAATACCTTATATACTCCCCTTTTTAAAGAGCGATTAGGGTTTTAGGGAACCTAGTCGCCAAATCCTGGGTGCGGAGAATCATCATCCACAACCATTTTAGTTCGGGCGCCACTTGTAGAGTCATTAGTTTAATTGGAAGCAGAAAAGATGAAAAATATGCAAACGCCTTCGCCGGGAATCGAACCACGGGCCTCTGGAATACCGGCACAGCGTGCTACCGTTACACCACGAAGGCACGCTAGGGAAGTTGGAGAAATACCTTATAAATATAATTAACATATCTATGCTTATACACAGGCCTCGTATGCCCATGTAGTATTTATATTTATATTTTTATACGGAAGAAATATTCCCTTCTGCCAGGATGACTATTAACACTGTGAGACGTTTACTACAAAATCAGGTCAGTGGTTATCTCAGGCGGCGCTCAGTAATTAACAGTTTGACATCTCTTCCACGCAGCTGAAAGGTTTAATTGAAAAATGCACACCCACCTAATGCTTTCTAATTTAATTTTTTGTGCTCTGCGTTTGTCGACCACCTTTTAACAAAATCAGATGATAAATCGAGACTAGAAAATGATCTTACTACTGCAGGTATTACCTGCGAATAATATGTTTCCGGAATAAGTAGGCAGTCGAGCGTCTGGAGTGAGTTAGGCGACACAGTCGCGTGCATTCAGGCACCCACGCGACGTCCATTCCTGCGTGCAATACATGAGAATTACATAGCATTCTTTGGGTTAGCATGGATGTTCAGATGATGCGTGAAGAGCCTTAAAGCAATTCACGTGTCAGCCGTGGAAAGTCAAATCAGGGCAGTCCTGCATGTCCTTCAGAGCTTTCATGCCGTCTGAGTTAGTGGCGAAATGCTGAAAACGCAACTGCAACTGCAACTGTAACAGTGCGACATTAGCATCAAGAAAACTCTGGAGCTCTGCAGTTGGCAAATAGTTGGATCTTTTGCTGTTGACTGGAAGAAAGAGTAAATGAAAAGGCGAAGTTACAAGGCTTAGTGTTGGGGGAGGTTACACTATTTAAAAGATTAAATTACTGTAAAGCATAAATAAAATTATCGGTGAATTAAAGGAGCACAGCTCCCGGTTTTCTTCTGTTTGTACTGTCACTAAATTCATAATCAAAAGTTCTGAATGGAAGGATTGTTAATAAATACTTTTGAGGTTTCTGTAAAATGTTTTGGCTAATTTAGAAATATACATTCCATTGCTTAATATTTAATCCCTTATGAACTGATATATTTCTAATAGACCATCTGCTGCAAGTGAGCTATCTTAGAGTGCTGTTTTAAAGTTTTTGCAGTTTTTTACTTCCTTGTACGAAGTAAAAAAGAAGTATTGTAATCGCAAAAAGTTTTAGGAAGCATATTTCAACGAAAATATCCATTTTGACCTCTATCGAATGCAATTTAACGATGTTTTTGAGTGATATCTGTACGTAAGGACAGAATAAAATACTCTTTTCCTCCAAAAAAATTATAAAATTGCTTTAAAATGAATTCTGAAGAGAATTTTTCGTGGCGTCTGTACGAACGTATGTACGTACGTACGTATCTCGCATAACTCAAAAACGAGTAGCCTCAGAACGTTGAAATGTTGTATACAGGACTGCTATAACATGTAGATGTGCACCTCGTATTTTGGTTGCAATCGGCCGCGCCAAACGTATATAAATATATTTATATATATATCCACTCTGTTACCCGGCTCAGTGATCTCAGTTTCTTTACTCTTATATGTTTCTAAATTGTACATTTTTTGCTTTAAAAATGATTGAATTACATTGTTCTTATCTTCCGGTTAAGATTTTTATGCCTTTAGTAAATCTGTATGGAATATTTTTAGAATTATCAACAATTTTAAAGTTGTTTAAGTGCCGCTAAGCCTAATAATTTTTTTGATGACGGCCATTGCTTGTTTACATTTCAAACAGCAGAATAGTGGATTTGTTGCCAATCTAGAGAAACTTAGCTTCGCAACAACGAAGGTAATGCCTTCATTTATTATTACGAATTAAATCATGCTTAATCCTTTCTGGAATTTTTTCGAGGAAATAAGCGTTTAAAGATTACTTCGTAACTTTTAATACAGGTATTTTGAGTTTTTATGTATTTTTGCCTTGTCGCGAAGTGAGAACTGGATTAATTGAATGAGAAATACTCAATCGTCTGCGAAAACTTCTTTTTTGTTTTGTTTGCTTAACTTCTTTTATACATCTTTCTAGCCTTATTATAGTATTTGAATAGAACATGTGGCAATGATTAGATAATTCTTTAAATGATATAAATTTTGTGCATTCTGAGTTATAATATGAACGAAATATAATACTGTTAAGTGAACCTCGCGCCAGAGTGTCTCTATGGTAAACAAATAGAGTGAATTTTAAAGAATTCATTTATTCTATTATGGTTTATGCGTTGTCGGCGAAGTAGATTTAATTCAATCCAATAAGTTGGAATGAAATGCAAGAAAAATGCGTATAATTTAATATTTCGTACAAGGAAGTCGTGGGGTGTACGCATCAGATTTTTTTGTGTGCATTTTTGAAGCATAACCTCATACAGAACATGCTTAAATGAGACTCAGCATGGTCTCGTATATGAGTAATTAAATTACCTACGGAATATTGGCAGATAAACATTGTTATTTCGCTGCCGGCAGATTACTATATTGCGCAATCCAGTATCACTTGGAGTTTCAATCATCGCTTTAGACCGCTTTATTCCCCACGCAGCAGCAATGCAACCCAACTTAAAAATCTCCGAGTATAAGATTAATAAGTTTGCTAAATAAAATAAGAAGTAGTTATCAAGATCATTTTTATTTCGGAGGATTATGCAAAGACATTTGCTACTGTATTTCAAACGTTTGTGTAGATCACATGTTCTTACATAGTACTCACTGACGTCCGCGTTCAATATCAGTAACTGAAACTACATAGCATATATTGTCATAAGAGGGTCTGGAATCTTATGCAATAATCTCTTATGTGTCCTCTCTTAATGTGCTATTAAATAAATCTTCAGTACTTTTCCGTTTTGCCGGCGCAGGCGATAAAGTCGCCAATAATGGTACAACTCATGCCAAACGGAATATCCTCACTGGTAACCTTACGCATCATTTTCAAAACAAGCAGGAGCCATTTCTTATCAGATTGATTATCTCTTTCAATACTAGCATGCATTTACAAACAGTTTTTACCCCAGATAGTTCAATTTTATGCCCTAAGGCCATTCGCGGTCACTAAGTCAATTAGGATGCAATCCCACCGCTCACCCGAAGGCAAAAATTTAGAAAAGGCAAAATTAAGGTTTAAATTCAGCAATTCTAATGAGAATGCACTAGAGAAGTAAAGCACTGCGGTTTTACATAATTTCTGAGTAAGCTATTCGTACGAATTGAAATAATTCTTGCATCTAAACTTGTATTCCAAATTAAGATTTAACTTGAAATTAATGTAGGTAATTATTTAGAGAAATAGATTTTTGTAGCGTAGTTTGCGTGAGATGGGATCACTTGGGGTTACGTGATACGAACCGGCGAATCCGGATGTTGAACCGTGAAAACATAGTAAATTCTTAAATTAAAATCTTTTTACAAATTTATTGTCTTTATTTTTTTGGCGTTTTACAAAATTTTAAATGATATTAAAATAGTTATGCATTTAAAATAAAAAATTCTTAGAACTAGCATTTGTTAAAACTTTTTATGTGTATACTGTATGCTGTCGCCAATAAAGTCTGCTTGGCGAGATTTGCGCCGGCAAAACGGAAAAGTACCAAATCTTCTAAAGCTGTTACACCATCGAATTGCTAGTGACCTGGAAATTTCGTATATCAGCGAGTTGTTCTTAATGCAGAGATCGGTGTATTTTCGTGTAAAATGCTTACGCTATGACGTAAAATGGCATTAACGTCAAGCAGTTGCATTCAAATATTATCTTTCTACTAAACAAAGAGAACAAGTCAGATGTTATACTCCCATGCTAAAACTCAAATGTTTATTCTTGCTAAATCTTTAAAAATACTCTCCGGATGAAGTTTTGCGTGCAAGGAATTAGAAAACAGTTCATATTATCTCCGTGACGGGCTTATCGTGATGGAATTATTTCTCTAATGATATTTCTACAGCAACATAAGTTTGGAGACCCCTTATTTTTGCGTCTCAGTATAAAATAAAACTGGGAAGCCCTAACCCAGAGGCATTTTTAGAGCGTCATTTTAACAAAAGCATTTTTTCAATCTGTTACAGACATGATAATCTTAACATGAATTAAACTGCAATACCTTGCTTTAACCTTTTCCGGCACGGTACCTTTTAAAGTCGGAGTTTTGATTTAAAAAACGCTAGGCAGCCTAATTAGGCCTAGAGGAGTACAAAAGTAAAATTTTGTAAAGATAGCATTTATCGTTTTACTTCTGTGGGTGTGACCAAAGTGGGCACAATGATTGAATAGAGCTTCGAAAAGAGTCCTAAAACGAGCATTGTTGTCAATGAACTGACCAATGAGATGCGGAGAAACAAAGAATACAGACTCTCAGTTGTCCTAGATGATCGGTGAGCCCGGTCTGGGCACACCTAGGGTTCGCCGTTTGATTTTAGGCAAGATTTCAAGGTACAAATTTAAAACTAATATAGAATAAGGCGATTAGCCTACAGCCAAAAAAATAACAGAGAAATTTCTTTTCAAACAATTCCTTTTATACCCTATAAAAATCTGGAAGATTTCTTTGAAAAATGAGGGTCTTAAAAAACTAAACATGGTTAAAATATATGAACTATTTTGTGTTGAGCTGCAAACTACTATAAATAAAGAAGGTTCAGTGTAACAAGGGTTAAAAAAGAATTTGGTGTTATTCGCTTAAAAACCTTTCGTTTCACAACATTCTTTGGGAGTAATAGTCATCCAGTACTCATAATAGGCATTTAATCTTTTAATGTTCAAACAAATTAAGTTGTAAGATTTTAACCTGTGTACTTTCAAGTTAAAGTTAAAGAATCTTAAGAACTGATAAGCGAATCTTCGCTTGAGTTTGGTAGATAGAGAACAAAACGTAAGAAGGGTTAAATTACCTTTTATTATTCCAATAAAGATTTAACAAAAATCCGTCTTGGAGTGTACAGTAAAGCCTCCACTTTGGCTTGAACTTAGGAAACTAAGAACTAAAATGTAACTAATCTTAACTAAAAAGATATAGCCTAAGCTATCAACATTCCAGCTGAGTTGGCCCCTAAACGCTAATTAAGAAGCTATCAAGAGCCCTACGTTCTTTGGCTTTCTAACGAAGTCAGTTCAGTCTCCAGGTTACGTTGTATTTAGCACTCATGTGTACACGTAACCAGTTCTCAGGTTTTTATGTATTTAGGTATTTATTTATTATGTCTTTAAGTGTATTTATGTGTGTATTTATGTGCGTATTTATGTGCTTAATTAGGTCGGTCTGTACGAACGAACATGCTGCATGCTAAAATTAATGTATTCAATATCCAGGTAACGTTGTACTCAGTACTCAAATGCACACGCAATAAGTTCTCAGGTATTCATGCATTTAGGTTTTTTTAAATATATATATATTTTTATTACTTATTTTTATTTTTTTATGTTTATTTATATATATTTTTATTATGTATTTGAGTGGCACTTATGCACAATGATATCAAACGAATGTATTACTGTCCCTGTTCGGCCATGTAAACTTTTATTGGAATTCAATATACGCTGGGCCCGGACACTTTGGACGGGAGTCCACCCCGTTGTCATTTGGTCGGCATGACTGCTGACGGTACGGTCCGGGCGTTGCGACAGGGCGTCCTGTGCGAGGCTCGCGTGTGGCCCCTCAAGCCGGACTCTAGATAAGGGAGGACGTGGCGCTATACCAATTGACCATCATGGTAGAGGGATGGAGGGATGGTGCCCACGCCCTCCGTCACTTATCACTTAACGAAGTCAGTCCCATCGGCGGCTCTGGATAATGGCGGACGTGGTCCTGTACTGATTAAACATTAAGATAAAGGGACACTGCCCACGTCCTCCGTCACTTATCATTTAACGAAGTCAGTAGAACTTCACAGATAAACACTCCTCCTCATTTGCATTCAAACGCGATACTAAAAATACGTTCTGGGCAGAAGTTGTAAGCTTGAAATTAAGAAGAGATAAAACAGTAACTTTAACTCAGAATTTAACTGTTAGATAAATTAACATAATCTTTACAAAGTTACTTTTAAAAATTTTGAAAAGTTGAAAAGACAAGAGCACTTTGTCATTATTTCTTATTATTGCGTCATTTATGAAAAGCTTAGAAATATTCTCGAAATGATGAATGAATAGTTTGGATTATGGAAGTGAAAATATTCTCAAAATGTTGAATGAATAGTTTGGATTATGGAAGTCAAAATATTCTCAAAATGATGAATGAATAGTTTGGATTATGGAAATGAAAATATTCTCAAAATGATGAATGAATAGTTTGGATTATGGAAGTCAAAATATTCTCAAAAATGTTGAATGAATAGTTTGGATTATGGAAGTGAAAATATTCTCAAAATGTTGAATGAATAGTTTGGATCATGGAAGTCAAAATATTCTCAAAAATGTTGAATGAATAGTTTGGATTATGGAAGTGAAAATATTCTCAAAATGTTGAATGAATAGTTTGGATTATGGAAATCAAAATATTCTCAAAATGATGAATGAATATTTTGGATTATGGAAGTCAAAATATTCTCAAAAATGTTGAATGAATAGTTTGGATTATGGAAGTGAAAATATTCTCAAAATGTTGAATGAATAGTTTGGATTATGGAAGTCAAAATATTCTGTAAATGATGAATGAATAGTTTGGATTATGGAAATGAAAATATTCTCAAAATGATGAATGAATAGTTTGGATTATGGAAGTCAAAATATTCTCAAAAATGATGAATGAATAGTTTGGATTATGGAAATCCCAGATTAGGACAATTCGCCTAAAGGAGTGAAGAATCTTTGTGAAGAATTTTCTAAGGAGACCTAGGTCGGGGGGACATCTAAGGGAAACACTCTTACACTTGGGAAAAACTAACAAAACGCTTTTTCAGCCAGACCCATTCGCCAGTTAAAACAACCTGATCCCTAGAGTGTGTTGTTGCTCCTGATGATACCAGTGATTTATGTTGCTAAATGTCTAAAACTTTAAAGCTTTGTAGAGACATCAAGGTTTATTTAAAAGCAGGAGAGATGGAATTACCTTTTAAACGGTAACTGGGGTTTTGTAGAGGACCCAATCTCCAAATCCTGGGTGTGGAGAATCATCATCCACCACCTTTTTAGTTCGGGCGCCACTGTAGAGACATTAAGTAAATTTGAAAGCAGGAGAGATGAAAAATGAGCAACGCCTTCGCTGGGAATCGAACCACGGACCTCTGGATACGCCCCCAGCGTGCAGACCGCCACACCAGGAAAGCACAATAAAAAGTCGGGAGAAACACCTTATAGCTTCTCAGATCATTGAAAAATTTATAGGAAAGAGAATAGGAACATTTCTGTAGTCTGTTTCTCCTACTCTTATGAAGTTATGATTTTAGATATGATAGCTATATAGAATTGTCGGAAAAGAAGTCATGAAAAAGAACGACACATATATCCAACACCAATGAGTTTATTACAATGGTGCTACTTTGGTAGACGGTTGTACGGATTTTGGCGATTTTTTGGCGATTTTTTTTGGCGAGTAATACAGCTTATGGTAAACCCACTGCTAGATAATTTATTTATGGTAACCGATAATTTGTCATTTTATTCAAAAAATAATGTGTTTATTGTGCATAAATTCCGTGTTTTAAATATTATTTATGGCTTCTAAATATTAAAAATCAATTTAATTTTGCATTTTGATTTGAAATAAAAATTTTATTGTTTATCATATTTTATGAAATTTTATGTTGTGGATGATGTAACCAATGACGTCACATTACTTTAAAATTAATTGGTTTTAATATGTAGAAATTTAATCTAATGTTTTAAACATTATTTATGGCTGTTAAATATTAAAATACAATTTAATTTTGCATTTTTTTTAAATGATTTTATTATGTGTATGAATTTTTAAATAATTTTAATTCTAGGCGTGACGTAATAAGCTCTCTGATTGGTTATAGAATATTTGTGCATTAACAAGTTGTAATTAGCTCCCTGATTGGTTACTGACAATTTGTGCATTTCCGCGCCGTTTTAAAATTTAATTCATATCTTCGAATTCCTTCAAAGATGTCTTCAAAGATGTTATCTAAATTATGATTCCGATTTTTTTTTGTGGTACTTATCAATAAACAACATGTTAAATGAACCAAAAAAATGTAAGTGCATATTTTTCTTTTATAATTGTATACTTCAATTTTTTTTAAAAATATTAATACACTATTTTCGAAAACTGCTGAGATAATTATTGTCCATATGTTTTAATGTTAATTATATTCTATATAACGTATTTTAAATTATTTGAATTTAATAATATTTTAATTATTTTAAATGTTGGTAGGATGGTTTTTAGTTCGATATTCAAATTCAGCAATATTTTAATCTAATTAAACGTTGGCACAATGTTTTTATAGCGGTGTTTTTATTCTCTTCTTTGCTATATGAAAGTAATAATAACCTTACTTTAGTATTTTATACTCATAGTAAATGTATTTATTTACACTTACCTGCCATCTTAAAAAACGACATTTTCAGCAAAAAATTAATTTATTACTTTTAACGATATTTTTTTTTTTTTTTTTTTTTTTTTTTTTAAAGTTTCGAATACTTTACTATGCGAAAAAACAGCATTTTTCAAGATGGCTGACGTTTGTAAAAATCTCGCCAACAATTGCGCCAACGTAAATCGCCAAAAATTTGTGCAACAATCTACCAAAGTAGCACGATTACAATTTGATTTGTACAGCTGGAAAACACTCAGAGTATTTTTTTTCTGGGGGTCAAAAAGATTAGAGAGCCGACTTGACCTTTTAGATTTCTGCACCTAAATTACAGATAGTTTAGTTTAGTTTAGATTAGTGACGGAGGACGTGGGCACCATTCCTTTACCGTTAGGGTTAATTGGTAATAGCACCACGTCCACCCTTATCCAGAGGCCAGTGGGTCTACAGGTCATACATTGCAGTATTTAAGATATCGTACTATATAAATAAACCATACAACATCCTACATATGCATGACACAGTATATAATCAAACAGGGTTATTAAAACATAAAGCTAGTGCGTATACAGTTAAAATGCAAAAGGTTTTAAACTAAGTATCAATTAAGTTGCGTGATTAAATAATATTATATTATACATACAGAAAAACCTTCAAAAATAATGCGCTATATAACATATGTTACGGTAAAACACCGAAATCTGGAGAATGTCACCGGTGAATGTCAGCATTCACATAGTCTCTTGGTGTATGTCCGAAATATTTTCCAAATACTCTTATTTCTGACTTACACCATCAATGTCGACATTCACCATGTACTGATGATGAATGTTGAACATATAACATACTAATATTATCTTTAATATTTAAACTCAACTTGTTCCATCTTTATGAGGATTTCATTCAGTTTCCATGTGAACATTTCACTAATTGAAATATGATAGTTTTCATAGTCATAAAATATATATGTTACGGTGAAACAACGATAATGTCGACGGATAATATCGACTCGATAATGTCGACTGGATAATGTCGACGGATAATGTCGACTGGATAATGTCGACGTTCAACGATGAATATCAACATTCACACAGTCTCTTGGTGTATGTCCGAAATATTTTCCAAATGCTCTTATTTCTGACTTACACCGGTAATTGTCGATATCCACCATGTACTAATGGTGAATGTTGAACATATAACAATATTATATTTTCTTCTCCGTAATTCAGTCGCGAATAAACGCACTTGAGACTTGAAATAAGAACTTAAAAACATGAGAACCTAAAACACACAATACATTCAAAATGAGAAAGGAAAATAATAGAAGTTAAAAACTATTAATTATACAGTACGTTCTAAATGAGAAAATAGAATAACAGTAATAAGAAACTTATTAAATTATGTGATTCAAATCTTATTTATTGCAACAACTTAAACTATTATGGCACTTTATGACCTCTCTTTTCGACTCTCACCAGAGCCTATCTGTGATTGTCGACATACACCGGTGAGGGTCCGAATATACAAGAATGTAGTGAAATATTCGGTCTTTCACCGACGTATTTGGTGAATGTTGATATTCTCCGGTGAAAGTCGACATTCTCCAATTTCGGTCTTTCACGATAACATATATATATATATATATAGAATATGCAATACAAAATAATACAGATACACTTATATCAGTCAATATTTTACAAGTAATTATTTTGCATATTAGGATCAGAATGTGAAAATGCAGAATGCGACAGAGTATCGTGTGGACTTTGGCCAAGCTATGCGTGGCGCTCATATACGGGTACACTTCGAGCACTTAGTTTCAGCTATGTGAACCGCGATACAATAAACACATTCGTTTCGGATATACGTGTCTTTCTCTTTCATTAGTTTTTTTTTTTTTTTTTTTTTTTTTTTTTTTCTGGACACTGTATTTTTATTTTTTAGATAGAAATTATTACTGTATTTTTAACTTTGAGATAGAACGTTTTAATTTTGATATCGATGCATATATAGCATTAAAATGCATTAAGGGGAGTTGGAACCCCAAAATCTTCAAAAAATTGTGATTTCGGTTTTTTGAATTTTCCAATTCTCTACACTTTTATCTTTCTAAAAATACCAGGCTAATCTTTGGAATATGGTAACAGGTAGTTTGGCCACATTTTGGTAAGGCGATAAAGGTTACTAGCTAGGACTTTAGCTGTGTTCATGGATAAAGTCAAGAGTGTGCGCAATGCCATTTTTTGCAATTCTGGGATGTTCTTTTAAGTGAAAATAGGTCGACGTGTACATGGATACCGTGTATTTGCAATTCTTAAAAACGCGGCAAGCAGTGGGCGATTCTGCACTTTCTCCCAATTTCTCACCTAATATTCGTCATGATTAAGCACTTTTGTACCATAAAGTTCTAGCATAAGCGTAATTCGGCTAGCAGATTGTTGAAAAAAAAATATTGAGTTAAAAAAAAATGCCTTTATTTCGTGAAAACAAAATGGCGTCCCTCCAAATAAACTAGCAGGTTGCTCTAGCAGTGTTGGTCGCCAAATGTTCGCCAAAAAATCGCCAAGTTACCATAATTCAAAGATTAACCAAATACCATTCTTTAATCTCTATGAAAATTAGAACTGTAAAAAAATACTTGTACTGTAAAAAAATCTACTTTTAATTTGTCATTTACTGCTTTGATCAATGAGGATTTTTACATAAAAATGCGTTTTTCTCCAAACGAGAATTTTTTGTCTTCGATGTACCTGTTCTCAGGAACTACTGCTCACAGGTATCTAAACTTTTTATGGCTTATTCATTAGGTTCTCTAATATTTACTGAAATGAGCTTTTTGTAATAAACTTAGAAAAAAAATAACTCTTTTGTGTGAGAAAAGTGCTAAATTTTACTAAGCCTAAAAAAATATCCTGTAATTTACTCTAGAATTCAAAGTTTTTCAAAAGCTCATTTCAGTATAATCAGATAGGTATACTTTAATTACAGAAAAAATTTCAAGCTTGTATCTACAACAGATTTTGAGAAAAGGAACATCGAAAATGGTCAATTTAACATTGTCGGTATAGGGGTTTCTGATACCATTTTATTTGAGAAGATTAATTTTACAACTATTGCTTCAAGTCATTAGTGATCAGAAGATTTTTAAGAAAAGGATTATTGGCATTGTTTTTAGTTTACTATATTCACTGCAACAGCTGTCAAAATTATTTTTTAATAGCATAGGCTCTTTATGGAACTTGAATGAGTTATTATCCGAGAGAACAGTGTCTTCATTTTGAGAGACTCTCTTTCCAGACATATCATAGTTAATACTCCCTCAAATGTCAGAAGCGGATCGTTTCCACTCTCCTGTGAAGGTTGAACATGGATTTCCAGTTGCGGTTGTGATAAATTTGATTTTAATACGCGTGCGCTCATTTGTCATCAGGAACAGAATCGGCGAGGACAAGTTCCGGTTTTGCATCGAAATCGATTGGATAATCGATGGGCGGGCATATTGCTTTCATCGATTCCATGTGTCTTTTTAACGAAGACCGCGGAAATATTTTCTCATTAGTAACCTTTTAGTGTCAGATGGAAGGAAATGTATTTACACTCGAATGCTTAATTTGATTTCTCTGAATTTCCTATTGGGCTTCTCAGAATATAAGTCACGTTCTTCCTTCGATGTCTTTCGTATAAATTTATGTACCATTCTGATTACGCTGATGATAAGCTAATAAGGTTGATTATCTCTGTATCATTTCAGTCACGGAAATCCGTTTTTCATTATCTGCGCAAAGAAACTTCGTAAAAATGTTCACGTTAGTAAGACACTTTTGCTAGTTATCGGTAAATATCAGTAATGTCAGTTTGTTGCTTAAAATTTAATGATTGAGAATTGAATGTGAGACTAGACATTATACTATTTAAAAGATTCCTTTAATGAATTCGCATGTTTCTTCCGCTATATCGCTTTCGCTTGTTTTGTGACGTCCTAACATGTTCAGTTTTACCATAAGGATATAGAAGTACAACCCAAAGAAGAGGCCGGTTCAGTGTTACAGGTGCCAGCAGTGGGGTCACTCCCAGCACCTGTGTGCAAATCCAGAGAGGAGTTGTAAATGTGCAGAGTCTCATCGCAGCAAGGAATGGCCGCTAAAGCAAGAAGACAAGCCACCTTGCATTTATTGCAAGTTAAACCGAGTGAGCAGTTATCGCGAATGTAGTCATTATAGAAAGAGATTCGAGAAAAAGTAACCGGAGACGAAGCAAGCACCACAGCTTGCAGAATTCAAGCCAAAAGATGACGACTTCCCTAAACTCCCAGCTAGGAGCAATGCTTCCACCCGCAGAAATTTGGACATTGCGGAGAGACTGCCCAAATTTCTTGAAGAATGTCCAATTTTCTTGCGGAATGTCCCAATTTCTTGAGGAATGTCCCAATTTCTTGAGGAATGTTCCAATTTCTTGAGGAATGTTCCAATTTCTTGAGGAATGTCTAAATTTCTTGAGGAATGTCTAAATTTCTTGAGGAATGTCCCAATTTCTTGAGGAATGTCCCAATTTTTTTAGAAATGTCCAAAGTTCTTGAGGAATGTCCAAATTTCTTGAAGAAAGTCCAAATTTCTGCGGACAGACTGTCCAAATTTCTTGAGGAATGTCCCAATTTCTTGAGGAATGTCCCAATTTCTTGAGGAATGTCCCAATTTCTTGAGGAAAGTCCAAATTTCTGCGGACAGACTGTCCAAATTTCTTGAGGAATGTCGAAATTTCTGCCGACAGACTGTCCAAATTTCTTGTGGAATGTCCCAATTTCTTGAGGAATGTTCCAGTTTCTTGGGGAATGTCCAAATTTCTTGAGGAATGACCAAATTTCTTGAGGAATGTCCAAATTGTTCTTCAGCAAGCGAAGAAAATTATTCAACTCCCTCTCGAGGACTTCAACGAAGCAGTTAATTAGCTGCAGGATCAAAAAGTAAACAACTTCTTACCAAGCATGATAGAACATACCCAAAAGATACGAGCAGCGAAAAGCGCATCAGACAAGTTGCATGAAGGGTTCGGAGCAGTTATGATGCTAATGAAATTTGCGGAATAATTTCAGCAATCATCACTTGTTCACCAGCTCGACTGCTTTTCCTGACCTTCTGTTATTATAATTTTGCCACCTTAAATTTTGTAGGTTAATTTTTTATTAGTTTTCCCTTCTCAAGTTTTACTGAATACTTTAACATTATTTTGCTTAACGTTAATCTACTGACTATTTAACTCATTTAAGTTAAAGACTGTGACCAGGTTAAATTTTGTTAATATTCGCAATAACTTAATATGTTCCACAAGGGGTAGGGCCTACTGCCCAGGTAATCTGGTGTCACACACCGTTCCACTGGATGTTGTGGCCTCCAACCCGACCGATCAAGTCTGCCAAATGTTTATAAATTCAGAATGAATATTTAAAGTACTATAAGGTATTTATCTCGCCTTCCTAACGTGCCTTCGTGGTGTAGTGATTCTGCAAGCTGGGGCGGTATTCCAGAGATCCGTGGTTCGATTCCCGGCGAAGGCGCTTGCCCATTTTTCATCTTGCCTGCTTCCAAAAAATACCTAAAGTCTAATGTCTCTACAGTGGCGCCCGAAGTAAATGGGTGTTTGGATGATGATTCTCCTCAACCACGATTTTGCGATTGGGTCCCGTAAAAACCCCAGTCGCCCTTTAAGAGGTACTCACTCATTAAAACCCATAAACTTTTCGAATATATGACTGTTTCAAGTGCTGAAATAACTTATTGATTTTGAAAGCAATTACTTCCGACTTTTTACAGCTGACTACATAATATGGCTGCTTTCTGAAATAGTAATAAGACAGTTTGTGTTGCCACAAATATTTTATAATTTAATCCGCTTTGTGACAAAAATTTTCGTCATGTTTCCATATTCGTAGGAGAATTACGTCATTCAAAATTTGATGGCTCTGTTGTTTTATCACAATTGGAGAAATATACATATATTTATGCAGATTTTTCATTATTTAATTTTTTCAAATGTAATGTAGGACTCTAACATTGAGTGGCAACAGTTTGAAAAGCGATTCGCCGTTTAAAGTGATTCAACGCAAAATCGCAAAACGAAAACAATAGTCGTTCGGAGCCAAAGCCCCTTTGGACTTAAAAAAAAAAAAAAACCTTAAATTAAAAAAAAATATATTACATATAACAAAATTACTATGAAATTAGCAATGTCCCTTATAGGGACGCATTCACCTTAAACCCCTTATGATCTTCGAATATGTGACTGTTGCAAGAATTTGGATATTTTATTTATTTTAAAAGCAATTACTTCCAACTTTTTACAGCTGACTACATAATATAGCTGCTTTAGAAACTAGTAACCAGAAAGTTTGTGTTGCGACAAATATGTTTGTAATTTAATCCTCTTTGTGACAAAATATTTCGTCATGTTTCCACCTTGCGCGAATAATATTTTAAAAATGGCTAATGGTACATTCTTGAAATTTGATGGAATTCTTTATATGGGCACTATTTTCGAACTGAACCAACAATCTGATAAATATTTTAAAAATGGCTAATGGTACATTCTTGAAATTTGATGGAATTCTTTATATGGGCACTATTTTCGAACTGAACCAACAATCTGATAAATATTTTAATGTTGAAAAATTTTATGGACGAAAACATTACAAATTTTGTTAATAAAATACATTTTATAAACTCAACTCCAAATAAAATAAAAATTTAACATGAAATTTTTAGAATTTTAGGTTCACAGTACTTTCCAAATGTTATAAAAGCTATATATTAAATATGGAATTAAATTATGAAACAGAATGTTTTAAACTGTGCGCGCATGTTGGAAACATGACGAAAAATGCTGTCACAAAGCGGATTAAATTATAAAAATATTTGTGGCAACACAAGCGCTTTAATTACTATTTTAGAAAGCTGCTGTAAAAAGTTGGAAGTGATTGCTTTTAAAATAAATAAAATATCCCAATTCTTTCAAGAGTCACATATTCGAAGATCTTATGGGTTTTAAGGTGTATGAGTCCCCTTAAAAAGTATATAAACTGAACGTGGTGTGTTTCTGAAACACATTTATATTTCAAAATCGTAAAAACAACCTAATATTTAGCGTAGGTATAATGAAACACTCAATCGATTTCGAGGGCAGCTAAAGGTCCCTCCTCATCAGGAGGAAGAAATGCCTACAAAGAAGAAAATAAAGGAGGAGTCGTCTCAGAAACACGTGGTCCTTATCAGCACTGCACGTGGTTATAACTGGATTTTTAATCAGAGTTGCACTGGCCCACTTTTACTGAGCCAGGCTATCTGATCAAGCATAAAGGAGAAGAAAAATTGGCGAAGTTAAAATAGGGAGCGAGGGGCAAATGCACCTTCACGCTGAAAATCTGAACTTCAAATAATGGAAAGCAACCACTGAACGGATTTTTATATCGTCTGGTAGTACTAAACGCGAGGAAGTAACGCCATCTATCCGCAAAAATAACTGAATTAAGATAGTAGAATTTTAAAGGCATTAGGAAGGACTGGATTGGACTTCAAATCATTAACTAAACCTGCTAAATCTTTGTGAATGTGAAAAGCCTCAAGAAAATCCAATTCACCTATGGAAGAAGCCTTTTGGATAATTTTTGCAGACCCAAAGTCAAAATTATGGTTAAATGTCCAACTATGATACACTATTGAAGACTTGTTAATTTCGCCTTTTCTGACATAAGATTCCTGTTCCTTGATACGAAACTTCAACGCTGTTTTTGTTTGATCAATATATCTTAAACCACACTGACACGATATACTATAAATTCCCCAAGAATTCAAGACAGAAACGCAATCTTTTAGAATCGAAGGGTGAATTTTATTAATAGGGCAGAAACCGACATGAAAATTGAATTTCTGGAGAATCCGTGCAATTTTATAGCTAACAGAAGGATAAAATGGAAGCACGACAAGGTCATTAATATTATTTCTAACAGTGGAATGTCTTCTTTGATGGGAATCTGACAATTTTTAACGACTTTATCAATAATCACGGGAGAAAATCCACGGTCAATCGCAACTTCTCTCAAATAATTAAGTTCATTGCTAAGCAAGGATTCATTTATATTTCTTGAAAATTACTTGCTTTTAAATGAACGAGTGACAGGAAAAAGCACAGTTCTACGCATTTGTAAAAGGATCATCTTAAAAGATTAGGTAGAGAGGTTAAGTATTTGAAGAGCAAGAGCTACTCTACATTAAAAGCACGTATCAAGTAAAAAGTAAGTATTAAACAGACCCACATGAATAATTATCACTTGCAGGTTCACATACAAATACGTGTAGGAGAATGGTGAAAAATGTTCGTACAAATATATCTACAGAAATTTCAGTTATGAAAGGCTGAAATAAATCTTCATGGCTAGCAAAATTTCTTTGAAGGTAATTGTATATCTTTAAAAGTTTATTTTATGTTATTACGTAGATCTGAAATTTTCATATTTATCATAAACAAGAAATTGTTGCCAAAATCAAGAAATGTAAAAGAAAATTCGCGAAGTTTCACTACATATCCACAGACTTTAAATCTAATTACTTCCTTGTACGAAGTAAAAAGGAAGTATTGTAATCGCGAAAAGTTTCAGGCAACATATTTCAACGAAAATATCCATTTTGACCGCTATCGAATGCAATTTAACAATGTTTTTGCGTGATATCTGTGCGTAAGGACAGAATAAAAGACACCTTTCCTCCAAAAAAAATTATAAAACTGCTTTAAAATTAATTCTGAAGAGAATTTTTCGTGGCGTCTGTACGAACGTATGTACGTATCTCGCATAACTCAAAAACGAGTACCTTCAGAACATTCAAATTTTGTATATAGGACTACTATAACATGTAGATGTGCACCTCATATTTTGGTTGCAATCGGCCGCACCAAACGTATATAAATATATTTATATATATATCGACTCTGTTACCCGGCTCAGTGATCTCAGTATCTTTACTCTTATATGTTTGTGAATTGTAAATTTTTTGCTTTAAAAATGATTGAATTATGTTGTTGTTATCTTCCGGTTAAGGTTTTTATGCCTTTAGTAAATCTGTCTGCAATATTTTTAGAATTATCAACAATTTTAAAGTTGTTTAAGTGCCGCTAAGCCTAATAATTTTTTTGATGGCGGCCATTGCTTGTTTACATTTGAAACAGCAGAATAGTGGATTTGTTGCCAATCTAGAGAAACTTAGCTTCGCAACACAAAAATAACGCCTTCATTTATTATTGCGAATTAAATCATGCTTAATCATTTCTGGAATTTTTTCGAGGAAATAAGTGTTTCAGATTTACTTCGTCATTTTTAATGCAGATATTTTGAGTTTTTATGTATTTTTGCCTTGTCGCGAAATGAGAGCTGAATTAATTGAATGAGAAATATTAAATCGTCTGTGAAAAACTGTTTCTTTTCTGTTTTGTTTGCTTAATTTCTTTCATATATCGTTTTAGCTTTTTTATAGTATTTGAATAGAACACGTGGCAACGATAATTCTTCAAATGATATAAATTTTCTGCATTCAGAGTATCGTTATAGTAAACAAATAGAGTGAATTTTAAAGAGTGCATTTTTTCTATTGTGGTTTATGCGCTGTCGACGAAGTAGATTTAATTCAATCCAATCAATTTAAATGTAATTCAAGAAAAAATGCGTATAATTTAATATTTCGTACAAGGAAGTCATGTGGTGTTCAAATCAGATTTTTTTAATGTAAATAAATGTACGCCCGTATATCAGACAAATATCAAAAATAAATACCGGCAAGAGCAATACACACAAGCAAAATATTCGAAACTTTAAGAATAGCAAAAGAGTAAACATAAAGCGATTCGGTTTGAGTGAACAACAAAAAATGATCTCTATTCGGTCCTATAGCAGCTCCAGATCAAAAACAATTCTCGGTCGAACCAAGTTTATCGTGGCACCAAAGTCTTGGTGTAACAAAACTTTTAGCTCCTTCTTGACAATGGTAAGAAATATTCAGAAACAGAAATAATAAATAGAAATAATAAAACGGAATAAAATGCAGTTAACACACAGTGTATTACAAAGAAAAAAAATCTGATGAGTACACCCCATGACTTCCTTGTACGGAATATTAAATTATACGCATTTTTTTCTTGAATTTCATTTAATTTCATTGAATTGAATTAAATCTACTTCGTCGATAGCGCATAAACCACAATAGAATAAATGCATTCTTTAAAATTAACTATATTTGTTTACTATAACGACACTCTGAATGCACAAAATTTATATCATTTGAACAATTATGTTATCGTTGCCACATGTTCTATTCAAATACTATAATAAAGCTAGAACGATGTATAAAAGAAATTAAGCAAACAAAATAAAAAAGAACTGTTTTTCACAGACGATTGAGTATTTCTCATTCAATTAATTCCGTTTTCACTTCGCGACAAGGCAAAAATACTCAAATATCTGTATTAACAATTACGAAGTAAATCTTAAACACTTATTTCCTCGAAAAAATTCCAGAAACGATTAAGCGTGATTTAATTCGCAATAATAAACGAAGGCGTTATTTTTGTGTTGCGAAGCTTAGTCTCTAGATTGTAAACAAATCTACAATTCTGCTGTTTCAAATGTAAAGAAATATGATCGCCATGTTATTTAAAACTTAACCGCACTTAAACAGCTTTTAAATTGTTGATAATTCTACAAATATTGCTTCCAGAATTACGAAAGGCATAAAAACCTTAACCGGAAGATGAAAACAACATAATTCAATAATTTTTTAAAGCAAAAAATGTACAATAAGAACAAAAAGATATTACAAAAGATACTGAGATCACTGAGCCGGGTAACAGAGTGGATATATATATAAATATATTTATATACGTTTGGTGCGGCCGATTGCAACCAAAATAACGAGGTGCACATCTACATGTTATAGCAGTCCTATATGCAAAATTTTAACCTTCTGAGGCTACTCGTTCAACGTTCTGAGGCTACTCGTACGTACGTACATATGTTCGTACAGACGCCACGAAAAATTCTCTTCAGAATTCATTTTAAAGCAGTTTTATAATTTTTTTGGAGGAAAGGTGTCTTTTATTATGTCCTTACGCACAGATATCACGCAAAAACATCGTTAAATTGCATCCGATAGCGGTCAAAATGGATATTTTCGTTGAAATATGTTGCCTGAAACTTTTCGCGATTAAAAAATTTCCTTTTACTTCGTACAAGGAAGTAAAAATACGCTATTTTAAGTAGATCAGTGCAATAAAAAGTAATCAGTGATAACTATAATGCAAATATACTTTGGAAATGGTATGAAAATATAACTTAAAAATTTCTGTCTCTGTGTTATAGAAACTTTATTAGTATAATTCTAGAAATAATTCAATTTTGAAAGAAGGTACGTATTTTGGAAGTATATTATCTCATAGCTCTTTCAGATTTTAAGAATCATCTATAATTTTTCGATAAATTAAAAAAAAAAAAAAACCTGTATAAATATAGCACAACTTTGCATTAGGAATTTTTTTCATTTTTGTTTAGAAGGTCATACATATGTCTGAAGGATTCTTTCATGTTTGGACTTTTCATGTTTATCAAAAGGCTATACTAATGACGCTATTATACACCTTCAGACAAAAAAAAAAAAAGACGCACCAAGAAGGAGTTATCCGAATGGGACGAAAATCGGTAGAAGTGATGTACATGTACAAAAAAAGAAATTATTACAGTTTGAGCAAAATTGGATGATTTATGGAAGTGATAGAGTTTTACACAGTGAAAAAGTCAGTAACGCCTTTGTTCACCTCTGGCCCTTTTACCAGCAGTTATTCGGCTTGGCATCGATGGATGGAGGTTGCGGATGCCCTCCCGAGGGATATCGTGCCAAATTCTGTTCAATTGGAGCGTTAGATCATCAACATCCCGAGCTGGTTGGAGGGTCCTGCTCATAATGCTCCAAACGTGCTCAATAAGAGAGAGATCCGGCGACCTTGCTGACCAAGGTAATTTTCGGCAAGCACTAAAGCAAGCAGTAGAAACATGTGCAGTGTGGGGGCGGACATTAGCTTGCTGAAATGTAAGCCCAGGGTGGCGTGACATGAAGGACAACATAATGGGCCTTAGAACTTCGTCGACGTACCGCTGTGCTGTAAGGTTGCGACGGACGACAGCTAAATGGGTCCTACTATGAAATGAAATTGGCACCTCATACCATCACTCCTGGTTGTCGGCCTATTTGCCTGAAAACAGTCAGGTTGGTATCACACCGCTGTACAGGGCGTCTCCAGACTCGCCTTCGCTGGTCATCGGGACTCAGTTCAAAGCGGGACTCATCACTGAAGACTTTTCTACTCCAGATAGTGACATTCCAATGCGAATGAGCCCGACACCACTGCAAACGGGCTTGACGTTGTACAGAGGTGAACGTAGTCGGCGCAAGGGGAGCCGTGAACTCAGCCCCCTTTTTGTGAGAAGTCTATGCATGGTCATTGCGGTCGCTGAAGCACTAGTTGCACGTACAATCGATGATAATGATGCATCTGGGGCTGTGAGTGCCGCTCTGACGATTGCTCGGTGTTCACGTTCTGTCGTTTCTCTAGGCCTACCGCTTCCTTCTTGACGCTGTGTGCGGCCATGGTTCACCCATTCCTGCCAACACTGTCTAATAGTGGCATCGCTCCTACTCATATGTTGAGCTATTCGCCGATAAGACCAACCGGCTTCTTTGAGGCCAACTACACAACCTCTCAAATTCTGACATCTGCGCATATAGTTCGCGCTCCTGTATGCGAGGCATAGTTACTGTCTAACAGAGTACACGGAATGAAATTCGTGAGGAATTTATGACCTGGAATGGTAATTTCTTCTCTTAAATATCCTACCAGTTGCGCAGATCAGATAGGCTGTAACGACAACCGTTCATTCATTGATAGCCAAAATGTGAAATTTTGCATCTTCCATCGAACCTGTATGCATATCAATTTGTGTCCAATTTGCTTTATACCTTCTCCGTGCGTTCGTGGTTGGTCTTTTTTTTTTTTTTTTTTTTTTTTAGTCCAAAGGGATTTCAGTCCGGAAGGACTATTGCTTTCGTTTTGGCATTTTGCTTCGGACTCATAAACGTCGGTTTACTTTTCAAACTGTTGCCACAAAATGTTAGAGTTCTGCATTATATTTGAAGAAATTAAATAATGAAAAATCTGCATAAATGATTGTCTATTTCTCGCATTGTGATAAAACAATGGTACATAGAGCCATCGAATTTTGAATGACGAAATCCTACTGCGAATATGGGCATCTGAAATCCCAAATTTGGAATTTGTTTTATTATAGATTTTATATTTTGTAAAACTTTAACGAATTTTTGATTTACAAACTCAATGCTTTAAAAGCGAGAAATGGCAACGTTATATATAAAAAAAAAAAAAAAAATACTTTTATCTCCAGCTCGCGAGACTGTGTATATCGGAAATTCTAAAGATATGCTTAATTTAACATTATTTTGCGATATTGCTCTTGAACTGAATTTTATGGTTTAAGTGCAAAGAACATGATATTTAATAAATAAAGGTAACACTCAAAACGTTAAAAAAACGCCCCTTTGGACGTAATTTAAAATCTGAAAAATTTCAGATTTTTATTTATTTATTTATTTATTTATTTATTTTTTGTTGTTGTTGTTGTCTAAGAGTGTAATATTAGTGCGTTGCTCCTTTTAATTGCTGAATCTTTAAAAAGCGAAGCTACAGTAGGAAGGTTTAATTTACTTCTGAAATTGCTCGCAAGATAACGTCTGAGATAGCCACAATTTAAAGTTTTCAATTGCGTATATTATCAAATTACTTTCAAAAATTTTATTATATACGAAAATAAAACTGAAAATCGCATAATTTGTATTCTATAAGTAAAATATAAATCGGTAGTTCGAAGATAATACTGTTTATCTGAAAATCCTGTAAATTTAGAATTTTTATCCTTGAAGATAAGAATTTGTGCCGCTCCCTTTCAAAATCCATAAAGTTATTCTAAAACATATATCCCAATATGGGGCCGAATTAAAAAAATTTTCATCTAAGTTTCAAATAGCTCTAACTACATGTCAGATAAAAGAAAAAATGAACATACCTCAGGTAAAATCATTCTGAACTTGATGAAAATCTTACCTTATATAAAATCATAAATCTATGCTACAATTAGTCTTACTCCCTTCACCGTATAGAAAAAGCTGCAAAATCCTCAGCTGCAAGAGCGCAAATTTTTGCGCTTTTGCAGCTGAGGATGATGGTTCTGTAAAACCATCGAAACTAGTCCTGTGAAAATTTGAAACTATAACGCTGATTTTTTCTGTTTGACTTCTAACGTAACATTTTAATCAATTTTCTGTGAAAGGAGATTTTTAATTGAATATAATTAAAAACTTTATCTTAGTTTATATATATTATTGTTGCTTGCGTACGGGTTCGAAATAGATTGAATACACATGATAACTTGTTAAAATTTATTTTACCAAAAGAACTCGCATAATCGCAGAGTACAATCAGTACTTATACTTCAGACTGCAAGAATGTTAAACACAAGGCAATGCAAAGCGCATTTAATTATCCGAGGCTAACACGGAGATATCCCTATACTCCGAACTCACGCAAAACTAAACAACTACTACTCAAACTGATGCTCTTTCAGATCTTTTTATAGTTTTCTATCGGCCGTTGAAAGATTTCTAATACCTTTTATTTCTCGAAACCACTGGGACCCATATGAGGGCAGGATACGGTTACAGCTACATATAGCATCAATTGCAGTTATTCAATTATAATACCCAATACAGTTATATAGGGTTAGGACCGAAATGTCGCTAAACAGTAGCTAGATTTGGCGACTTTTGGCGATTTTTCGCCGAATTTGGGGACAAAAATTATTCGCCAAAAACATGGCCATCTTGGCGATATCTCGCCAAGTTAGCAAGAATGCCAGTTACTTGATCTTGTATTCTTAATTTTTCAGGAAAGCTTCAGATTCTTTAGATTTCCATGTCACATCATACAAAAAAGGTGCTACAATTTCACATCTGAAAAAGTTATCATTTGCAGCTGTGAATTGTCAAAATAAAATTAGATTTTTCACTGTTTCGAATTTAAAAAAAAAAAGAAAAAAAAAAAAAAAAAAATTCTGAAATTTTATACTCTCAAATCTATGAGTAGCTTCAGCTGTTTTATGTGAAAATATCTGCATACAAAAGGCTCCAGTTTCAAATAAAAAAAAATTGTATACTATTAACTCCACTTGGAAAACATATAATGCATTGCAAAAGGAAAAAACTTGTACCTCCTTTTAAAGGAGAGCGGTTGCTTTTGCATTCAGTATGACGGAACCACTAACTATAATCACTGGAAGCCATATGAGGGCAGGATACGGTTACAGCTACATAAAGCATCAATTACAGTTATTCCATTATAATACCCAATACAAAATTCATATATTGCATAAACTTTTTCTAAATAAATAATATGAATTAACTATTACAAATATAAATTTCACTAAAATTATTTATATATGTATGAAGTTCGTAACATTATTTAGTATTTTTAAAAAGAGCTTTTTATGCGAAAGCGTAAGATTTTACCCTGTGCACTGCTATACCGCAGATAAGAAGTTATGAATTTTCTGTATGAAATGCAAATTTCAGCACAGTATGTGGTAACTAAATTTGTGGCAGAAAACGTCTTCCACTTATCCTCGAACCTTACGTTCAGTCTCATTGCTTACGTATCGATTTAACAGTCAATAGCTTGTGGTTCACTTTCCAACAATCGGAATTCAAGTGGATAATGAAATTAAGCATTCCGTATAACGCCCTTGTTAGCCTTCCCTCATACTTTCTACACCGTTACAGTGATGAACTGCACGTAATTTGATCTGCTTTCCTGCTGTGGTCTCACTAATCACCGCAAAAGACGCATTGCAATCTCTTCTATTGCAAGATCATGGCATTCGCAACCAACACAGCTCGTCCTGTGATTCAAAATTTTGCGCAAGCTCTAGTATTTCAGTTTTGGATTCCTATTTCAAGTCGCTGCGGTATTCGGGGGGGGGGTAACACATAGCGAATCATGTTAGATGATGCTGGGACAGCTTGCAGCGCCATCGCATAACGATCATCGGGAAGCGTCTTTGTTCTATTTGGCAGAAAACGACAAGTTTTCCCTCCCCCCTCTCTTTTTCGCATGTAGGGAAATACATAATGTAATTTCTTAAACGTTTTAAAGCATTAAAATTTCTTATTTATTTCTAAATAATACGGCTGGTATTTATTAGATAATTTCCTTATCTAATAAATGTTGTAGAGTTCCCCACTTTGTAAATGCTAAGTTACTGTTGAACGTGAAGAATCTTAGGAACTGATAAACGAATAATCGCTTGAGTTCGTGCGACAAGAAACAAGAAGATGAAAGGATAAATAACCCTTTATTATTCAGATAAGATTTAACAGAACTCCATCTTGGAGTGTACAATAAAGGGCTTTGAAGTTAAGAGACTAAGAATAATACTAAACTAAGTGATAAGTGACGGAGGACGTGGGCACTGTCCCTTTACCTTAATTGTTAATCAGTACAGCACCACGTCCGCCATTATCCAGAGCCGCCGATAGGGGTTCGCTGCCGTCCAACTACTCCAACTACCCGGGTCCCAGTGTTTGCTGATATCTGAGAAAAATATAAGTACATGGCCATACAGGGGCTTTTGTAACATGCTACTTTTACAATACGTGACGTTACTAATGATTGAATTATAATACATTTAAAAACTAATTTTGTAGCAGTGCACTATATATTACGATACTGATTTATACAATTCATACATTACCAATTATACAATATCAATACATTACAATACTAATTATGCAGTACACATATAGACTTTACAGGGTATGTTACGATGAATAATAGAAACATTACCAATTATACAATTATTATACATTACAATACTAATTATGCAGTGCACCCATTATGCAACACTGCCCCATTGTATCCCTGATAGTGCACGTAGTACTCCTGAAAGTGCACACGCAGTGCAGCTCACACTTTTATGACCAATAATAATGCTAATAAAAAGTCTCTAATTGTACTTTAAGATGCAAATAATAGTAATGCTAATAAGAGGTAAGATACAGTTTCGACTTATTTTTCCATTAATACCTACTACCATGTACACTATTTGACTGTCAGCAATAATGATGCATACAATATATTACACTAAATATTACGATAATGATTTAGACAAAGCATTTCATTACTAATTATATAGTTACAATATGTTAGAAAACTACTTTTGCAGTGCGCACATGTGCAACACTCCTCCGTAGTACTCCTGAAAGCGCGCACGCAGTACAGCTCAGAAACTAAAACTAATCTAAACTAAAGAGATATAGCCGAAGCTATCAAGATTCTAACCGAGTTGGCCCCTTAACGCTAATTACTGCGAAGCTATCAAGGGCCTAAGTACGGCCGAGCGTAATAATAGCTTACGAGAGAGTAGCCTAAAAAGGCGGACGCGTGCAGACAGAATACCTGGTAACTCTCTCGCTAAGACCGAAGAACTTCGCGGTTTAAATACCGCTCCTCCTCATTATGTATTCAGACGTGATTCTAAAACTACGTTCTGGCTGGAAGTAGTAAGTTGCAGTTAATTTGACAGGAAAGAAGTTTAACTCAAAATTTAACTGTTAATAAAATTAACATAATCCTGGCAAGTTTTCAAAGAATATTGGGATTAAAAGGACAAATGTAATGTATAGTTATCGTGGTCTTTAATTATGGTGCCAGTCATATAACAGCTAGCTTCTAGAGTGGTAGTGTTCAGAATTTTTTAACTACACTTCTGGCATATATATTTTTCGTTATCATTGTAAAGAAAGGATTGCAATCAGCGATGAAGATGTGTAATTTATCATGGGCAAGAGAAACTATGAATGAATGAATATACTTCGTTCTTTCTTTTCGCCTTTAATTTTCCACTTTGGTTGGAGTTTTCCAGCCTAAATGCATCTGTTGATTTCTGTACTAAAATGTATGAGTATTAAAATTATAAGTTTTTACAGTCTTATCTTTTTATTAAAAAACTTGGTACTTTTCCGTTTCGCCAGAGCAAATCTCGCCAAGCAGACTGTATTTGGCGACAACACACGGTATACACATAAAATATGTTAACGAAAGTTAGTTCTAAGGATTTTTTATTTTGAAGGCATAAATATTTTAATATCGTTTAAAATTTTGTAAAAAGGCAATAAATAAAGACAATAAATTTGTCAAATGAAAATAATTTAAGAATTTACTATGCTTTCATGGCACAGCGACCTGATTCACCGGTTCATATCACGTGACTCCAAGTGATCTCATCTCACGTAAACTAAGCTACAAAAATCTAATTCTCTCATTAATTTCAAGTTATTAAAATTCAAGTTATCAATTCATTCTACATTAATTTCAAGTTAAATCTTAATATGGAATAGAAGTTTAAACGCAAATCATTTTTATTCATACGAATAGCTTACTTAAAAATTATGTAAAACCGCAGTGCTTTACTTCGCTATTGTATTCGTATTAGAATTGATCGAATTTAACAATTTACTTTGACTTTTCTGTATTTTCGCTTTCGGATGAGCGGTGTGATTGCATCCTTATTGACCTAACTACCGCAAATGGCCGTAGGGCATAAAATTTAACTATGTTGTAAAATTTCTATGCAATTTTATGCCAGTATTGAAAGAAACAATTAATCTGATAAGAAATGGCTGCAACTTGTTTTGAAAATGAGGCGTAAAAGGTTACCAGCGAGGATATTTCGTTTGGCATCGGTTGTACTATTTTCGGCGACTTTATGGCTTGCGCACTACACTACAGTCTTCTCGGTCATCCGCGCAGTATCAAAGCTGTTAAAAGTTCCAATGCCTTCATCTATGCATTTTTTAATACATGTAAGATAAAAAATATGCGAATCAAAATTATAATTTAAACTAAAGGTAGAAGACCCGACGTAATAATTGGAAACTGAAACTACCATTGTAAACCAAAACGTTTCTCTTCGTGTGCTTCCATCTTGCGTAACTACGCACTTCACCTTCTGTCTGTGCTGTGCTTGGACGCAATTTCGCTACGCTGCTTCCTATTGCAATAATATTGTTACGAAATGTCCAAGCGCGGTGAGATAGCTTCCCCGCAAAGCAAGTTTAGAGTTGCCATAAAATAACAAGGTAGGGTAGGATTGCCACATTTGGCGAGAAATCGCCCGTTTGGCGACAGAATTGGCGATATCCTATGGACGGATGGAGAACCTTCTGGAACGAATTCTTACTGGTTTAGCCCAGAATGTTCTCAAACACAAACCGTGATAGCTTGCTAACCTAAAAGCTGTGACGCTAATCGTGTCAGCGTGTTTATAACAGTTCGACGACTGTAAGAACGTGTTTTGAGGCTGTCCTGGTTAATATCGGCCAATAAAGTGTGTTTCGATACTTCATCAAGTTTCGTCCTTTGTTCACTACAAATCTGCGAACTCCGTACGAACGTGAAGGCAGAAATTAACGTAACAACTGGTGTCACAGAAGAAAAAAATGTGTTGTGTACACCACATGACTTCCTTGTACGGAATATTAAATTATACGCATTTTTTCTTGCATTTTATTTAAACTTATTGGAATTGCATTAAATCTTCTTCGCCGACAGCGCATAAACCACAATAGAATAAACGCATTCTTTAAAATTCACTCTAGTATTTGTTTACCATAGCGACACTCGGGCGCTAGATTCACTTAACAGTATTATATTTCGTTCATATTATAACTCATAATGCACAAAATTTATATCATTTAAAAAATTGAATTATCCAATCTTTGCCACATGTTCTATTCAAATACTATAATAAAGCTAGAATGATGTATAAAAGAAACAGTTTTTCACAGACGATTGAGTATTTCTCATTCAATTAATTTAGTTCTCACTTCGCGAGAAAGCAAAATACGTAAAAACTCAAAATATCTATACTAAAAATTACAAGTTAATTTTAAACACTTATTTCCTCGAAAAAATTCCAAAAAGGATTAAGCATGATTTAATTGGCAATAATAAATGAAGGCGTTATCTTTGTTGTTGCTAAGTTTCTCTAGATTGGCAACAAATCCACTACTCTGCTGTTTCAAATGTAAACAAGCAATGGCCGCCATCAAAACAATTATTAAGCTTAGCGGCAGTTAATTAACTTTAAAATTGTTGATAATTCTAAAAATATTGCATACAGACTTACTAAGGCATAAAAACCTCAACCGGAAGATATGAACAATATAATTCAATCATTTTTAAAGCACTAAATGTACAATTTACAAACATATAAGAGTAAAGAAACTGAGATCACTGAGCCGGGTAACAGAGTGGATATATATATAAATATAGTTATATACGTTTGCCGCGGCCGATTGCAACCAAAATACGAGGTGCACATTTACATGTTATAGTAGTTCTATATACAAATTTTCCACGTTTTGAGGCTACTCGATTTTTGTTATGCGAGATACGTACGTATGTACGTACGTACATACGTTCATACAGACGCCACGAAAAATTCTCTTCAGAATTCATTTTAAAGCAGTTTTATAATTTTTTTGGAAGAAAAAAGTCTTTTATTCTGTCCTTACGTACAGATATCACGCAAAAACATTGTTAAATTGCATTCGATAGCGGTCAAAATGGATATTTTCGCTGAAATGTGCTGCCTGAAACATTTCGCGATTATAATACTTCCTTTTTACTTCGCATAAGTAAGAAAAACGCAACAATATCAATAATGTAAATGTTCTTGAACAATCACGATTAGGGTGGCAAATGATCTGTGGAAACATAATGTCAATTGGAAATAAAAATGGAATTAAAGTCGCCTCGACTGCCAAGTTTTATTTACTATGTCAAGGCATTAGCTTAGGACGCAATCAAAATACTTCCTCTTCAGTATAGGCATCAACAGTGCTCCGTCTTTTCCTGTGCTTTTATTATGTCTTACATATTTAAGTATGTCTGGAACTATTAAAATTCCAAAAAGGTAACTGAGTAAGAAGCTATTATTCTTTAACGCGTAAATAATTCTGTTATTTCTGAAGCTAACGTAAATTAAACTAATTATTTCTTTATGGATTTACGCTGATGTCTGTATCCTTATCTCCAAAGCATAAAGCGCCTTTAAATTTAATGGATAATTTATATCAAAATGAGGATTATGGTAGTGCCTTCTTTATTGAAGCCAGTTACTGGTCGTTTCACATGGCTGAGTTTTGGATGTAGCAGCGATCTAAGGACTCATGTAAATGACTGAAATGGGCCCTTAATTGATGTAATTAGTAAACTAATATCCTTTTATTTGAAAGTGTACCCAAGGGGTGCTTACGTGGATTTTAGTAAGTGACCGTTCTGTATACTAAGATAATCGGTTTCATTGATAATAATTGGGAGCTCAAAGCATCGGCGATAAAAAAAGTACCATTAGGTGTAACGTTTTATCTTTGTAATACAAAATAAGTGAAATTATTTCGGGTAAAGAATAAGCTACAGGAGCTTGAAATTTACCTGAAAACTATAAGCGTCTGTGGCTATCTGTTATTTTTCTGGCTATAGCTAATAGCACATTCTAAAAAGCTGATGCCGAAAAACACAGTTAATTATAGAAATTACAGTTCTTACATCGATGATAATGATTCATAAAAACTGCTTAAGAATTTTACGGAAAGCGTTGTTCGCGTAAACATACGTCTACACGTTACGTAAAAAACGTTTACACGTTATAGAATGATTTCGGGGTCGTTTAATTATTGCTTAAAATGTAAACAGTATTTTTGTAAATGTTCGATCTGACAGAACTTTTTTATGTGAGTTAGTGTCTCGAGTCAGTTAGTCCGTGCGGACTCAATCGAGTTGATAATCGGTCAGCGAGTGCCAAGTGGGTCGTCGAGTGCACCGAAAGAGTCTCTTAGTGTATCGCGGTTAACGCATCATCGAGAGAGCGTGTTGAGCTCTGGGAACGAGTAACCGAAGAGTCGGGAGCTGTGCTCTGTGTGTCGTCGAGTGCATCGCGAGTTGTAGCGTGGAGAATATCGAGAGTACGTGGAGTTCCGAGAACGACCCAGAAGAGTCGGGAGTTGTACTCTGGTGCTTTGCAGCTTTCTCCACTGTTATAGCCTGATAGTGTGAAGGCTGTGTCGCTGATTGTGTCAGCGTTTTATAGTAGTTCTTCGACGAATGTAACGTGATTTTGGAGCTAACCTGATTAATATTGGGTAAATGACGTCTGTTTCGATAATCCATCACGTGCTGTCGTCGTTATTCACTCCAAATCCATACTAATCCCGTGAAGGAAGAAAATAGCGTAACAACTGGTGTCACAAAAAACGCAACAGCATAATAAAAGAAAAGAGTCTGTGTGTTTTTCGTTCGTGCTGCGCGTACGCTAATAGACCCAGGGCTACGAAATTTGGTATATAGTATATAGGTGCATCTAGACAAGAGCCAGTGCACCTCGAAGCGATTTTTTTCAAAATTCGAATCAGATTTTTTTAAATTTCATCTTTTCGATTTTATCGCAGCATTTTGATCATTTCATTCTTTTAGAAATGTGGTTTTGGCAACAGTTATTCATTCACCTGTATACTGGACTGTTGGCTGTTGAAAATCAGCACTGTTGCCACTCGGAAAAAGGAGGGCGTTCATTCTGTGCAGTTTTGAAATTTGATGTTTCTCTTGGATACTGGACGTTTGTCGAGAGAAGGCAACGGGAAGTTGGTTAATTTATTTATTAGGAAAATTGATATTTTTATTAAGGGATGTTGCTTATTGCATTGTAATTTTGTTATATGTAATACATTTTTTTATGAAGTTGTTCTGCAGCGTAAAATTCTGCGCAGTTTCTAAATTTAACGTTTGGTATTCCCTCAGGCATTTTCGGTACATTTAAAAGCCAGACGAAGGCTGGCAAAGTAGCTTAATAATATAATATAAGATATATATTATATAATATAAATATAATGTAAGATATATATTATATAATATAAATAAAATATAAGATATATATTATATAAGATATGAACTGAGAAGCTTATTTTATTTTTCTAACAATAAACTACTGTTGTTACACATATTCGAATGAAAGTTTTCTGTTTGGTTTCCGGCGATACGAAAAATAAGCTTGAGCTTTATATACTATACAGTTCAAATTTTTAATTTTGCTTATTGTTTACATTTGCTTTTTCTAAGAAAAAATCAAAGAAAGATGTCAGAATGCAGTCAACTACACTTATGTCCAGAAATTAAGGATAATTCGGAGTCACGCGGAAATCGAACTCTAAAATAAATATATCACCTGTAAAATCACTACACACACCTTCAAGAATCATATGCAAATTTCAGGAAGTAACCAGATGACACCGATGGTATGTCACAATGACGAGAGTGTAAGAGAGTGATATATAAGGAATACAGACAAAAAAGTAAAATTGTTCGCAGGCGCTTTATAAGCATTTAAGTGCAATAACCGAATAGTTATGACACAAAGGACGCATTTGGATGATGTTTTACATGGTAGAATTTCGGCCGTCTGAAATGTGGGCGTACCCAACTGGAAGTATCAAACGAACTTGGAATTGCCCAATGTGTCATCTCCAGGCTTTGGCAACGATTCCAAGATGATGGTAATGTGTGTAGACGTTACAGCACAGGTTGCCCCAGAGTTACAACGCCGAATAAGGACCGGTATTTGGCAGTTACTGCCAAAAGAAACAGGCAGAGCACAGCCTCAGACCTGTCTCGTCAGCTCTCATCAGCCACTGGTACGACAATTTCAAGGCAGACCGTGTACAGACGCTTAGTGCAGATTGGTCTATATGCTCGTAGACCTGTCAGATGCGTTCCACTTACTGCAACTCATTGTCGCCTGCGGTTAGCCTGGAGTAGAGAGCATGCATTGTGAACACCACAACAGTGGGATTGTGTGATGTTTTCCGACGAGTCCAGGTTTAGCTTGCAGTCTGATTCTCACCGGACTTTCATATGGAGAATCCAGGTACCCGTTACCACCAAGAAAACATCATTGAACGACACCGTTACGGTGGTGCAGGAGTGCTCGTTTGGAGTGGAATTATTCTGAGTTCCAGTACTGACCTGCATGTTCAAATTGGAACCATGACAAGCCAAATCTATCGGGACATCATTCTGGAACAACATGTACGTTTGTTTCGGGGCGCCATGGGCGCACAATTTGTGTTTATGGATGACAACGCCCGTCCTCACCGTGTAAACATCGTAAGCGAATGCCTTCAATCGGAGGATATCACCCGTATGGACTGTCCAGCATTTTCACCGGACTTGAATCCAGTAGAGCAGTAGATCACGTGTGGGACATGCTTAGCCGACGAGTTGCAGCCCGTCAACCTCCTCCTACATGTCTACCGGAACTTCGGATAGCATTGCTTTTTGAGTGGCGTAAAATTCCCCAAAATAAGATCGATAATTTGATAGTCAGCATGCCTAGGCGTTGTACGGATTGTATTGCATCGTCTGGTCAATGTATTAACAATATTGGTTTTTTGTAAATATGTCTTTTTTGTAATTTGCTCCAGGGAGAAAAAATCGCTAATTTTTTTAATAATATCAAATATATAGCATCTTTTTTTGCTCTTTACCTTTTTTTTAAATAAATAAGCTTTACAAATAAGTCAAATTTGTTTTGCTTCTAACTCTTCCTTTGCCTGATTTTGCATTATCCTTAATTTATGGACATGAGTGTATTTACCTAGCTCTAAGACTATGCTGCTAAAATATACTGACGGTTTAAAAGACATTATCAATTGATTTTGTGTTGCAGTCCTTAGCCAAAACAACCTAGGGCGTTCGAATAATTTTTCTTGTCATTTTGATCGGGATACAATTGCTTTAAATGTACTTGCACGAGGAGCAGCTTTGGAATATCAATAACTTTCACATTTCCATTTTTGTTAACATAATCTTCTCTAACATAAGCTTTCTAATTTTTCACTAGTTAAATAATTTCCATTTTAACCTTTGCGTTGTATTACGTAAATAATAAATCCCTCGGGAAAGAGAACAAAAATTAAGCTGCATTTGCTTTACAATATTTCTGATATGATTTTTCTTCCAAATGTCAGGGAATGGGTGATGTCAGGCAGTATTCATTCATCTAATTGTTTCGGGTGTGGCTGTAGAAGGAAATCATGATGAGAAATTTAAGATATTCCTTTTAACCCAAACCCTGTTTGGTGATGAAAAATAAGTAGAAAAGTAAGAAAGAAGTACTCCCTTTTCTGCGTGTCGTCGTCTTAAGTGATATATATTTTCATTTTAATACACCTACTGGGATATCTAATGTATATGAATAACACTGCCTTTTCCGGACAGATTTTTCTCATTCGTACGTAACTATAATGGGTATCTTATACTAGGAAAGCCAAACGGAACAAAATGTGTGGCGTGGTCGCACTCAGCTGAGCAAAGTTTCCTTTTATGGGGTTTTGCAATGCTTATTTTTATACACGGCATAGATGCGTGCGTACGGGTTCGTACTGGACTGAATGCACGCAGAACCGATGTCACCTTAATACAAGTTATTTTACCAAAAGAATCAAATTACAATTCTTGAACTTTCTAGAAAAAAATCCTCGTATAGCTCTTCTCATTATTACAGAGCACAATGAGTAGTTACACTTTAAATTATTAAGAACGTTAAACACAACGCAATGCAAATGGCATCTAAAGAGCGAAACTCACACGGGCATATCTAATGACTCCGAAATAGACTCTGAACTGACAAGTGAGAACCGATGCTTTCTCCAGGTATATATATATAGGTTTACCCCGGCTGCCGAGAAATGTCTAGTACCTTCCATTTCTCGAAATTACTGAAAGTTAATAGTAGTTAATAATATCGAAATAATGAAAGTTCTCGAAATACCGGTAAAGTTACATATAAGGGCCAGATTCGGTTACCATTACACATGGGAATCAATTGTTATTAGTCAGTTACCAATACCAATTATAGTTATACAGGGACTGGACTCAGTTGTCGCTAAATAGTAGCTAAACTTGGTGACTTTTGGCGATTTCTCGCCAAATCTGATGATAAAAATGAGTCGCCAAAACCATCGCCAATTTACCTCGAAGTTAGCGAGATATAAGTGGGAAGTATCCTGAATTCATGTTACACTATAGAAAATTGGTAATAGTATTTATATGTGGGATGAAAATTGATGAAGATATTCGTATTTTATGCGTATATACGCATAAAATACGAAGATATACGAAAATACGAAGATATACGAAGATATCTTCGCCTGTAAAAAATGTTGCCGGAGTTGTAAAAAAGTAGTCATTTAATAAATAGACCTTAAATGTATCATTTTCATGAGTAGTAGTTTCATTGAGCACATATTCAAAGCTTGCTTTCTGCCGAGCGCCGAACTTTGTGAAACGGATTGAATAGCCTTTGCTATCCATTGAATGAGATTCATTGCATTCATACAAGCTGAACCTAGTTTCTACAAGCAGCTTGTTACATGCCATAAAAACAGTTTTCCGTAATTGTTAGGTGGGAAAAAATACCAACTTCACATTTCAGTTTTACATATGGTGGGTGGGTAGGCGAATTGCCCAGAAATATCAGAATCTACCTATTTTTTCTAGACCTTGTTTCATCAAGATAAATCAACCATTCTGACATGCTTTGCGTCATCCATGACCTTTGATTGTGATGCTTTTATAACCGGAGCACCGTTTCTGCGTTTGGAAACATGTACATTGGTGTGCAAAACTTAAGCAACAGGTGTTCTTTTTGCCACAACGCCACAAGAAACTATATGAGAGACATGAAATTCAGAAATGAGAGACCGCATTTTGTGTTTAAACAATGACAAAAGCATAGTTGCGCAAAAATGAATACAATGTATACAGCATGGAATCAGACAAAAATCATGCTTTATTGAACTCATAGTATCGTTACGCATGATTGTCTGTACAAGAGGAAGACCAGCAAGCAAATGTTCCTTGGTATGGGATATACCCTCCCCTTACTGCAATGGTTGCTTCGCATCGTCTATCCATACTCAGCGCCAGATTGCCCAACAGATCATGAGGTAAGAGTGCCCATTCCTCAATCAGCATCTGTTTCAGTTGTTGGGTGTTCCCCGGAGGTTGTAATCTTAAGGGGACTCATACACCTTAAAACCCATAAGATTTTCGGATATCAGACTGTTGCAAGAATTGGGATAACTTATTTATTTTCAAAACAATTACTTGCAACTTTTTACAGCCGACTACATAATATAGCTGCTTTCTGAAATAGTCATCAGAAAGTTTGTTTTTGCCACAAATATTTTTATAGTTTAATCCGCTTTGTGACAAAAATGTTTCGTCATGTTTCCACCTTGCGCGCACAGTTTAAAATATTCTTTTGCATAATTTAATTCCATATTTAATATATAGCATTTATAACATCTGTAAACCATCGTGAACCAAAAAATTCTAAGAATTTCATGTTAAATTTTTATTTTATTTGGAGTTGCGTTTATAAAATGTATTTTATTTAAAAAATCTGTAATGTTTTCGCGCATAAAATTTTTTAATATTAAAATATTCATCAGATTTTCGGTTCAGTTAGAAAATAGTGCCCATATAAAGAATTTCAGCAAATTTCAAGTGTGTACCATTAGCCATTTTTAAAATATCATGCGCGCAAAATGGAAACATGACGAAAAATTTTGTCACAAAGCGGATTAAATTACTTAAATATTTGTGGCAACACAAACTTTCTGGTTACTAGTTTCCAAAGCAGCTATGTTATGTAGTCAGCTGTAAAACGTTGGAAGTAATTGAGTTTGAAAGAAATAAAATATCCCAATTCTTACAACAGTCACATATTCGAAGATCATAAGGGGTTTAATGTGTATGAGCCCCTTAATTCTTACAGAAATATTGCTTGTCCTTACAGAACAAAACCAACTGAATTTCATATGATTTAGTTTTTCTAAATTTGCTTTTGAAATGGCAGGAAAGATGGACTAATGACCTAACAGGAAGACGAGTCTTCTCTTTCCAAAAGTTTCACTCAGTCAAAGAAGCACATCGAATTTTTATACTCAATTTTTCACTGGTCATGGACCTTTTAATACATATCTCTTTCGATTTGGACTACGTACGACTGAGCTTTGTTCTTGCGGGGAGTTGGGAGACCCTGAACACTTTATCTTTCACTGTCCATTTACTAAAAACCTTCACTTGAATAAACCTTTTGATCAACACAGGCCAAAATGGGCTGAATTGATACTAAAAAACTCTAGTGAGAGTAAGAAATTTAAGGAAATTATGCTTTTCTGTCAGGAATTAAATTTTTCTGTAAATAATTCTCTCAGATCATCTCTATTGGGAGTGAGTAATTGACTTTCAGCGACTGTTAGATTTTTACTGTATAATGGTAATTGTTTAACTTTGTGTGTTTGATGCTTATTATTGTTCAGTTTTGTTGTTTCCACGACTTATGTTACTGATTTAAAATTAGAAATGGTTTTACGTAGAACAGACGTATCTGACATTGAATGCATCTATGCTCTTATAAATTGTAACGGTTACTTGTAGCCTATTACTTTCTTATATTGTACAAATAGTCGGTTTTATTTGTGATGCACATAGTATTTGTTGTATGGTACTGAAATCGTTCTTAATCATATATATATATATCATGATTATTTTGTTCAGTTTTGTAATTGTTAATTAAATTTAACAGAAAATTTTTGTGACAATTTTATTATTTTGCATATTTTAATGCGTTCTTTTGTAATTGAATTGATTCACTTTGGTGAACTTGATAGGCATTAATTGTGCATTCTTTTATAAAAATTTGCATTCATGATAGTTATTTTATATTATTCTTTACTTTAATCTTGAATGCATTTTGAATTTGATTTTGAAATTCTGTAAAATCTTATGTCGGCATTTTTCTAGTATTGCATTTGTCTTAGCGATGCCAGCAAACCTAATCTAGAATAATTATTTTGTATACCTTTTTTCACTTTTCTGAATTGAATGGTTGACCTGTTTTTGTGAATTTGATTGGTTTTACTTGAGTTCTCTATTGTAAAATGTGCATTTAAGGCAGTATTTTATAATAATTTTCTTTGACTTATTTTTGAATGTTTGACTTATTTTTGAATGAATGTGGTTTTTGGAATTGGAAATTTTTCATATCTTTATGTTGGCATTATTCTTGTACTGTATTTCTATCGCGTTGCCAGCAAACCTGATGTAGAGATTTTATATTACTTGCAGTGGTTTTGTTTTTAAACCAAATTTATGTTTTGTATTGTAATAATATCTCAGGTTCAGTGTATTTTATGATAATATTGTTCAGTTATCAAAGTTATTGGTTCTTAATTCTGAATTCATATGAAAAAATTTTATTTGGCAGTTTATTATTGTCTTAGTTTATCTTTATGCATTTTTTTTCTTTTCTAAATTGAATGGTTCTTCTTGAAATTGTGAATCTAATTGGTATTAATTGTGTATAATACAGTGATGAATGTATTATATTTTGTTTGTACCATAGTTTTTATTTAAATTAGTTGGACTCAGTTTTGAAATTGTTTGAATGCTTATAGGTACTACTTGTAACATGCTTTCTTTAGGGTCTATTATGACTATGTTACTTATGTTCTTGTGTTCTTGAAGGCCTTGTATATTACTGTTAACTTATCCTGCTTAGTCATAATAAATAGTTTCTGGAGGCAGGGGCTTTAATCCGTGTAAGGCAGACATCATGTCAGCTAGGTAATGGAGCCCCTGTTCTCTGGTTAACTGTTTTTCTAAATTTTACATTCTCAGAATGTCCATTTGAATCAGTTAATCCATAATGATTTTATTTCTTCTCTATCATCTAGTGCATGATTTACTCAGTTTTAACTTATTTAAAATTTCTCTCCTAAATCTCTCGAACTAAGCTTTTCAATTTCTTCTGTATGAATTACATCATTTTATTTATTTTATAGAGAACGTAAGTAAATACAACACACAACTGCAATATTTCACTTTTCGGTTTCTGTCCAGTTCTAACAAGAACTAATAATGATAGTTTCTATCTTATCTAAATTGTGAGATTCCTGTGCAGATGGTCAGTCATCTCACCATCTCACCATTGTTGGAATACCAGTCAATTTGTATTGACTGGATCTGTCTAACAAATCTGTAGTTTTTCACAATTTAGAATTATATTGAAAAATTTAAGAATTAGTTTCCTTCTTTTTTTATCATCTGGCAGCCAAGTCATTATTTACAAAACATTTGCTTATGTGGATAATAGTAAAATAGTGTACATATTACAGTGAAATTCCCAATTGCAATTTCGTGATTGCCTTGTGGATAATTGCGACACAGTGTGCAAATTGCTATGGACACACATAATGAGGTGTGCAGAATTTATCAAAACTTAGAATTCAGTTTATATGAACATAGAATAGCCTACACAGCATCATATACTTTGGGCTATGGAACTATCAACTGCCTGAACTGATGTGACTGGCCTACTCTGTGGATAACTGCAAAATAATACGGACATATATCATTGGATGAATAACTGATAAGAACATGAAGTTATGACGTATTGAAGAAGACATAGGTTTAAAAACTGTTTAATATATAAGTTCCACTCTTCACAACATAGATCCTATCCATGATAATGTAATGATTAATTGATCGTATATTTATTTTTCTTACGGATTATTATGTAAGAATTATTGTATAGATGACATTATCAATTTAGCATTGTATTATTACTATCATTGATTCAGTGAATGCCGCCGGCGGTGGATGGTAGATTCTTTTCCATTGCATGGACATATAACTCTGATTGGGATAGAATCTTAGGTCGGAGGTCCATGGGACTGCGTTTCGGCCTCAGGAGAAGTAGATATAGTCATGCATAAACTACACGTTTTGGCGCACAGTGGCCGGTATTCTGTGCATCAAATCCGTTGACGTGCTGTAGGAAAACAAGGTAATTTGCGCCATTGAGGCGTTCGGGCAGAGGGTACGGCCCAACAGATGATCTCTTAGAATGCCTGTTCAGGTATTAATACCAAACTTGTTTTGCACTTTTACAAGACAGTATTCTGGTGATTTTCGAACGACACATCTGTGCATGTTGACCATACCTTTTCTCGTAAAGTAGGCTTCATCTAAGAATAAAAGAGTGGCGGGAAACGGCGAATCGGTCTATGGGGCATCAAGCATTCAGCGTACGAACTCTATCCGAACGCCATTTTCCAATCTATTTTCTTCTGTACTTCTTTGAACGAAGTAAAAAGGAAGTACCGTAATCGCGAAAATTTTCAGACATCATATTTTTAAAAAAATAATCCATTTTGAAAGCTATCGAATGCAATTTAACGATGTTTTTACCTGACATCTGTACGTAAAGACAGAATAAAAGACTCTTTTCCACCAAAAAAAAAAAAAAAAAAAAAATTATAAAACTTATTTAAAATGAATTCTGAAGAGAATGTTTTGTGGCGTCTGTACATACGAACGTATCTCGCATAACTCAAAAACGAGTAGCGTCCGAAGTTTGAAATTTTGTATATAGGACTTCTATAACATGTAGATGTGCACCTCGTATTTTAGTGGTAATCGGCCGCACCAAACGTATATAAATATATGTATATATATTTATATATATATATATATATATATATATATATATTATCCATTCTGTTAACCGGCTCAGTGATCTCAGTTTCTTTACTCTTATACGTTTGTAAGTTGTGCATTTTGTGCTTTAAAAATGACTAAATTATGATTTTCTTATCTTCCGGTTAAGGTTTTTATGCCTTTAGGAATTCTGCATGCAATATTTGTGGAGTTATCAATAATTTAAAACTTGTTTGAGTGCAGCTAAGCCTAATGAATTTTGCAATGGCGGACATGTTTGTTTACATTTCAAACTAGGCAGAATAGCGGATTTGTTGCCAATCTAGAGAAACTAAGCTTCGCAACAACAAAGATAACGCCTTCTTTTATTATTTCGAATTAAATTATGTTTTATCCATTCGGGAATTTTTTCGAGGAAATAAGTGGTTCAGATTTACTTCGTAAATTTTAATATAGATATTTTAATTTTATATGTATTTTTGCTTTGTCGAAAAAGTGAGATCTGAAAAAATTGAATGAGAAACACTGAATCGTCTGTGAAAAAAAAAGTTTCTTTTTTTTTCTTTCGTTTTAGATTTATTATAATATTTGAATGTGGCAACGATTAGATAATTCTTCAAAGGATATAAATTTATATTAATATGGACAAAATGTAACGCTGTTAAGTGAACCTAGCGCCAGAGTGTCGCTGTGGTAAACAGATATGGTGAATTTTAAAGAGTGCATTTATTCTATTGTGGTTTATGCGCTATGGACGAAGTAGATTTAATTAAATTCAGTAAGTTTAAATGAAATTCAAGAAAAAATGCGTATAATTTAATATTCCGTGCAAGGAAGTCATGTGTTGTACACATCAGATTTTTTTTCCTTAATGAGAGGGCAGTTTTTAAAAGAGAGATAAGTATTATTAAGGTCCCATTCAAATCAATTGGGACCAACAAAATTGCCCCTTAAATCGAAATGCTGCTTATGCGAAGGTGACCGTTACAAAAGGTACTCCTGTAACTAATTTTTTCTTTTCCTATTTTTTTGAAAATTTTGTTATATAAATCCTCCTGGTCTAAGTAATATTTAACTGGAAATGAGAAACTTTCTTTTGATGAATTTACTGCAGAAGAGGAAATTAAACAAATGAAACGATTTTGTGCCTTTTTAACTCATAAATTCTTTAAGGGTTACTACGTTTCCAAAAGATAAGCGGCAGATTGACTAGAAAGAATGAAATAGCCATAAAAACAACGCATGACGTGTATATAATCGTTGTTGACAAGCTTTAAAAGCTTCACAGAAGATTGTGAAATTTCTTTTAATCAAGTTATGCTGAAACATATCTTGTCACTTAAAACATCGATTTTGTTTTTATCATTCTTTCAAGATCAGTCATATAACTTGCAAGAATTAAAAACAAAAATGTTTCCTATTTGGAGGTCTAAACAGTTCTGACACTCAAGAGCAGATAATGGAAAGAATGAAATGTCAAAAAAATGCAAAACGCGTCCATCGAAAATAAAATTCCTTTACTGCTTATTCCCGCCTCAGGTGACAGGCCTTGTGGGAGTAGCAGAAAACAAATTCAATAAATATTAATCAGTTTACTTGGAAGAAGAAAAAGGAACGGAAAAAAAGGAAAATTTTTCTTTGCCGAGACATCTCATTCTCTTTACTGAAGATTCTTTCCCAAGATATATCTTCGCTCGCCTCTTAGAACTAAAAGGACTCTGTCGTCATCTTAGCAATTAGAAAGAAGCATTTAGCTTACTCAGGTATTTTTTTCACCTGAGGGTAGATATGGAAGTAATGAAACCGATTTATTTTTGCATTGACTTCTTGAGTGGAAATCTCTCTGAAACTGTTGTTAAGCCTGTTTCGAAATATGGAAAAGGGAATCGGTGAAGAACGCACTGGAGAAACGGTTTAGCAGCATTGTGCCTGGGTCAAAGACCCTACCCCTTAGAGAATAGATATGTTATTTCGAATAATGTCATGAGTAACTAGTATATATTTAAAATTTTATATTGTTACGAAATGTCAAGGCGCGGTGAGATGGCTTCCCAGCAAAGCAGTTTTAGGGTTGCCATAAAATGACAAGGGAAAGCAGGGTTGCCACATTTGGCGTGAAATCGCGCATTTGTCGACAGTTGGCGACAAAATTGGCGATATGCCATGGACGGATGGAGAACCTTCTTGAACGAATTCTTACCGGTTTAGCCCAGAATGTTCTCGAACACAAGCCGAAAACTATGTAATTCCTGCTGGTCCGCAATCAGTTAGCGTGCGTGTGTCTCATCGAGTGTGTGTCTCGTCTAGCGAGTCAGTCCCTGCGGAGTGGATCGAGTTGACAGTCGGGCAGCGAGTGGGTCATCGAGTGCACCGCAAGAGTCGCGCAGTATATCGTGGTTAGTGCATCGTTTCGAGAAAGCGTGTTGAGCTCCGGGAACGACTGAACCGAAGAGTCGGGAGCCGTGCTCTGTGTGTTGTCGAGTGCATCGCGAGTTGTAGCGTGGAGAATATCGAGAGTACGTGTAGTTTCGAGAACGACCGAGCAGAGTCGGGAGCTGTACTCTGGTGCTTTGCAGTGAAGCTGTCTCCACCGTTATTGCCTGATAGTGTGAAGGCTGTGTCTCTGATTATTCCAGCGTGTTTATAGTAGATCTTCGACAACTGCAAAAAGTGTTATTGGAGCTGTCCTGATTAATATTGGCTAAATAAAGCGTGTTTCGATACTTCATCAAGTGGGGAGGTCTGCGCAGGTTGCCTGCCATGTTGTTTGGTGTTTTGAAGTGTGATTCTTAAATTGCTTATTTTACAGTGTGTTTTGATTTTTACTTGGTGAAAGTGCTCTTACATGATTGCTTACGAGTTCCGGTTTATGGAAAGGTGCTGCTTTGTGCATGATGTTGGATTTCTACAAGGTTTGAAGAAGTTTAAAATTTCAAGTCCACGTAGCAGCTCATTTGCATACGGTAGTGCTGTTTTCGGTCACTTTAGTATTAAAAGTCCGTGCAAATGGTATTTTTTACCGTGCTTTTGATCTAAATGCTTGATTTTGTGCTTGTACAAGTTTATGTTAAATTCTGGCTGCTATTTTAAAACTTTTGGATACTCTTAGTTACATGTTTCGAAGATAGGCTTAGCGTGGCTGCCAAGTGTTTATATTTTTGGATCTTCTGTTTTGCACTTGTGATTTTAAACCTTTTGCCAGGTGATTAAAAAATTTTTGAATTATCTTATTACTAGAAGTAACTGCCCAACATTTGATGTTTCGAAGTATTGAGGAATTGTTTTAAGAAGTCTCATTGCAAGCTATTTGGATTATATATATAAAAAAAAAAAAAAAAAAACTTGGTGCTCCATCAACTGAAGACTTTTCGCCCGCTGAAGAAGAGGTGAACCAATTTTGGTGCATCAAAATCTAAACTTTCCTGCCCGTGGGGTAACTTTTTGAATTCTTGCGCTGAAACTCTATTTTTTGCTTTAAAAATTATATTATCATTTATGCTGTAGGATTTTACTGTCTGTTTGAGTGTTTTGTATTATAGAAAGTTTTTGTTTAGTTTTAAGATATTGAATTCATGAAATTTTGATTTTATAATATAGTCCTCTTATCGTAGTGCTTTACCAAGATTTAAGAAGTGTAAAATATGTCTCTATTAACGAAAAAAGATAGTCTTAGTCAAAGTTATAGAGAACCTGAACAAGATGTTCGAAAGTCCGATATTTTAGGAGTAATTCAGGGTCTTTTCGACACTATTGAAACTATGAGAGATAAACGAATTGCCAAGAATATCATACATGATTTATCTTCTGGCCTGACATTTATTGCTAAATGGATAGAGAGATGTTCTACAAATGAAATTGACTTTGAGAATTCCAGAAGGAGAGATGAAGGAATGAGCCAGGTCTTAGAGGAGATTAGAGAGATTAAGGACCTGATTTCAATAAGAAATGCTGATGGAGCAGCTGGTGAGTGTAAGATGGAGGAGGAGGAAGTAAGAGTAATTGCAGAAAAAGAGAATAAAGATATGGCAAAAAAGATTAAAAAGGATAGAAGAAAAGATAACGAAATTTTACTTAGACCAATTGATAAACAGATTGATATTTACGATGAAATAACCCATCAGCTGGATCCTGGTAGATTGGGTATTGGAGTGGTCAATTCGTTTACTCGAAAGAACGGAGATGTAATCGTAAAATTAAAGGATAAGTACGAGGTTGCTATTCTGGAGAAGGCTATTCTAAAAGAAGAGAAATTGAAAACTATTGTAAGGCCCAGAAAATACAAATTTATTAAACCTAAGATCATTTTATATAATGTGGGGGATCATGTTGAGGATGGAGATATTATGAAGAAATTGAAAGAAGAATGTCATTGTTCTGGAGAATGTGCCAGAGCGCTGTTTCGAATTCCTGCAGAGGAGAAAGGTGTTACTCACCGTATTTATGTTATTTCCTCAAATTGCCAAAGCACAGTTCTCGAAGAAGAGAGACTGGCACTCGGTTGGAAATCTTACGCCGCGCGTCTCTACCTGAACCCTAAGAGATGCTTTAAATGCCTACGTTTTGGGCATACTAGAAAAAATTGCAAATTTGAATTACGTTGTTCAACTTGCTCTCTTAATCATGAGAAAAAAGACTGTAAAAATGACAATCTTGGTTGCGGTAATTGTTTAGAGTATAACGAGAGATACGGTACTAACTATGATTGTGCTCACGATTCCTTTTCACGCTCTTGTCCGGTTTATAAAGAAGAAGTTAGATTTTTAAAAGATCACCTTGACATTTGATCTCTGTTTTATTGAACAGTTGCACTGCGATGGGGACATAAATATTGTAATTTTTTTTATTTTTGTTTATTTTGTCTGAACACTGTTCCTGTTCAAGATTTTCTAGAAAGATTGAATGCTCTGATTCCCTCCCGGTTGCGAGTAACTACATTTTGTATATAGCTGTTTTTACTTGTATATAGAAATTTTAATTTTGAATTGGAGTTTTAACTGTATATAGAGATTTGCATATTAGCTAATGAATTTTATTGTATACTGTTTTATTAGTTTTATTGTATTATTTTATTACTTGTTTGTATACATATGTTTTCGCGGGATTTTTATTAATTTATTTTGCCATGATAATTGTAAGCATAAATTTAAATCATTGTATGTTGGCTCAGGCCCAACTCCAGGTGCTTAATGAGATAATAGGCTCTTACCCTGAGATCATATGCATGCAGGAGCCCTATGCGGTTCACCATGAATTGGCCTACCAGAGACCTGACTGGAGATACGCTTATGATAAAGATGGTAGAACTGGAATCATTGTTATCAGACCTGATATCGATTTTACACGTGACTATGAGTCTGATGTCATCACAGCAATCTCGATTTATGAGTCATCGAGCAGATTGGGAATTATTACTGTGTATTTCTCAGCTGCCGAGGACATAGAGGGATATCTTTCACAACTCGAAATGATTATCCGAAAATATGACAAATTTATCATTACTGGTGATTTCAATTCTAGGCACCCAAGTTGGGGTGCTAAGAGCATTGACGCCCGTGGACGATTGGTTTTTGATTTTATATTAGCTAACAACTTGATTTTATTAAATGATTTTAGTTCTCTTGCGACTTTTAAATCTAGTATTGGTGAGGGCTGGACAGACTTGATAATCGTCTCACCAGGCTTGCCCTTTGGCCCTGAGGCTTTTGAGGTATTAATAGAGGAAAGCTTAAGCGATCATCGATATCTCCGATTATCTTATGATTTTAACACTCACTGCACGCCTAGGGCAGTTTTAACAAAAGATGTTCATCGAATTATGAGATATTGTAAGAAACTGGGTCCTAAAATGCAAGGATTTAAATTTGATTTGTTTAAATGTTGCTCTTCTAATGACTTAGAGAACTGTATTGTTAAATTCTTCAAAGAATTATCTATGGATGCCAGTAGGAAATTGCGTGCCAGACAGACTGGACGTTCAGAAATATCTTGGTGGACTCCTCAACTTGCCCTTATGCGTCGACGAATTCGAGCTATGAGGAAAAGTTCACAGGTACCAGGTTTGATGGATAATATTAGAACTGAAAGAAAATTTATTTACAAAAAAGAACTAGCCGTCTATAAACGTCTGATAAGAAAGACTAAGTTTGAGACTAAAAAGAAGTTTTTCGTTAACAATATACATTATTATGATGGCTTTTATAGGACTGCTTCCAAAAAAAATTAAAAGAACTGGTACCTTAAGTAATCCCCAACAAACTGATGATTTAGTTGAACTTAACAGACAGACAGTTACACAGGCTCTCAAATTAGGTGTGCCAGAGAGATTTATGCTTAATGATGAAGACCTGGCAGTATGCTCTGAAAGTGATGTTGCTATTACTCAAGTGGAGATTAAAAATGCTACTGATCAATTGAGGCGCAGAAGTGCTCCAGGTCCTGACCATTTTAATCCAATATTTGTACAGACTTTAATTTATACTTTTTTAGATGTTTTTACTTCACTTTTTAACCACTGCTTAAAATTTCATTTATTCCCAAGAAATTGGAAACTCGGACGTGTCATTTTGATTCCTAAACAAAATAATAAGTATAGACCAATTGTCTTACTCGGTGTCTTCGGTAAAGTTTATGAAAAGATACTGATAGAGCGACTGAGATTTTATTTAAACAGTCAGAAGTTGCTTAGTCAGCGGCAATATGGTTTTTCTGCCGGACGCTCAACAGAGGACGCTCTTTATGATACCTTAGAATTCATTAAGCGCTACAAAAATTCTCAACATGTGGTTTTGCTGTCTCTGGACGTTTCTTCGGCCTTTGACTCTATACACTGGACTTCAATCTTACAAACTTTGATCGGGCTAAAGGCCCCAAAAAATTTGGTGCAAAGTTATATGAGTTATTTCAGTAATCGAAAATTCATTTATAACGCCTTCAAAAGTGAAGATGCGCAGATTGAATTAGATATTCATATGGGGTGTCCGCAGGGCTCCTGCAGTGCTCCCCTGCTTTGGAACATTATATTGAACAAAGTTCTAATTTTAGAATTTCCCGATGATGTAAAGTTTATTAGTTACGCAGATGACTTGGCAATCTTAATGAAGGGAGATTCTTTGGAAAAACTTGAGCGTTTGTTTGAAACAGTTATGAAACCGCTGGAAGATTGGAGGATCGGTGAGGGACTGGATTTTAATATAGCCAAGACTTCTGCGATTTTGTTCCCGCGTGGCGGAAGTAAGGTGCGGCCACCGCGATTTAGATACCATGGTCAGAGAGTCAAGTTTACCGACGCCATCAAATACCTAGGCATTATTATAGACTCTAAACTTACTTTTGCAGAACACTTTCGAACAGTTCACCAACGTTCTGACGATATATTAATGTATTATAAGCGATCGTTCTCCGGTGATACCCTCTCTTACAAGGCTCAAGTGTTAAAGGATATATTAAATTGTGTTATAGTTCCAAAGATACTTTATGGAATCGGTGCATGGGGTTCCAGAGCGGGGGAACTGATTAGACTAAGGAGCAAACTCGACTCAATACAAAGGAGTTGGTGCCTAGCAATCACAAGATGCTTTCGCACAGTGTCGACTGAGGTGCTCTGTGTTCTTGCCGGCACGTCGCCTCTTTCTATTATGTATAAATTTTATTATGAGAAATTTTTATTTAAAACTCAGAGAATGGAATTTAAACTTTATAATGACGTTTTAATTACAAAACATATGTTTGCTAGATTTTCTACAGATTTTGTACATCCCTCAGAGTATTGTACCTTTTGCTTTGATTGTGTTCTTCCTGTAATAGGAGAAATAGACGTATACACTGACGAGTCGGGACAGGACGGTCAATTTGGTGCAGCTTTCGTGATTTACTTTTTTGGTGTTGAAATTGTAAATAAAATGTACAGGTTGAATAGTTACAATTCTGTTTTTCAAGCGGAATGTTGTGCGCTCCTTAAGGCTTTGCAATGGATTAAGAGTAATTTGAGCTGTGTAAATACTGTACATATTTACTCTGATTGTATGTCTATGCTGCAGTCTCTGTCCTGGGCCCGTACAGCCAATGTTCTAATTTTTGAAATTAAGTGCTTGTTAAAATTGTTGAAACAACGCATGGATGTTTATTTACATTGGGTAAAGGCCCATGTTGATTTTACCGGCAATGAAAGAGCCGACGTGTTGGCAAAACAAGCCATTTATGATGAACGAGTTGAATTCTTTGAGACGTCCGGTTCGAAAAGCTATGCTATTAGAAATATGAAAAATTTTTATTTGAATATCTGGACATTACAATGGAAAGAGTCTGAGAGGTGCGCGGGTTTATTGCAGCATATTAAAATTAAAAACGAAATGAAGCCGATTAGCGATATAGATCTCAATCAGTTCTTGACTGGACATGGCCGTTTCCCCGAGTACCTCTCTAGGTTTGGTTTGCAAAATTCAGATTTATGTGGCGTTTGTCATGTAGTTGGGAACGCAGAGCATTTTCTCAATCACTGTCCTTTGTTAAAGGATTTGAGAATCGAATGCTTTAGTGATAAACCATTAGGTATTGAAACTTTAAAAAGATTCTCTAGAAATGCAATGTCTTATATAAACAATAATAGAGTGACATTTGGTGTATTAGTTTAAATTATGTCTTTAAATATTTCAATTATTTTGTCTAATTTTTTTTCCTTTATGTATTATTCATGTGTATGTATTGTATGGTGTATTGTCTGTTTTTTTTTTTAAATTTAAACATATGTTTACAGTACATATATACAGTTTAGTCACTCTGTAATAACATAACATCATAGACCATAGTCTAAATATTTTAATTGAATTATAGGCTTTTAAATTATTTTATATGTTTTTAAGATAATTTTATCAATTCAATGATCATTTGTGAGCCGAGGATTTTATTTTACTTGTAGTAGTTGTATTTTATTGTACTTGTATTTTATTTTACTTGATGATGTAGTTATTTTGTTCTGCTCTAACCGGGGCTTTAAGTGGCAAAGTTAAAATTAATATTGCTGTCAGATTATAATTATTTTCTATTGCATTTTTAACTATAGAACACCTTATTACGTGCGACCTTGGTGTGACCTTCTGCAGGTTCTTTTCCTTTTGGGAATTCCCCAATGAACCTTTGAGGTGCTGAGTTATTTATGTTGTTTTATGGTTTGAAGCGAGTTTTATTATGTGACAGAAACAGCCTCTCTGTGAGTGTTTTTGTCTGTGATTGTTTGATTGCGTAAGTGTTTGTTTGTGTTTTGTGTCATTTTCTTATCTTTAGTTCTTCTACTAACCCTTCTTTATTTTTGGTTGGTTATTTTATGTTTTCTGTGATGTTTTATCAGCGTGGTTTGGAGGAGGGTTGACTTATTTTTAATCATATGGTCCCGCTGGGACAAGGCGGATTGGGTCTCCCTCGAATAGTTCACGAATAGTTCACTTCATCAAGTGTCGTCGTTATTCACTCCAAATCTACGAATCCCGTACGAACGTGGAGGAAGAATATAACGTAACAACTGGTGTCAGAAGAATATAAAAACGCAGCAATACATATATGTGATGATTTTAAAATGTGTAGATGAAAACAGTGGAACTTTTAACAGCTTAAATATTGCGTAGATGACCGAGAAGACCGTAGTGGCTGAAGGTGGTAGAGTGAAAAGCATGATGACGCAATTTGGCACAACGGTATCTTGAAAAATCACAATCTTTATTTTTTAACGCGTATCAAATCATTCTTTTTTCAGACCAGATGTTTCCTAATTATATTTGAATACAGAAGTTGTATTTTGAAGTACGACGTTATCTTCAGCAAGTAAGCAGCAGAATACAGAGGAAGAAGGGTGGGAGTCGGAAAAGTTTCAGTTCAGAGTTTTGGTTTACAATTAATTTGATTGGACAAGAGTCATCTGCATTAAAACGTTACATAAAGATAGAAAAATCTGGAACCTGTGAGAAGAGATGAATTTAGGGGCAGATCACCAAATTTACAATGTTAATTTTGAGGTCGCCAATTATTTTTTTTTCTTCCAAACAGCTATCATATTTTGTTATATCTTACACACACACACACACACACATATATATATATATATACAAGTATATATATATATATATATATATACAAGTATATATATATATATATGAAATGTATTTTCTCATACATTATTTGTGTTGTGCAGCCGGGGCAACAGGTATGAGACAAATTTGGGAATACAAAATGATACGTTTACTTTAGCATCCATCTCACAAGCGTTCCCCCTGTACCTTGAGGAGAAGCTCTATTTATAGATATGTGTGCGTCATGGTGCTTATCCGATCAGCGATATTAATTGAAATCACGAGGTGATGCTATCTTCTCATCAGGAGTGTTCTTAAGGACTTAATGTAATATGACAGAATTATGAGTTTGGCGATTTGGCGGGCGCCAGCAGGTTAATATAATTTATAATAAAGAAATAATTTCGCCAAAATTTAGGAACAGGGATGCAATTTAGGTAGAGAATCGCCAACACATCACTAAGCAATATGATTAGAATTTAATTTAATCAATTGATTTATAAATATCATTACATATATAATTAAATCATGTTTTTTAACATTTTTGAAAGTTATAAGAATAGATAAGAGATAAATTAAAAGATAAATTTCTTAAAAGACTAAAGTGTGCGTCAAGTTTCAATAGACCTGAAGTGCTATCTGGGAAGGCCGAGAAAAGAGGAATGAGCTGGCTATAGCCTGATGCAGAAAAAACATTCGTATAAATAATAAGCAAAGTAGTGTGAGTCTCTTGGTACACTAGTAGTAATTAAACCTTAAATCTACAACACAATATTAAGAGGTATGTAACAGATTAAATAAGTTATGCAATATGGGTACTAAGTATGGCCATAGGCCATTTATTATTATTTGGGTCATTAAAGTCGTAATCGTAAATCCTTATAACTGGGTTCTTGATAAAAACAAGATTGAGATAAAAGTTCCGGGCGAGCCGGCAGTAAAAACAAAGTTGTTCTATACCCAATTCTTCAAGGATTCAAGGATTCCTTTCGGCTTTACTGTGATGTTTAATTGTTTACTTAAATGTGGGCTAACAGATAGCGTTAGTTGTCCACATTTCTGCCAAATATAAAAGGATACGTAATGTAGCATTTTGCGCGCGCTTTTCAGAGCTCAAAGATATCTGGCAGGAAGCGTTTCGCGAGTGATATAATCTATATTCCTGACGATATTTCCGACACTAATAGTAGTTCTGATTTCAAGTATATTAAAGATAGTATAGCGAAACTGATGATAATTTCTCGGATTCCTCTGCAGATCGTCGTGAATCTGAAAATTTAGTTTCTATTGAAAACGTTCGACAGTGGTGCAGACTATTACATTATGCAAATATTTTCATTAGTATATATGTTTTAACTTTGCATTTTATAAAATAAATCATAATTTAACGAATATTAATTTTCAAAAATTTCCTTTTATATCATTATTCTTCAATTTCAGAACTCTGACAACCTTTTTCTATGACCGAATTCTATATTGAAAAAAAACTCTTTTACAGAAAATTTTTGTCTATTTTCACTCCAAAATATATGTAGATTTGAAATATGTAATAAAAGATACGAAATTTTTGAACCTATTTTGAAAAAAAAGTACGAAGTGAGAGGGTTAAGGATAGTTGTTATGTGTGAGTACCAGGATAGAGTTTTACTGAAGATCACCCCAAGATAAAAGACTTGTTTGGCCCATGGGATGACTTCTATAAAGAGTAGCAGGTTTTGGTTGAATTTAATCTTCTTTGTAAACAAAATTGCTTAAATCTTGCCCACAATCGGTAAAATAGGAATCACTACCTTTTTTCTATCTTAGCTTTGAAACGTTTATTAGAAAGCTACATCACAGTCATAATTGAACATGCCATTTCAAAATATATATATAATCAGCAAATATTGCTTGTTTCAGAGCTTAAATTGCGCCGGAGCCTACACAATCCGGCTCCGGCAATTCTTAATTTTTAGAATAAATTATACATCTAGCCGGAGCTCACCGGAGCCCTAAATAAGAAGGCTCCGGTACTTCTTAGTTTTTAGAATAAACTACACTTCTAGACTGAGCTCACCGGAGCCCTAAATAAGAAGGATCCGCTAATTTTTAGTTTTTAGAATAAATTATACTTCTAGACGGAGCGCACCGGAGCCCTAAATAAGGAGGCTCCGGTACTTCTTAGTTTTTAGAAAAAATCATACTTCTAGCCGCAGCGCACCGGAGCCCTACATAAGAAGGATACCGTATTTTTTAGTTTTTAGAATAAATTATACTTCTATCCGGAGCACTCCGGAGCCCTAAATAAGGAGGCTCCGGTACTTCTTAGTTTTTAGAAAAAATCATACTTCTAGCCGGAGCGCACCGGAGCCCTACATAAGAAGGATACCGTATTTTTTAGTTTTTAGAATAAATTATACTTCTATCAGGAGCACTCCGGAGCCCTAAATAAGGAGGCTCCGGTACTTCTTAGTTTTTAGAAAAAATCATACTTCTAGCCGCAGCGCACCGGAGCCCTACATAAAAAGGATACCGTATTTTTTAGTTTTTAGAATAAATTATACTTCTATCCGGAGCACTCCGGAGCCCTAAATAAGGAGGCTCCGGTACTTCTTAGTTTTTAGAAAAAATCATACTTCTAGCCGGAGCGCACCGGAGCCCTACATAAGAAGGATACCGTATTTTTTAGATTTTAGAATAAATTATACTTCTATCCGGAGCACTCCGGAGCCCTAAATAAGGAATCTCCGGTAATTCTTAGTTTTAGAATAAGTCAAAATTCTAGCTGGAGCGCACCGGAGCCCTAAATAAGGAGGCTTCGGAATTTCTTAGTTTTTTAGAATAAATTATACTTCCAGCCGGAGCGCACCGGAGCCCTAAATGAGAAGGCTCCGGTATTTCTTAGTTTCTAGAATAAACTATACTTCTAGACTGAGCTCACCGGAGCCCTATATAAGAAGGATCCGCTAATTTTTAGTTTTTAGAATAAATTTTACTTCTATCGGGAGCTCTCCGGAGCCCTAAATAAGGAATCTGCGGTAATTCTTAGTTTTTAGAATAAGTCAAACTTCTAGCCAGAGCGCACCGGAGCCCTAAATAAGGAGGCTCCGGTATTTCTTAGTTTTTTAGAATAAATTATACTTCCAGTCGGAGCGCACCGGTGCCCTAAATGAGAAAGCTCCGGTACTTCTTAGTTTCTAGAATAAACTATACTTCTAGACTGAGCTCACCAGAGCCCTATATAAGAAGGATCCGCTAATTTTTAGCTTTTAGAATAAATTATACTTCTATCCGGAGCACTCCGGAGCCCTAAATAAGGAATCTGCGGTAATTCTTAGTTTTAAGAATAAGTCAAACTTCTAGCCAGAGCGCACCGGAGCCCTAAATAAGGAGGCTCCGGTATTTCTTAGTTTTTTAGAATAAATTATACTTCCAGCCGGAGCGCACCGGAGCCCTAAATGAGAAGGCTCCGGTATTTCTTAGTTTCTAGAATAAACTATACTTCTAGACTGAGCTCACCGGAGCCCTATATAAGAAGGATCCGCTAATTTTTAGGTTTTAGAATAAATTATACTTCTATCCGGAGCACTCCGGAGCCCTAAATAAGGAATCTGCGGTAATTCTTAGTTTTAAGAATAAGTCAAACTTCTAGCCAGAGCGCACCGGAGCCCTAAATAAGGAGGCTCCGTTATTTCTTAGTTTTTTAGAATAAATTATACTTCCAGCCGGAGCGCACCGGAGCCCTAAATGAGAAGGCTCCGGTACTTCTTAATTTCTAGAATAAACTATACTTCTAGACTGAGCTCATCGGAGCCCTAAATAAGGAGGCTCCGGTATTTTATTTATTTATTTATTTATTTTGTTGGGGATATATTTGGCACATCGGGTAGTCATGTAAATCATGCATTACTGCTGACAGAGGATCGGGCTACCATCCAATTAGCATAGGATAGATAGTTTCTCCTCATGTCTGCCACTATCGTGTAGAAGAGAGTCTAGTAGGGAGGGAGGGCATATTGCCATTGGGTTTCGACTGTTTACCTGGCAGCAGGCAGACAGAACGCTGTAGGTTACAGGCATGATAGGTTGATTTGACTCCGTGAACCCGCTATAGGTTCGTCGCTCTTACAAATTTTCAGATGAAGTCTGAATAAAGTGACCTTTAGCACTCCAAAGTTTTTTTTTTTTTTATTATTGAGCCAATTTTTTTTTATTATTTGGCAAAATGGCTGTTATGCATTACTGCTGACGGAGGATGGGGCTACCATCTATTTAGCATAGGATAGATAATTTTGCTTCATGTCTGCCACTATCGAATAGAAGAGAGCCTAGTAGGGAAGTAAGCGTACACAGTAGGCCAACAGAGGGCAGTGCATAATTGCAATTGTATTTCCATTGTTTACCTGGCAGCATGCACTCGAAACGCTGTAAGTTACGTGTATGATAGATTGATTTAACTCCATGACCCCTCTGTAGGTTTGTTTAATTCCGTGGTCACCTCTTTAGTAGTATTAGTACAGTTTATTATAGCATTGTGTTTCCAGTACTTACTATACAAGATAAGCACAATAAGAGGCAAACTGTAGGGGACCTGCATTTGCTCATCTCAACTACCTTTATTTGTAAACTCTTGCAAAAAGCTTACAGTTTGTTTCTTTCTTTTTTTTTTTTTTTGTTCCCTTATATGGGAGGATATTACCAGTTGACCCACGGTACATCGCTGGTGTCCTTCATACTTTTGCCTATACCTCTAGGTTTCATGCTTACACTGAATGGCAATACTAAGATTATATACAAAACAATATGCAAAATAACATAGTAACATACAACAGGAGACATTGTTATAAATAGGTTATAAAATGTAACTGAATTCACGCAGTATATCACAGTATGTTAAGTGCATCACGTATATACAGCTGCTACATAGATATATGAATTAATTCATAAATTCAGTTCTTGGTTATACGTGAAGTGCTAATTATGAGCTGAACTGGCTACTAAATATAAGATAATGCTGATAATAATGTTTCTAAATTCTCAAGGACAAAAATTGCATACAATTAGTAGGGGACAAATGTACTGAAATGTATATTCAAGACACGAAACATTAATTCGCATGCCCATGAGTCAAATTACATCTGTTCATGTCTTTTGTGCTGCATAGCTTCTATGATACTATATACAGTATCCATGACTGCAAGGTAAGCGCTTAGGATGCTAGTAGTATACGGACGAGTGTTGTTTTGTTAGAATAGAGCTCTAGATTACCGTTTACAAAAGGCAGTGTGATCGAAGGACCTCTTCAGCATACCATTGGGCCATCAAAGAGGCCGGTATGATCCGGCAATATATAAATCTCATCATATGCCAGGACGCCCATCCATCTGGATAAGTGACTTTTGACAATGAAAAGCTCATCTTGGCGCTCGCTACGTTATCTACACAAATGGATGCCTTGGTCATACACACTAACACAGAACAACTATTTTTAAATACAATGGCGGGTACTTGCCTATTCACTGGCCAATCCTAAGGCCAGAGGTGGTCATTTTATTGTGGAAACACCTAATAAGTGATCACCGTTGCCTCCTATGAAGGAACCGACAGTTACAACTATGCCTCCGGGATTCAAACCCGGATCCTTTGGTACCGCAGTAGGTTTCCCTAATCATTGTACCATATTGGCGGCAAAACTGAGATTCATTACCAAAGCTTGCTAGCTGCCGTTCAGTGGGGTTCTATAATACTCTTTCTAACCCTACTGAAATTCTATGATGGTGTTAATGTGGTGTCAGGTTCCGTAGTCGTAACGGTTTGCGCGCCTGTAATCCAACTCTTTGTTAATACTGGAACTCGCAGGTTGCTTCAAGAGGGAATCACTGCTCATTGAATGTCGGCAGTCGTGGCAAGTGAGACGCTTTGGCTCTTGTCAAACAGCCATTTTGTTTTCCCTCATTGTTATATGTTGAGGACACCCAGAACCTTTATGCCCCGCCGGGAATCGACGTAGAGAATTCTGCAAAGCTACTGGCTAGGATCTGTATCTAGGCAGTCTCGGACACGGGATTATAAAATTTATGAACTAGGTGGTTCTGAAGACCCTGGGAAAGGTCAGTTATTGGCCGGCCCCGAGCTCTGGCACGTCCTGAGCTCTAATAGCCAGGGGGTAGCGCTCCCCCCGTTTCGCTGGGTAATATCCCACTGCGACGGGCAGCCCGAGCGACTGGCAGGTAGCAAATCTAACGACCAGTGCTGCCTGGGAAAATCCCAGGTGGTGCGCCAGCTCCTCTGAGGGACCAGAGCAGAGTCTGAACCTGCGCGCCTGATTCTGAGGGGAAGTTGGATCTGTAGTACAGACCTTTAGGGTCACGTGGAGTAGAACATGCCGATTTTGCTAGAACCTTTATGTGTATGCGTACTTTCTTAATCCAATGTCGCTAACAACGTGCAACAACGACATCCTAAGGACACGAGCAGTAAATGCCGCGCAGTATGACGAAATGTCCATTCGTCTTCGATGTTAAAACTGCTGTCAAAGATTGTTCTAACAATTTTGCGTCTCATAATCAATAGCTTTTAACAACTAATCATGGTTTTAACAACTAATCATAATAAAATTATGCACATCAAGGTAACCGTTTGAAGTTTTGCAAGTATGGCCATAAACCTTGTCTACATGCTGATGTCATTTGCGTTGGCTAGTATGAAACGTGAATCATTTACAGATCTAACAGTGATGATTCTATGCAGCCTCCACATATCAATTAAGTTGATTTCGTCAGGTTGATTGCTTCCTTGTTAATAAAATGCTTTTTAAAACAAGAGTCGCCCATGGGATTTTAAACCATGAGTTATATTCTGGGTAATTTACCAAGATGTAAATTGTCAAACCTATGTCATCAGGTTAATTGTCCAAAAGGAAACCTCCAAGTTGAGGGAATATATGTTGCAGGCATTTTTACTAACGAAAGTGGCTAAATAAAGCTTTACTAAATGAAGCATGGAATTTACTTATCAGTGTTTTCAAAAACAGTGTTTTCTTTTAACAAACCAGGATGAGATAAAAATTCCAAAATTGGTTCTGACAAATTGAACAGTGCAAAATAGGTGGGGGGGAAAAAAATGTTAGTTATAAGAACAATATTGAGTTTTAATATTTTTTTTTTTTTTTTGTAATTAACGATAGTCTTGACTATGTCGCAGTAAGGCTATGCATACGATTCATCATTCATTTGATATGCATCAGACCCGATTTTTCGAAAATAAAGAAAATCTAAAATATATATTATTTGGCAATATCACTCAGTGTTCAGTAATTTATGACTGTGGATTTTTGTGGGACGCACTGTTACGTGTTTAATGAAAAAAATTCTTCGTAGGAAGCCAAAATTTGATGTTAGTATTTAAACTTGCTAGCATAAAATGTTCAATATAGACTAGTAGAAAAGTTTCTTTTGGTTAGATCATATCAAATATCCTCAATTTGATCTCGCATAAAAATATGAAAATTGCCGTTAATATTTTTATTATTGTTGAGATATTTTTAATCGCATTCTTATTGGTTAAAAAGAAGTATAGCTTTTTGTCACATCCAAAGCATTAGATTTCGGTCGGGTCCGAATTATTCTGAAACTTAATCAAATTCTTTGTTATTTTTGATTGGTTGTTTATTGTGTCTTGTTTATGATTTGTTAACCCTTCGCGGCACAGTGTGTCCGGTGTGGACACATCTAAAAATGTCCTTCTGTAGAAAAATTGAATGAAAAAGGATTTATAGGTTACTATAGTTTACTCTGAACCTTCTTTATTTATAGTATTTATAGTAGATGGCAGCTCAACACAAACCAGTCCATATATTTTAGCCACGTTTAGTTTTTTAAAAGGAATTGTTTGAAAAGAAATTTCTCTGTTATTATTTAGCTGTATGCTAATCTCTTTATTCTATATTAGTTTTAAATTTTTATCTTGAAATCTTACCCAAAATCAAAAGGCGAACCCTACGTGTGCCCAAACCGGAGCCACCGATCATCTAGGACAACTGGAGAGTGTGTATTCTTTGTTTCTCCGCATCTCATCGGTCAGTTCATTGCCAACAATGCTCATTTCAGCACTCTTTTCGAAGCTCTATTCAGTCAGTGTGCCCACAGAATTAAAACGATAAGTGCTCTCTTCCACGAAATTTTACTTGTGTACTCCTCTAGGCCTAATTAGACTGCCTGCCATTTTTTTTTTTTTTTTTTTTTTTTTTTTTTTTTTTAACCAAAACTCCAACTTTAAAAGGTAGCGTGCTGGAAAGGGTTAAATTTAAAGCATATCTTTAGAGCAAAACAATTCAATGAATAATACGGTTGTTTAACTATTTAAATCCGTTAGTGTTATTTAAACCTTCTTTCAATTTCAAAATATTGGTTAAAATTCGTTTATCTCCCACAAAATTCATTTATGAGAAATTCGTTTATTGTTTAATTCAAATTCGTTTATCAGATTTCATAAGGAAGCACTATGAGAGTTGCTGCATAGACCTGATAAACATGCAAGCTCACGAAGTTTTAAAATCCATTCTGAGAAAAAACAGCAAAATAAAACTATGCCTTAGAAGTTAAAATACAAGCTGTAAGCCAGAATATAAATGCACACTCTTTTGCATATATTTATGCTTCATATTTTTATAAAAAATGTAGTTTTAAAGACGGGAAATAGACTGAGAAATGATTCTTGCATTTCTCTTGAGGATGGAATTCCACCATTAGCGGATAAATCCTACCTAGGCAATTCCTTTCTCTCAAAATATAAAAAATTTCGCCTTTGGACCATTTCGTTTGTTAGACACTGACTATGTTAAGCTTCATGCGAATGGTGACAATATTCGAAAACATGAAAATGCATTGAAAAATCATTTTTACAAATGGGAAAAAGTAACGTCAGTAACACATTTTTCATTGAAATGTTGAACTATTTTTATATGTTGAACTGTTGAGTACAAGTACAAACTTATACTTCAAATCACCCGTTATATAATAATTTTCGTTTTGCGATTTTGCGTAGAATCACTATAAATGTCCGTTTCACTTTTCAAACTGTTGCCACCAAACGTTAGAGTCCTGCATTATATTTGAATAAATTAAATAATGAAAAATCTGCATAAATGTATGTATATTTCTCGCATTGTGATAAAACAACGGTACATACAGCCATCGAATTTTGAATGACGTAATTCTCCTACGAATATGGGTATGTGGAAAATCAAATTTGAAATTTAGAATTTGTTTTATTATCCGTTTCATTTTTTATAAACCTTTAACGAATTTTTGAGTACCAAACTCAACGATTTAAAAGCGAGCAATGGCAACACTCTACGGGACCTTTTTATCTCCAGCGAGCAGAACATCGGATATTCTAAAGATATGCTCATTTTAAAATTATTTTGCGACATTGCTACTGAACTGAATTTTATGGTTTAAGTGCAAAGAACATGATATTTAATAAATAAAGGCAACACACAAAACGTTAAAAAACGCCCCTTTGGACGTAATTTAAAATCTGAAACCTTTCAGATTTTTTTTTTTAATTCTATGTTTTATTTTTAGATCGATTTAAGACCGACCAGCGTAAAATTGGTTAAAATTGCTATTCATCAAAATTTCAAGGTTGGTTAGCTGCTTAGGGTTGTTTACTTTTGCCTAACATACAAGTGTTAGCTTGTATGTTAGGGTTTTTATTTTTGCCTAACATACAAGTGTAGCTTCGTGACGGAATGTAAGTAAACTGATATTCATACCTCATGTTCTTTACTCCATTTTGATTTGAAGTATTTGGAAGAATGTTTTTCGTTGCTCAATTTTGTTAAAGTAAACTATGGCAGATTAATCTAATTCAATATTAAATCTTTTGTTTCTCTTTAGTGTCACTCTTAAATTAATGATTTTCAAACACTTTTCAGAATTAATTCCAATAATTTCAGAATTAATTTTAGAAGACATGATGCTTTATGGAATTCATTTAAATTTATCGTACATTGATTAATATGGATACGTTCGAAATATGTCCGCTAATACTTATCGAAGTATTCTTTTAAATACAAAATCAAATTAAAAATCTTCGCTTCACAAAAGTTCGATAAATAATGATTGCAGTTTTAGGTGTAACGAAATAATGTAACAAGATAGCTTTCAGCAATCTGAGAATACGAATAAACTTCAATTTATATTTTGAACACGTAATAACGCTTCAGATAAATAATTGATGGACAGAAACTTGCCAGCTTTTAACTGCAATTCAAGAAGCAGACATATATCTACGAAACGGATTCTATGTTTCAAATCTCTCTAATCGTTTAGTCTTTCAACTAAAAACAGGTTCCTAAGTTTGCTTCTCCAAGATCAGAATTATTTACGCGCTCCTAATTCATTTTAATTATTTTAATATAAAGCTTTAAGACTTGATCCCTAACTGTTTAATGCTAGGTTGAAGCATAATAAAATAATTTGGTTTTATTTAAATGATTATGGTAAAGTAAGAAAGAGCGATCCACCAAAGGAGAAGAATGCCTTTCTGGCAGTATTTCTAAAGAAAACCGATGAAACCCCACAAATGTCTGTATAAAAAGGTTTGTCTGTTGTATTCAATGGTCTTATTCGCTTGATCATACGTGGACCATGTATTAATAAAAGCTAATAAGATAACACTAACAAAATTTGATGTGTACACCACATGACTTTCTTGTACGGAATATTAAATTATACGCATTTTTTCTCGCATTTCATTTAAGCTGATTGGATTGAATTAAATCTACTTCATCGATAGCGCATAAACCACAATAGAATAAATGCACTCTTTAAAAATCACTATATTTGTTTACCATAGAGACACTCTGGGGCTAGGTTCATTTAACAGCTTTACATTTCGTTCATATTATAACTCAGAATTCACAAAATTTATATCATTTGAAGAATTATCTCATCGTTGTCACATGTTCTATTCAAATACTATAATAAATCTAGAACGATGTATAAAAGAAATTAAGCAAACAAAACAAAAAAGAAACAGTTTTTTCACAGACGATTCAGTATTTCTCATTCAATTAATTCAGTGCTCGCTTCGCGACATGGCAAAAATACATAAAAACTCAAAATATCTATATTAGAAATTACGAAGTAAGTCCTAAACACTTATTTCCTCGGAAACATTCCAGAAAGGATTAAGCATGATTTATTTCGCGCTAATAAATAAAGGCGTTATCTTTGTTGTTGCGGAGCTTAGTCTCTCCATATTGGCAGCAAATCTATTACTCTGCTGTTTCAAATGTAAGCAAACATGTCCGCCATGTTATTTAAAAATTAGGCTTAACCGCATTTAAACATCTTTTGAATTGTTGATAATTCTACAAATATTGCTTGCAGATTTTCTAAAAGCATAAAAACCTTAACCGGAAGATAAGAACAACTTAATTCAATCAATATGCACAATTTACAAACATATAAGAGTAAAGAAACTTAGATCACTGAGCCGGGTATCAGAGTGGATATATATATAAATATATTTATATACGTTTGGTGCGGCCGATTGCAACCAAAATACGAGGTGCACATCTACATGTTATAGCAGTCCTATATACAAAATTTCAACGTTCTGAGGCTACTCGTTTATGAATTATGCGAGATACGTACGTACGTACATACGTTCTTACAGACGCCACGAAAAATTCTATTTAGAATTCCTTTTAAAGCAGTTTTATAATTTTTTTAGAGGAAAAGAGTCTTTTATTCTGTCCTTACGTACGGACGTCACGCAAAAACATAGTTAAATTGCATTCAATAGCGGTCAAATGGATATTTTCGTTGAAATATGCTGCCTGAAACTTTTCGCTTTTATAATACTTCCTTTTAACTTCGTACAAGGAAATAAAAAGAGCTGATTATCAGCCAGGTTTTTCCTTAGAAATAGAAAATTTTATCCTCGCAATCTTTTACTTTTGATGTCAATAACATTTAACTGAGTGATATTTGAGACATTTCCAAAATCTGTGAAGTTTATATTTTAGTCTAAGCTGAAAAGCACCAGCTGTCTTTGTTCTCGGCTAACGTTCTAAGTTCGCATCCCCTACTTTGAATCTAACTCCAGCTATGAGATGTCCCGACATCTGGTGGCAGGTACTTCAAGGAATAGAGAAGACGAACTCTGTAGCTTTCTTTTACTTTTTATAACACCTGTATGTCGGTTACGGAAACGGGTGTGATTTAGAGTCTTTTAAAAATAAAATAGAAAAATGTAACATTACTTTGCTCTGTAAATATAAAACGCAAAAGGCTTGCGTGCCTTTTGCGTTTTAAAAGTTTTAAAAGTTTATAAAGTGCTTGTAATTTCTCTTCCTTTTGATGAAAATTTATTTCTGTGCTTCGAGAACAATAAAAAGCTAAGTAAATTTTTAAGGATATAATTTTCCCCCTACGGAAGATAATTTTTCGACATGTGTAAAAATGATCGTTTAAGTTCATTTATATGGCATAGTATTTCTAACTTTAGCAATTATTTTTTACTACTTCCATGAATTTCTTCTGAATTATTTGTTTATAGATATATGTTTGTGTTCTTTTTGGAAATGTGGATAAATGACGTAGGATGATCTCACTGCATATTTGTCAGTTACCTTTGCAACGAAACCATATTTTCAAATGGTTACAGCCGAAAACATCGTGGAAGAAAACGTCGCGGAGAAAACAACGCAAGGCGAAAACGTCGTGCTACAAAACATCGTGGAAGAAAACATCGCAAAGAGAAAACATCGCTGTTCTAAAACATCGTGGAACAAAACATCGTCGTCGAAAATAAAGCGGTTCAAAAACTTCGGAGTTTAAAAACATCGTCGTCGAAAATATCGTGGTTAAAAATAAAGTATCTACAAATCATCGCATGACGATAACATCGCAGACATGCCTTTTTCAGGCTTTCATAACTGTAAATGGATATTCCCATAATGATTTGTGAGCGCAAGATGGAAAGAAAGATAATTTTTACTTTCACATTTTTTATTAACTAATACAGTTTTGCTGAAAAAGTAAGAAGGAAACTTAAGCGTAGAAAATTAAATGCAACTTATAGATTATACTTTTGATGAAAAATTACCAGTAAAAACTTTATAAAAAATTATTTATTAATGGTCTTTGTTAGTAAACTATTCCGGTTTAAAATTCTATTAAGTGCTATAAGTTGCATTAATTTTCTATGCTTAAGTTTCCTTCTTACTTTTTCAGCAAAAATTTATTAGTGAATAAAAAAATGTGAAAGTAAAAATTATCCATCTTTCCATCTTGAGCTCACAAATCATTATGGGAATATCCATTTACAATTATTAAAACCCGAAAGAAGTATGTCTGCGATGTTATCGTCATGCGATGATTTTTAGATACTTTTTTTTTACCACGATATATTCGACGACGTTTTTAAACTGCGAAGTTTTTGAACCGCTTTATTTTCGACGTCGATGTTTTCTCCCACGATGTTTTGTAGCACTACGTTTTCTCCGCGACGTTTTCGTCCGCGATGTTATCGGTGGACACCTTTTCAAATACATATTGATTAAATGAATGGAGATTTCTGTGGACTTTCTGTCATAAATATTTATAACCATTCGTACTGTTAGTTTCTTTCCCCTTTTATTACACACCTTGACTTTCAAGATCGCTCTTTACCATTATATTCTTCTATTATATGTAACCAAACGTCGTAACATGAAATGATTAAAAATTTCAGTTTAGTTCCCCAATTTTTAATTTAAATTTTTATCTTAAAACAGATTTCTACTTGAACAATAATTCATGCTGAGTTTTAAACGTTGTTAATAATGTACCGTAGTGAGTTAAGGAATTGAAACAAAGCAAATTTTTTACAAATTTTAAATTGATTGCCAGCTATCATCAGCAGTTTCCTCAGAACAGTTTTATTATTATTTCACTCCAAATGTTTATTCTAGTTTATTCCATGGAGTTTTATTCCAGATGACATAAGGCAGCTTAACCCTTTGCGGCACAGAATGTCCAATCTGGACACACCTAAACATTTCCTTCTGTACGCACAGAAAAATTGAATGAAAAAATATTTATAGGTTACTCTGAACGTTTTTTATTTATAGTAGATGCCAGCTCTACACAAACCAGTCCATATATTTTAGCCATGTTTAGTTTGGACCCTCATTTTTCAAAGAAAACTTCCAGACTTTTTTTAGGGTATAAAAGGAATTGTTTGAAAAGAAATTTCTCTGTTATTTTTCGGCTGTAGGCTAATCGCCTTATTCTATATTAGTTTTAAATTTTTACCTTGAAATCTTGCTTAAAATCAAACGGCCAACCCTAGGTGTGCCCAGATCGGGCTCACCGATCATTTAGGACAACTGAGAGTGTGTATTCTTTGTTTCTCCGCCTCTCATCGCTCAGTTCATTGACAACAATGCTCGTTTCAGCACTCTTTTCGACGCTCTATTCAATCATTGTGCCCACTTTGGTCACACCCACAGAATTAAAACGATAAGTGCTATCTTCACAAAATTTTACTTGTGTACTCCTCTAGGCCTAATTAGTTTGGTTATCAGGTTCAGTGTTCCTCCTTATTTGCTTTGGGAACATTAAATGACCTGACTCGGAACAGGGAGCTTACCAAAGCTATGTTCAATAATTGTGGGAAGTAGACAAGATACACAGGAAGGGTATACGAAACCCTTTATTTTTCTCTCTTTACAATGATTTCCGGGCTTCGGAATACAGAGACCAACCACTTGTGGTCTGAACGTAAGAATATAAAAATATTAACTAAACTCTAACTAAACTAACTTTGGATTAATAAACAAGTGTCTACTTGAAGATTGGCCGTATATTAACAGAAAGGCCGTATGTAGTACAGAGAACTGTTAACACTACGATACGTTTAAAATTATCAAGAGGATTAAACCTCTGGCCTTGAAGGCAACCCGCAACCGAGTAAAACTGCAATGGCAAGCGGCCTGCTCCTAATCACTCCTTCCTCTCTCTTGTTTGGCAAAAAGCCACAACTTAAGTACTTGGCGTTCGCAAGACAAATTTGCATAAATAAGTTAAAGCTTTTAATTTTGCCCGGAAGTAGAAAATAAGAAGTGATAGTAAAGATTTAAAATAAAATAAACGTTAGTAAAACTTATGATCCTTACATGCTTACCTTTTTTTAATAAAAATTCCAACTTTAAAAGGTAGCGTGCCGGGATGTTTAATGGTACTTGAGTTTAATGGTACCTTTGACTGCACTGGTTTAGACAATAAATTAGGATTTTTGCACCATTATTAAGCTTGCGTCTGTGAGAAGAGGGAAATAAGTTTGCATGGTTTTTAAGTGCGTTTTACATTCATTATTTTAGTGTACTAAAATGGATACAAGGCCTAGAAAGAGAGCAAAGACTATTATACTTAACAATCGCACATCGGTGACTCAAACAAACATTGCTTTAGCGACTGGTGTTGAAAATCGAGCGTTTCTGGACTTCTCAGGAGACACAATGAAAGTGGATCATTTTCTCCAGAAAGGAAGGATGAATATGGAATTGAAAAGAAAACAGCTCTAAACTCTGATCGATTCCCACTCCCAAATGGCACTATTAATACATAAAAAGTAGCAGAGACCTTAAAAGTGATCTGTTATCTATTGGTATTTATGTTAACATTTATGTTATTTATTTATGTAAACGTACAGCTTAGACTTCTCACTGCTTTTCGGAAGGCTAAGGCCCACCAAAAACAACTTTTGAAACGGCAATCGAAGCAAAGCGATTATCGTGGGCCCCGCAAAATACAAATTTTGGACCATAAAGGGGTATCAGAAACCCCTATACCGACAATATTAAATTGGCCATTTTCGATGTACCTTTTCTAAAAATCTGCTGTAGATACAAGCTTGGAAATTTTTTCTGTAATTAAAGTATACCTATCTGATTATACTGAAATGAGCTTTTGAAGCATTTTGAATTTTAGAGAAAATTACAGGATATTTTGTTAGGCATAGTAAAATTTAGCACTTTTCTCACACAAAAAAAAATTAAAAATTTTTTTTTCTAAGTTTATTACAAAAAGCTCATTTCAGTAAATATTAGGGAACCTAATAAATAAGCCATAAAAAGTTTAGATACCTGTGAGCAGTAGTTCCTGAGAAAAGGTACATCGAGTGTAAAAAAATCCCGTTTGGAGAAAAACGCGTTTTTATGTAAAAATCCTCATTGATCAAAGCAGTAATTGACAGATTAAAACTAAATTTTTTTACAGTTCTAATTTTCATAGAGATTAAAGAATGGTATTTTTAGAAAGATAAAAGTGTAGAGAATTTGAAAATGCAAAAATCTTAAATCACAATTTTTTGAAGATTTTGGGGTTCCAACTCCCCTAAATGACGAGATTCAGGGGAAAAAACAAGTGACTTACAAGTTATTAGACGACGCAAAGATGAATCAATAAGACAACACATCCTACAAACCCTCCAAAATAAGTGTTTTGAAGCTTTTGCACCGCAGATGGGTCTAAAAAACTAGTTCCTGTTAACGGAATGAAGAACTCTTCGTATGCTACGAAAGTGTGTTTCCAGGATGAAGAAGTAAACCTTGTAGAGACATTGGCGGGAGAAATACCTTATACACTCCCCCTTTTAAAGGAAGACCAGGGATTTTTATAGGAGACCCAATCGCCAAATCCTGGGTGAGGAGAACGATCATCCAACACCCTTTTAGTTCGGGCACCACTATAGAGACATTAGGTAATTTTTTGAATTAAAAGCAGAACATTAAAAATTAGCTATCGCCTTCGCCGGGAATCGAACCACGGACCTCTGTAATACCAGCCCAGCGCGCAGAACCACTACACCACGAAGGCACGCTAGGAAGGCGGGAGAAATACTTTATATACTCCCCCTTTTAAAGGGCGACTGGGGTTTATTAGGGTACCCAATCGTCAAATCCTGGGTGAGGAGAATCATCATCCAACACCCTTTTAGTTCGGGCGCCACTATAGAGACCTTAGGTAATTTTTTGAAACCAGATAATGAAGAAGTAGCAACCGCCTTCGCCGGGAATCGAACCACGGACACCGGCCCATCAAATTCCCAACCACCAATGTTCTGCCTTTCAAACGCCTCCTCGTAAGACATCGAGGCACGCGGCAAAAGCTTAAAAACATAATGGACAAGCTAGAAAAAATGGGCATAGACCTCTGCAGGCCGGAATAGGGCACATGCAATAAACATAATTGGCATAACGATTCTCAAAGCTTACTAAAGTAGCTAGGACAGCAATGGTATGTGTATCTATAGTATGGAAATATAACTGTTTTTAGTTATCCACGAGCCGACGTGCCGTTCAAGGCTATTAGCACAGTAATGGACAGTGCACATATAATACTATAGATGTAACGTGACATGTATTGAGCACACATCTGTTAAGCGTTATATTCACACATCTGTTAAGTGTTAAGCACACATCTGTTAAGTGTTATATTCACTTAAAAGCATTAATAATTATATAACAGTTAACTTATATGATAATTATATAACGGAAACTAAGTTAACTGTTATATAATTACTTATATGATAATTATATAACGGAAACTAAGTTAACTGTTATATAATCCAATAATTATATAACAGTAAACTTATATATTTCGTTCATATTATAACTCATAATGCACAAAATTTACATCATTTAAAGAATAGAATTATCTAATCGTCGCCACATGTTCTAATCAAATACTATAATAAAGCTAAAATGATGTATAAAAGAAATTAAGCAAACAAAACAAAAAAGAAACAGATTTACACAGACGATTGAGTATTTCTCATTTAATTAATTCAGTTCTTACTTCGCGAGAAGGCAAAAATACATAAAAACTAAAAATATCTATATTAAAAATTACGAAGTAAATCTTAAGCACTTATTTCCTCGAAAAAATTCCAGAAAGAATTAAGCATGATTTAATTGGCAATAATAAATGAATGCGTTATCTTTGTTGTTGCGAAGCTAAGTTTCTCTAGATTGGCAACAAATCCACTAGTCTCCTGTTTCAAATTTAAACATCAATGGCCGCCATGAAAAAAAGGCTTAGTGGCACTTAGACAACTTTAAAATTGTTGATAATTCTAAAAATATTGCATACAGATTTACTAAAGGCATAAAAACCTTAACCGGAAGATAAAAACAACATAATACAATCATTTTTAAAGCAAAAAATGTACAATTTACAAACATATAAGAGTAAAGAAACTGAAATCACTGAGCCGGGTAACAGAGTGGATATATATATATATATATAAATATATTTATATACGTTTGGTGCGGCCGATTGCAACCAAAATACATGTTGTAGCAGTCCTATGTACAAAATTTCAACGTTCTGAGTCTACTCGTTTTTATGCGAAATACGTACGTACATACGTTCGTACAGACGCCACGAAAAATTCTATTCAGAATTAATTTTGAAGCAGTTTTCTAATTTTTTTTGAAGGAAAAGAGTAATTTATTCTGTCCTTGCGTACAGATATCACGCAAAAACATCGTTAAATTGCATTCGATAACGGTCAAAATGGATATTTTCGTTGAAATATGCTGCCTGAAACTTTTCGCGATTACAATACTTCCTTTTTACTTCGTACAAGGAAGTAAAAAATCACCTTGCCCCAGCTAATTTGCAAACTGCAGCATTTATCTTTAAAACCTCCAAAGTGCATTTGGTGTGAATGAGTAACAGATTAAATTTTAGACTATTAATCTTATAATCAAAAAGTTCTGTTATGGCTCATTACATACGAATAATTTAGACATCCTGAAAATCTGAATCCATGATTAAAACGGGCAAAGTTTTCAAACTCATCCGCCTAAGCAATCCGGCAAAATTTAAGTTAATACGTTCATTTGGGAAAGAATGTTATCTGAAATATATCTCTCGGGTATTTTCATAAATTAAACAGAAACGCTGCATCCGTTGTTTAAGCTGTTTTGTCTTAAATCATTTCTTCTTTTCTTGAAAGGAAAAGTCGGGAAACCTGTGTGCCTCTGTATCACCTGCTTCAATGGAACTTATTTTCACTCTCGCTTATTTCTATCGGGGCGTGAAGAAATAAGGACGGGTACTTTCTTTTTTTCCTCTTTCTGCAGTTCCGTTCTCAGCTTAAAAGGCAGAAAAATTTCTGTCTCGCATTCACTTCATTAACGGTGTCTTTGAAATCCACTAAAGACTTAATGCTTAGCCTAGCTCCGCTCGAACGCTTTCTGAGTTTGCTTTTTTGTCAGCGTTAAGTGCATTCGTTGCCGTTACAAATTTCAAAATATCGTTAAAACAAGTTGCGGAAGTAATCTGCTCGAATAACTTTTGTGATTACTTTACATTTTAAGTAACGTGAAACTTTTTGAACTTTCGTAATAACGGCCAAATTTATGATAAGGCGTTTTAAGTTGTCAAAATTCTATACTCTCAACCAACGGCGAAATTATATCTTACTGATGGATAGAATTCTTCTGCAAACTTCATGATTAAATTCTAGCTCAATTCAAAAACTTAACATAAACTATATCACTAAACTATTTTTTTAAATTCCAAAAATAAAATTTCGTAACATTTTTGGCTTGTGTATTAGTTTGCTTAGAATTTTAAATTGCAAAACAGTTTATTAATTATGCCTCAAAATTCCATACTCTCAACCAACGGTGAAAATATATCATACGGATTGATAGAATTCTTCTTCAAACTTCATGATTAAATTCTAGCTCATTTCAAAAACTTAACATAAACAGTATCACTAAAGTATTTTTTTAAATTCCAAAAATATAAGAGAACTTAAAATTTCGTAACATTTTTGGCTTGTGTATTAGTTTGCTTAGAATTTTAAATTGCAAAACAGTTTATTAATTATGCCTCAAAATTCTATACTCTCAAACAACGGTGAAAATATATCATACGGATTGATAGAATTCTTCTTAAAAATTTATGATTAAATTCTAGCTCAATTCAAAACTTAACATATACTATATCACTAAAGTATTTTTTTAAATTCCAAAAATATAAGAGAACTTAAAATTTCGTAACATTTTTGGCTTATGTATTAGTTCGATTAGAATTTTAAATTGCAAAACAGTTTATTAATTATGCCTCAAAATTCTATAAATATTTATAGAATTTAAAGCAAATATATATTATATTTCTATAAATATAATATATATTTGCTTAGAATTTTAAATTGCAAAACAGTTTATTAATTATGCCTCAAAATTCTATACTCTCAACCAACGGTGAAAATATATCATACGGATTGATAGAATTCTTCTTCAAACTTCATGATTAAATTCTAGCTCAATTCAAAACTTAACATAAACTATATCACTAAAATATTTTTTTAAATTCCAAAAATAAAAGAGAACTTAAAATTTCGTAACATTTTTGGCTTGTGTATTAGTTTGCTTAGAATTTTAAATTGCAAAACATTATGCCTCAAAATTCTATACCTTAACCAACGGTGAAAATATATCATACGGATTGACAGAATTCTTTAAACTTCATGATTAAATTCTAGCTCAATTCAAAACCTTAACATAAACTATATCAATAAAGTATTTTTTTAAATTCCAAAAATAAAAGACAACTTAAAATTTCGTAACATTTTTGGCTTGTGTATTAGTTTGCTTAGAATTTTAAATTGCAAAACATTATGCCTCAAAATTCTATACTCTAAACCAACGGTGAAAATATATCATACGGATTGATAGAATTCTTCTTCAAACTTCATGATTAAATTCTAGCACAATTCAAAAACTTAACATAAAGTATTTTTTTAAATTCCAAAAATATAAGAGAACTTAAAATTTCGTAACATTTTTGGCCTATGTATTAGTTCGATTAGAATTTTAAATTGCAAAACAGTTTATTAATTATACCTCAAAATTCTATACTCTAAACCAACGGTGAAAATATATCATACGGATTGACAGAATTCTTCTTTAAACTTCATGATTAAATTCTAGCTCAATTCAAAACCTTAACATAAAGTATTTTTTTAAATTCCAAAAATATAAGAGAACTTAAAATTTCGTAACATTTTTCGCTTATGTATTAGTTCGATTAGAATTTTAAATTGCAAAACAGTTTATTAATTATGCCTCAAAATTCTATACCTTAACCAACGGTGAAAATATATCATACGGATTGACAAAATTCTTCTTTAAACTTCATGATTAAATTCTAGCTCAATTCAAAACCTTAACATAAACTATATCAATAAAGTATTTTTTTTAAATTCCAAAAATAAAAGACAACTTAAAATTTCGTAACATTTTTGGCTTATGTATTAGTTCGATTAGAATTTTAAATTGCAAAACAGTTTATTAATTATGCCTCAAAATTCTATACTCTCAACCAACGGTGAAAATATATCATACGGATTGACAGAATTCTTCTTTAAACTTCATGATTAAATTCTAGCTCAATTCAAAACCTTAACATAAACTATATCAATAAAGTATTTTTTTAAATTCAAAAATAAAAGACAACTTAAAATTTCGTAACATTTTTGGCTTGCGTATTAGTTTGCTTAGAATTTTAAATTGGAAAACATTATGCCTCAAAATTCTATACTCTCAACCAACGGTGAAAATATATCATACGGATTGATAGAATTCTTCTTCAAACTTCATGATTAAATTCTAGCTCAATTCAAAACTTAACATAAACTATATCACTAAAGTATTTTTTTAAATTCCAAAAATAAAAGAGAACTTAAAATTTCGTAACATTTTTGGCTTGTGTATTAGTTTGCTTAGAATTTTAAATTACAAAACATTATGCCTCAAAATTCTATACCTTAACCAACGGTGAAAATATATCATACGGATTGACAGAATTCTTTAAACTTCATGATTAAATTCTAGCTCAATTCAAAACCTTAACATAAACTATATCAATAAAGTATTTTTTTAAATTCCAAAAATAAAAGACAACTTAAAATTTCGTAACATTTTTGGCTTGTGTATTAGTTTGCTTAGAATTTTAAATTGCAAAACATTATGCCTCAAAATTCTATACTCTCAACCAACGGTGAAAATATATCATACGGATTGATAGAATTCTTCTTCAAACTTCATGATTAAATTCTAGCACAATTCAAAAACTTAACATAAAGTATTTTTTTAAATTCCAAAAATATAAGAGAACTTAAAATTTCGTAACATTTTTGGCTTATGTATTAGTTCGATTAGAATTTTAAATTGCAAAACAGTTTATTAATTATGCCTCAAAATTCTATACCTTAACCAACGGTGAAAATATATCATACGGATTGACAAAATTCTTCTTTAAACTTCATGATTAAATTCTAGCTCAATTCAAAACCTTAACATAAACTATATCAATAAAGTATTTTTTTTAAATTCCAAAAATAAAAGACAACTTAAAATTTCGTAACATTTTTGGCTTATGTATTAGTTCGATTAGAATTTTAAATTGCAAAACAGTTTATTAATTATGCCTCAAAATTCTATACTCTAAACCAACGGTGAAAATATATCATACGGATTGATAGAATTCTTCTTCAAACTTCATGATTAAATTCTAGCTCATTTCAAAAACTTAACATAAACAGTATCACTAAAGTATTTTTTTAAATTCCAAAAATATAAGAGAACTTAAAATTTCGTAACATTTTTGGCTTGTGTATTAGTTTGCTTAGAATTTTAAATTGCAAAACAGTTTATTAATTATGCCTCAAAATTCTATACTCTCAAACAACGGTGAAAATATATCATACGGATTGATAGAATTCTTCTTAAAAATTTATGATTAAATTCTAGCTCAATTCAAAACTTAACATATACTATATCACTAAAGTATTTTTTTAAATTCCAAAAATATAAGAGAACTTAAAATTTCGTAACATTTTTGGCTTATGTATTAGTTCGATTAGAATTTTAAATTGCAAAACAGTTTATTAATTATGCCACAAAATTCTATAAATATTTATAGAATTTAAAGCAAATATATATTATATTTCTATAAATATAATATATATTTGCTTAGAATTTTAAATTGCAAAACATTATGCCTCAAAATTCTATACTCTCAACCAACGGTGAAAATATATCATACGGATTGATAGAATTCTTCTTCAAACTTCATGATTAAATTCTAGCTCAATTCAAAACTTAACATAAACTATATCACTAAAGTATTTTTTTAAATTCCAAAAATAAAAGAGAACTTAAAATTTCGTAACATTTTTGGCTTGTGTATTAGTTTGCTTAGAATTTTAAATTGCAAAACATTATGCCTCAAATTTCTATACTCTCAACAAACGGTGAAAATATATCATACGGATTGATAGAATTCTTCTTCAAACTTCATGATTAAATTCTAGCACAATTCAAAAACTTAACATAAAGTATTTTTTTAAATTCCAAAAATATAAGAGAACTTAAAATTTCGTAACATTTTTGGCTTATGTATTAGTTCGATTAGAATTTTAAATTGCAAAACAGTTTATTAATTATGCCTCAAAATTCTATACTCTAAACCAACGGTGAAAATATATCATACGGATTGACAGAATTCTTCTTTAAACATCATGATTAAATCCTAGCTCAATTCAAAACCTTAACATAAACTATATCAATAAAGTATTTTTTTAAATTCCAAAAATAAAAGAGAACTTAAAATTTCGTAACATTTTTGGCTTGTGTATTAGTTTGCTTAGAATTTTAAATTGCAAAACAGTTTATTAATTATGCCTCAAAATTCCATACTCTCAACCAACGGTGAAAATATATCATACGGATTGATAGAATTCTTCTTCAAACTTCATGATTAAATTCTAGCTCATTTCAAAAACTTAACATAAACAGTATCACTAAAGTATTTTTTTAAATTCCTAAAATATAAGAGAACTTAAAATTTCGTAACATTTTTGGCTTGTGTATTAGTTTGCTTAGAATTTTAAATTGCAAAACAGTTTATTAATTATGCCTCAAAATTCTATACTCTCAAACAACGGTGAAAATATATCATACGGATTGATAGAATTCTTCTTAAAAATTTATGATTAAATTCTAGCTCAATTCAAAACTTAACATATACTATATCACTAAAGTATTTTTTAAATTCCAAAAATATAAGAGAACTTAAAATTTCGTAACATTTTTGGCTTATGTATTAGTTCGATTAGAATTTTAAATTGCAAAACAGTTTATTAATTATGCCTCAAAATTCTATAAATATTTATAGAATTTAAAGCAAATATATATTATATTTCTATAAATATAATATATATTTGCTTAGAATTTTAAATTGCAAAACACTTTATTAATTATGCCTCAAAATTCTATACTCTAAACCAACGGTGAAAATATATCATACGGATTGACAGAATTCTTCTTTAAACTTCATGATTAAATTCTAGCTCAATTCAAAACCTTAACATAAACTATATCAATAAAGTATTTTTTTAAATTCCAAAAATAAAAGAGAACTTAAAATTTCGTAACATTTTTGGCTTGTGTATTAGTTTGCTTAGAATTTTAAATTGCAAAACATTATGCCTCAAAATTCTATACTCTCAACCAACGGTGAAAATATATCATACGGATTGATAGAATTCTTCTTCAAACTTCATGATTAAATTCTAGCACAATTCAAAAACTTAACATAAAGTATTTTTTTAAATTCCAAAAATATAAGAGAACTTAAAATTTCGTAACATTTTTGGCTTATGTATTAGTTCGATTAGAATTTTAAATTGCAAAACAGTTTATTAATTATGCCTCAAAATTCTATACCTTAACCAACGGTGAAAATATATCATACGGATTGACAAAATTCTTCTTTAAACTTCATGATTAAATTCTAGCTCAATTCAAAACCTTAACATAAACTATATCAATAAAGTATTTTTTTTAAATTCCAAAAATAAAAGACAACTTAAAATTTCGTAACATTTTTGGCTTATGTATTAGTTCGATTAGAATTTTAAATTGCAAAACAGTTTATTAATTATGCCTCAAAATTCTATACCTTAACCAACGGTGAAAATATATCATACGGATTGACAAAATTCTTCTTTAAACTTCATGATTAAATTCTAGCTCAATTCAAAACCTTAACATAAACTATATCAATAAAGTATTTTTTTTAAATTCCAAAAATAAAAGACAACTTAAAATTTCGTAACATTTTTGGCTTATGTATTAGTTCGATTAGAATTTTAAATTGCAAAACAGTTTATTAATTATGCCTCAAAATTCTATACTCTCAACCAACGGTGAAAATATATCATACGGATTGACAGAATTCTTCTTTAAACTTCATGATTAAATTCTAGCTCAATTCAAAACCTTAACATAAACTATATCAATAAAGTATTTTTTTAAATTCAAAAATAAAAGACAACTTAAAATTTCGTAACATTTTTGGCTTGCGTATTAGTTTGCTTAGAATTTTAAATTGGAAAACATTATGCCTCAAAATTCTATACTCTCAACCAACGGTGAAAATATATCATACGGATTGATAGAATTCTTCTTCAAACTTCATGATTAAATTCTAGCTCAATTCAAAACTTAACATAAACTATATCACTAAAGTATTTTTTTAAATTCCAAAAATAAAAGAGAACTTAAAATTTCGTAACATTTTTGGCTTGTGTATTAGTTTGCTTAGAATTTTAAATTACAAAACATTATGCCTCAAAATTCTATACCTTAACCAACGGTGAAAATATATCATACGGATTGACAGAATTCTTTAAACTTCATGATTAAATTCTAGCTCAATTCAAAACCTTAACATAAACTATATCAATAAAGTATTTTTTTAAATTCCAAAAATAAAAGACAACTTAAAATTTCGTAACATTTTTGGCTTGTGTATTAGTTTGCTTAGAATTTTAAATTGCAAAACATTATGCCTCAAAATTCTATACTCTCAACCAACGGTGAAAATATATCATACGGATTGATAGAATTCTTCTTCAAACTTCATGATTAAATTCTAGCACAATTCAAAAACTTAACATAAAGTATTTTTTTAAATTCCAAAAATATAAGAGAACTTAAAATTTCGTAACATTTTTGGCTTATGTATTAGTTCGATTAGAATTTTAAATTGCAAAACAGTTTATTAATTATGCCTCAAAATTCTATACCTTAACCAACGGTGAAAATATATCATACGGATTGACAAAATTCTTCTTTAAACTTCATGATTAAATTCTAGCTCAATTCAAAACCTTAACATAAACTATATCAATAAAGTATTTTTTTTAAATTCCAAAAATAAAAGACAACTTAAAATTTCGTAACATTTTTGGCTTATGTATTAGTTCGATTAGAATTTTAAATTGCAAAACAGTTTATTAATTATGCCTCAAAATTCTATACTCTAAACCAACGGTGAAAATATATCATACGGATTGATAGAATTCTTCTTCAAACTTCATGATTAAATTCTAGCTCATTTCAAAAACTTAACATAAACAGTATCACTAAAGTATTTTTTTAAATTCCAAAAATATAAGAGAACTTAAAATTTCGTAACATTTTTGGCTTGTGTATTAGTTTGCTTAGAATTTTAAATTGCAAAACAGTTTATTAATTATGCCTCAAAATTCTATACTCTCAAACAACGGTGAAAATATATCATACGGATTGATAGAATTCTTCTTAAAAATTTATGATTAAATTCTAGCTCAATTCAAAACTTAACATATACTATATCACTAAAGTATTTTTTTAAATTCCAAAAATATAAGAGAACTTAAAATTTCGTAACATTTTTGGCTTATGTATTAGTTCGATTAGAATTTTAAATTGCAAAACAGTTTATTAATTATGCCACAGAATTCTATAAATATTTATAGAATTTAAAGCAAATATATATTATATTTCTATAAATATAATATATATTTGCTTAGAATTTTAAATTGCAAAACATTATGCCTCAAAATTCTATACTCTCAACCAACGGTGAAAATATATCATACGGATTGATAGAATTCTTCTTCAAACTTCATGATTAAATTCTAGCTCAATTCAAAACTTAACATAAACTATATCACTAAAGTATTTTTTTAAATTCCAAAAATAAAAGAGAACTTAAAATTTCGTAACATTTTTGGCTTGTGTATTAGTTTGCTTAGAATTTTAAATTGCAAAACATTATGCCTCAAATTTCTATACTCTCAACAAACGGTGAAAATATATCATACGGATTGATAGAATTCTTCTTCAAACTTCATGATTAAATTCTAGCACAATTCAAAAACTTAACATAAAGTATTTTTTTAAATTCCAAAAATATAAGAGAACTTAAAATTTCGTAACATTTTTGGCTTATGTATTAGTTCGATTAGAATTTTAAATTGCAAAACAGTTTATTAATTATGCCTCAAAATTCTATACTCTAAACCAACGGTGAAAATATATCATACGGATTGACAGAATTCTTCTTTAAACATCATGATTAAATCCTAGCTCAATTCAAAACCTTAACATAAACTATATCAATAAAGTATTTTTTTAAATTCCAAAAATAAAAGAGAACTTAAAATTTCGTAACATTTTTGGCTTGTGTATTAGTTTGCTTAGAATTTTAAATTGCAAAACAGTTTATTAATTATGCCTCAAAATTCCATACTCTCAACCAACGGTGAAAATATATCATACGGATTGATAGAATTCTTCTTCAAACTTCATGATTAAATTCTAGCTCATTTCAAAAACTTAACATAAACAGTATCACTAAAGTATTTTTTTAAATTCCTAAAATATAAGAGAACTTAAAATTTCGTAACATTTTTGGCTTGTGTATTAGTTTGCTTAGAATTTTAAATTGCAAAACAGTTTATTAATTATGCCTCAAAATTCTATACTCTCAAACAACGGTGAAAATATATCATACGGATTGATAGAATTCTTCTTAAAAATTTATGATTAAATTCTAGCTCAATTCAAAACTTAACATATACTATATCACTAAAGTATTTTTTTAAATTCCAAAAATATAAGAGAACTTAAAATTTCGTAACATTTTTGGCTTATGTATTAGTTCGATTAGAATTTTAAATTGCAAAACAGTTTATTAATTATGCCTCAAAATTCTATAAATATTTATAGAATTTAAAGCAAATATATATTATATTTCTATAAATATAATATATATTTGCTTAGAATTTTAAATTGCAAAACACTTTATTAATTATGCCTCAAAATTCTATACTCTCAACCAACGGTGAAAATATATCATACGGATTGATAGAATTCTTCTTCAAACTTCATGATTAAATTCTAGCTCAATTCAAAACTTAACATAAACTATATCACTAAAGTATTTTTTTAAATTCCAAAAATAAAAGAGAATTTAAAATTTCGTAACATTTTTGGCTTGTGTATTAGTTTGCTTAGAATTTTAAATTGCAAAACATTATGCCTCAAAATTCTATACTCTCAACCAACGGTGAAAATATATCATACGGATTGATAGAATTCTTCTTCAAACTTCATGATTAAATTCTAGCACAATTCAAAAACTTAACATAAAGTATTTTTTTAAATTCCAAAAATAAAAGAGAACTTAAAATTTCGTAACATTTTTGGCTTGTGTATTAGTTTGCTTAGAATTTTAAATTGCAAAACATTATGCCTCAAATTTCTATACTCTCAACAAACGGTGAAAATATATCATACGGATTGATAGAATTCTTCTTCAAACTTCATGATTAAATTCTAGCACAATTCAAAAACTTAACATAAAGTATTTTTTTAAATTCCAAAAATATAAGAGAACTTAAAATTTCGTAACATTTTTGGCTTATGTATTAGTTCGATTAGAATTTTAAATTGCAAAACAGTTTATTAATTATGCCTCAAAATTCTATACTCTAAACCAACGGTGAAAATATATCATACGGATTGACAGAATTCTTCTTTAAACATCATGATTAAATTCTAGCTCAATTCAAAACCTTAACATAAACTATATCAATAAAGTATTTTTTTAAATTCCAAAAATAAAAGAGAACTTAAAATTTCGTAACATTTTTGGCTTGTGTATTAGTTTGCTTAGAATTTTAAATTGCAAAACAGTTTATTAATTATGCCTCAAAATTCCATACTCTCAACCAACGGTGAAAATATATCATACGGATTGATAGAATTCTTCTTCAAACTTCATGATTAAATTCTAGCTCATTTCAAAAACTTAACATAAACAGTATCACTAAAGTATTTTTTTAAATTCCTAAAATATAAGAGAACTTAAAATTTCGTAACATTTTTGGCTTGTGTATTAGTTTGCTTAGAATTTTAAATTGCAAAACAGTTTATTAATTATGCCTCAAAATTCTATACTCTCAAACAACGGTGAAAATATATCATACGGATTGATAGAATTCTTCTTAAAAATTTATGATTAAATTCTAGCTCAATTCAAAACTTAACATATACTATATCACTAAAGTATTTTTTTAAATTCCAAAAATATAAGAGAACTTAAAATTTCGTAACATTTTTGGCTTATGTATTAGTTCGATTAGAATTTTAAATTGCAAAACAGTTTATTAATTATGCCTCAAAATTCTATAAATATTTATAGAATTTAAAGCAAATATATATTATATTTCTATAAATATAATATATATTTGCTTAGAATTTTAAATTGCAAAACACTTTATTAATTATGCCTCAAAATTCTATACTCTCAACCAACGGTGAAAATATATCATACGGATTGATAGAATTCTTCTTCAAACTTCATGATTAAATTCTAGCTCAATTCAAAACTTAACATAAACTATATCACTAAAGTATTTTTTTAAATTCCAAAAATAAAAGAGAATTTAAAATTTCGTAACATTTTTGGCTTGTGTATTAGTTTGCTTAGAATTTTAAATTGCAAAACATTATGCCTCAAAATTCTATACTCTCAACCAACGGTGAAAATATATCATACGGATTGATAGAATTCTTCTTCAAACTTCATGATTAAATTCTAGCACAATTCAAAAACTTAACATAAAGTATTTTTTTAAATTCCAAAAATATAAGAGAACTTAAAATTTCGTAACATTTTTGCTTATGTATTAGTTCGATTAGAATTTTAAATTGCAAAACAGTTTATTAATTATGCCTCAAAATTCTATACTCTAAACCAACGGTGAAAATATATCATACGGATTGACAGAATTCTTCTTTAAACTTCATGATTAAATTCTAGCTCAATTCAAAACCTTAACATAAACTATATCAATAAAGTATTTTTTTAAATTCCAAAAATAAAAGAGAACTTAAAATTTCGTAACATTTTTGGCTTGTGTATTAGTTTGCTTAGAATTTTAAATTGCAAAACATTATGCCTCAAAATTCTATACTCTCAACCAACGGTGAAAATATATCATACGGATTGATAGAATTCTTCTTCAAACTTCATGATTAAATTCTAGCACAATTCAAAAACTTAACATAAAGTATTTTTTTAAATTCCAAAAATAAAAGACAACTTAGAATTTCGTAACATTTTTGGCTTATGTATTAGTTTGCTTAGAATTTTAAATTGCAAAACAGTTTATTAATTATGCCTCAAAATTCTATATCTTAACCAACGGTGAAAATATATCATACGGATTGACAGAATTCTTCTTCAAACTTCATGATTAAATTCTAGCTCAATTCAAAAACTTAACATAAAGTATTTTTTTAAATTCCAAAAATATAAGAGAACTTAAAATTTCGTAACATTTTGGCTTATGTATTAGTTCGATTAGAATTTTAAATTGCAAAACAGTTTGTTAATTATGCCTCAAAATTCTATACTCTAAACCAACGGTGAAAATATATCATACGGATTGATAGAATTCTTCTTAAAAATTTATGATTAAATTCTAGCTCAATTCAAAACTTAACATATACTATATCACTAAAGTATTTTTTTAAATTCCAAAAATAAAAGAGAACTTAAAATTTTGTAACATTTTTGGCTTGTGTATTAGTTTGCTTAGAATTTTAAATTGCAAAACAGTTTATTAATTATGCCTTTAAAGTATGTTGACCTGCGTATAGAATAGCATTTAATTGTACATCTCACTTCGAACCTCAATAAGGAACTTTCAAAGGATAAGGAACGGGGGACGTGGACACTATGCCTCTAGCACACGGTTAATTAGTATAGCACCACGTCCATCATGATCTAGAGAACCCTTAAGATAACACTAATTTAAATACGTGAGTACGTAATTGAAAATGAATGATTGATTACAAACAATTGTGGTATACCTTGGCAGTAAAAATTGTTGCATTTGTGTAAATAACAGGTTACGATACATTTAACATAATACGATGTAATTAAGAAGTGATGTGTGTTATTGTATAAGACTTCTAACAAGTGATATAGAATTATACGTAACACATGATACAGCGCGAGGATAAACTCCTGAAGAGAAGTCAAACATGTAACTATAGAGAGATTATAATATGATAAAAATACAGTACAGTATGATAAAAATGCAGTATAGGATGATAAAAATACAGTAGTTTACAGCAGATTACAGAAATGATGAATACAAAGGTATGGACTAATATGTTTGCGGTAAAATACATTGAAAATATTATGCCAGTTAAAAATAGACATGCATATGACATGATACAGTTGTAGTATACCTTGGTAATAAAGATTTGTTCCATTTGTGTAAATAAAAGTTTACGATATATTTAACATAATACGATGTAATGAAAAAGGGATATATGTTATTGCATAAGACTTCTGATAAGTGATATATGATTATACTTAATACATGATACAGCACGAGGAGAAGTGAAACATATAGTTATAGAGAGATAATGGTTTGATAAAAATGCTTTTAAAAGGAACTTTTAAAAATGAAATCGCAGTTTCATTCATCTCATTAACATATTTAAATTGTATATCATTTTTAAAAATTTTAGAAAAATTTATCTTGGCCCTTCACACTTTTTTTTTCGACTTTTGGCCCGCGACCGAAACGCCTGATCTACACCCTTTACACCTTCGAGAAGCTATTGTTTTTCTTGCTCTTTTCTCAGCTTTCTAGTAATTGCTTCAAGAGTATCTGATTTGTGTTCAGTGTGTGTGTGTGTATTGAGAATACGGCAAAGCACACTAGGGCTATCTGCCTAAGGGGAGGGATGCCTTTCGTGGAGGACTTTCTAAGGGAAACTGGCTGGTATACACGTTACACATGGGGAAAACCACGAAAACGCCCATGCAGCCAGCCCGTTCGCGGGATTCGAACCTCGGACCGAACTAATACTGTTCAGCGACTTTACCGCTCGGCCGCTGGTGGGCTGAGTTGTGTTCAGAGAGCACAGATTGTCTGGTCTGAAACATTTTGTCATTTTACAAATTCCACAACCGTTCCGGTTACAGATTTTCACGAAAATTCCGAACCTCCGAAGGATGCTTCGTCGTCATAAAAAAAAAATTGTTTTGACTCAATAGGCATCGAAATAAAACTCCGAGTTGCAAAAGCGACAGGCGAAACATAATTTGTGAAAAACTTGGATGACACCATCTCATTATTTCCCTTTTACAAATCAGGCAGGTCGAGTGGGATTCACTTATGATTATTAAATTCGCTTTTCTTTATTCCATGAAAATATAAAATAATTTAATTCGTTAGTTCATGAAATATCGGTACTTTTATGAATATAAAATATATTTTGGACACCATATCAGGTTCAGTGTTTCTCCTTACTTGCTTTGGGAACATTCAAGAACCTGACTCGGAACAGGGAGCTTACTAAAGCTATGTTCAATAAATGTGGGAAGTAGACAAGATACACAGGAAGGGTATACGAAACCCTTTATTTTTCACTCTTTACAATAATTTCCGGACTTCGGAATACAGAGACCAACCACTTGTGGTCTGAACGTAAGAATATAAAAATATTAACTAAACTCTAACTTAACTTTGGAATAACAAACAAGGGCCTACGTGGAAGATTGGCCGTATATTAACAGGAAGCCGTATGTAGTACAGATAACTGTTAACACTACAATACGTTTAAAATTATTAAGAGGATTAAACCTCTGGCCTGGAAGGCAACCAGCAACCGAGTAAAACTGCTAAGGCAAGCGGCCTGCTTCTACTAACTCCTTCCTCTCTTGCTTGGCAAAAAGCCACAACTTAAGTACTTGGCGTTCGCCAGACAAATTTGCATAAATAAGTTAAAGCTTTTAATTCTGGCCGGAAGTAGAAAATAAGAAGTGATAGTAAAGATTTAAAATAAAATAAACGTTAGTAAAACTTAAGATCCTTACAACCATGCCAGTGTACTATTTTAAGCTTAGGTCACGTTTCTTTAATAGCTTATAAGGTATTTCTCCCGCCTTCCTAGCGTGCCTTCGTGGTGTAGTAGTTCTGCAGGCTGGGCCTGTATTCCAGATGTCCGTGGTTCGATTCCGGCGAAAGCGGTTGCATAATTTTCGTCTCTCCTGCTTCCAAAAACACCTGATGTGTCTACAATCTGATTTACTTATGTGTTTTTCTTTTCAGATCTGTGGCGTTCTGCATAGTATGCAAATGCAGGTAAAGAAATTTTTATTTAAATATGATTTTAAAAATCGGAAATGATGTTGTACGAAACTGTCGAGTGCTATTTTTGTTTCAATATTACAGAGGCTGTTCGCATATTTTTTAGACGATTTTGGTAAGCGGTAATAAAAAATCGTTTCCTGCAAAAGAAGTAATTGCAATTGTACTATGTTTTTAAAAGTCAAAATTATCGTCTGTGGCTTGCAAGTTTTGTTTTTATTCAAAATGGCGAATTTAACAAAGCAGTGGTTCGAAGGCTACATTTACGCTCTTTCCGAAGAGAAATATGCATACTCCGTTATCCAAAAACGATGTGAGAGTCATGGTTTTGTGATATCTAAAGCGTCGATAGGTAATATCATCGACAAGAAAGGAAAAAACGTCAAATTGGACCCTCAAGTGGGACGAAAATTCCAAACAAGTATCCAAGGAAAAGAACGGACATCTTCGACTATTGCAAAGGTACGTTGTTTAATGTTAAAAGAAAATTCCCCTAGTCAAAGGACAGTTGCAAAATCATTAAAATGCTCTGTGTCCACTGTAAACAAAATGACAAACGTTGATTTAAATCTTAAGAAAGCGGAAAACGCAATGTGCATCGTCTTCTTCTAAAGCATATCGCTCAACGCAGGACACGCTGCAGAATTATCTATGAGAAACACTTATCCAAAGAAAAATGGAAAACAATTGTCATAATAGATGAAGCATGGGTGTATTTAATGTGGGTGCCCAAATTTGAAATTTGGAATTTGTTTTATTATCGATTTCATATTTTGTAAATCTTTAACGAATTTTTGAGTAACAAATTCAACGGTTTGAAAGCGAGCATTGGCAAAAATCTACGGGGGGAGGGGGAAGAATTTTTTTATCTCCAGCGCGCGGAACTGTGTATCGGAAATTCTAAAGATAGGCTCATTTTAAAATTATTTCGCGACATTGCTATTAAACTGAATTGTAACAAAAAAAGAGCCATTTATTATCATAAAAAGGGAGAAAAAAATTTAAGTACATGGTTCAAAGAATCGAAAGAAAGTTTTCTTAAGGGATTCATGATTGTTGCTGGTTTTCTTATAATGGCAAGTTAAAAATAAAGAGAGTGCAAAAAAATGTCAAGATTAACTCCAAATACTATCAAGAACATATTTTATCGCTAATTTGTCTGAAGGAAATACTATCGCTTTACGCACAGTGCCATCCATCTGTGAGACTCCATCAGGACAAAGCTAGCAGTCGCACATCAAAATCCACTGTAAATTTTCTAAACGAAATGGAACAAAAAACTGGTATCAAGGCCATACCCTTCACTGATATCCCTACTAAATCTTCCGATGTGTCACCAATGGATTTTTGTGTTTTCGGACTTTTAAAAACTGCATTATCCAAACGTTGTCCCCAAACCCTAACTGTACTGTGGAAAGCTGCTCGGGAGGAATGGGATAGAATACCACTTCTGCCACTTGAAAAGGCATTATTATCCTGGAACTTGCGGTGTCGAAAGAAAGTTCAGGATTAGGGATGTCAAAGAGAACATTTAAAACACAAGAATTTTATGTAATTTAGTTTTGTGAATACAATATACATCGTCTAAAAAATGTTTGAACAGCCTCTGTAAATGCCATTTGTAAGCGGCGCATCGTGTAGTCATGACTTCTTTAAGAGGATTTATTAAAATAACCGCCAAATAATAAATCTTCACAAGTTGCGTGCTGAAATCAGTGAGTATTAATTAGGGGTGTGTCTGGCGACGCGAAAGCAGACGATTATTAAAAATACATTCCTACGTGAACTGATTTCTTTAAGAGGTAGTTTCACTTCAGTGCGCTGTTATTAACGAAGTTTTGAAATACGACGACGAAGTTTAATTTTATAATTCAGTTATGTCCTTAACTTTATGTTCAGCATGCTAATTAAACAGCTATGACTTTAAAAGCAGTTTTGATAAGTAACAATATAAAGTAATTTAAACGCAGGGATATATAATTGAAAACATTCGAAAACATATGTCGTATCTAGTTGTTTTCTGTTTTCGACCTAGTTACTTTGTTATATCTCGCATAATTTCATATTTTATTATTCCATGTCACTTTGTTTTCTTTTATAATGCGCAATGGCGTATATGAAACAGAGAATGGAATCTAAATTTTCCTGTTTATTCAGTTTTATTTGCGGTATTTGCTACATTGAATACACAAATTATGTATTTGAAATAAAAAATTATACAAAATAAAAAAATTCTGAAAGTTACACCAAACAGATTAGTCCAGAGGGGCTTTGCCCCTGAAGGACTATTGGATTCGTTTTGCGATTTTGCGTTGAATCACTATAAATGTCTGTTTCACTTTTCAAACTGTTGCCACCAAATGTTAGAGTCCTGCATTATATTTGAAGAAATTAAATAATGAAAAATCTGCATAAATGTATGTACATTTCTCGCATTGTGATAAAACAACGGTACGCAGAGCCATCGAATTTTGAATGACGTAATCCTACTGCGAGTATGGGAATGTGGGTGCCCAAATTTGAAATTTGGAATTTGTTTTATTATCGATTTCATATTTTGTAAATCTTTAACGAATTTTTGAGTAACAAATTCAACGGTTTGAAAGCGAGCAATGGCAAAAATCTACGGGGGGAGGGGGAAGAATTTTTTTATCTCCAGCGCGCGGAACTGTGTATCGGAAATTCTAAAGATAGGCTCATTTTAAAATTATTTCGCGACATTGCTATTAAACTGAATTTTATGATTTAAGTGCGAAGAACATGATATTTAATAAATAAAGGTAATACACAAAACGTTTAAAAAACACCCCTTTGCACGTAATTTAAAGTCTGAAATCTTTCAGTTTTTTTTTTTTTTTTTTTTTTTTTTTTTTTTTTTTTTTTTTTTTGTTTACAGACATATACACGTTTTAAGGGCATCTGGGCTAACGTCGTTTTGGACTAAATATATTTAAAAGGAGCATGTATTTAAAAGGAGCATATATTTAGAATTTACGATAGACAGGCTCACACAATGTAGACAAAAATGTTTTTCCTCACAGTGTTGCCACTGCTGGCTTTGAAATTGTTGAATTTATTAATCAAAATAATTCGCTAAAGTTTTACAAAATATGACACAGACAATAAAATAAATTCAAAATCGTAAAGTCGGGTTTTCAGTTGCTGATATTCGGGTAGAGAATTACGTTAGTAAAAAACCGGATGGTTCTAGTCATCGTTATGTTTTCAAAATGTGAGAAACATACTTACATTCATGCATATTTTTCATTATTTAATTTCTTTAAATATAATACAGGGCGATAATATTTGGTGACAACAATTTGAAAAGTGGTACAACTCTTTTAGTGATTCTACACAAAATGCCGTTACGAGACTAAGCCATTTCGGGCTAAAAACATGTATTAAGGTTTTGTAATATTTGATTACACTTAAGCAATTCTTCAATCATTCAAAAATTGTAATAAGTGTAACAAACTGAAAATCTATATTATCAGATTTTTACTCATTTTAGTCTCAGAAAAAACGTTAACGCTAGCTAATACATACAGTGTCTCATAAAAGTGATGGGACACTTGTGCTTTACAAAAGCAAACTGTAGTAAAATAAATTTAAAAAACAGTAAAAAATTTTTTGGGGTGTGTTTCATACTTAAATTTAGTAACAATTATTACATAACATACATTTTCTCAAAATATTAAAATATTAATTTAATAAAAATGCAATTGTTTAGAACGGAGCGAAAAATGGCACACATAAGTGATGGGACACTTACTTTTCCATCAAATATTTATCCAAAGATTTTACTTTTTATAAGGTTTCAATATTTTGTTGGATTTCCTTTTCCTTTTAAAACATAATTTAATCTTCTTGGGATGGATTCCACTAATTTTTTTGTGATTTCTGGAGTGATTTTACTCCATTCTTCATGAAGCACCGATTTTAATTGTTGTTTTGAAGAAATGGTGTGTTTGCGAATTCTTGATTCCAATTCTTGCCAAATATTATTCTCTATAGGATTTAAGTCTGGAGATTGTGGTTGTGTTTTTATTATTTCAGAACAGTTATACAGCAGCTAGAGTCTAACGTTCAAAGCAGTGAGCTTAGGGTCATTGTCCTGGTAGAATTTAAAATCGTTATGAAGGGTCAATTTTTATGCTGAAGATTTCAAATTTTGATTTAAAATGTCAATATACTTGTACTGATCCATTATACTGTCTATAAAAACAAGATTAACAACTCCAGCGGACGACATAGACCCCCATACCATAACTCCTCATCCACCATGTTTTACTGTGGGCACCAAGTTCTGTTTGCGAAATTCTTCCCTGGGCTTTCTCCACATCAAGATTCTACCGTCAGAACCAAATATATTAAATTTACTCTCATCAGCAAATATAACTTCATTCCAGTAATCAGAATTCTTATTTATGTTGGATTTTGCGAAAGCCAGTCAGAGTTTTCTATTCTTTTCACTTACGAAGGATTTTTTCCTGGCTGCTCTACCGTGATATCCAGCAGATCGAATTACTTTTCTAATAGGCTCAGGATTAACAATTACTCCATATAATGCTTGTAAATCAGCAGCAATTTTAGGAGCACTCATTCTTGGATTTTTTTTAATATTTCGAACGATAATTCGCTTGGATAGTTTTGATGGTCGGCCAGGTCTTCTTTTATCCTGAATCATATGATTCTTTTTATATCGTTTAATGATATTGAAAACTGTTGAAGGACTCAAGTTAACTGTTTTTGCTGTTTCTCTAATAGATTTTCCAAGTTCAATATGCAAATTAATAACTAATTTTCGAATTTCAGGCAAAGTTTCTTTTCGTTTAGCATTCATAGCTGCACAGAGTTAAAAAACACAAAAATTTCAAAACAAACTGGAGAGAAAGACTGCAGACGATTTTATAAATTATTGCCAATTGCTTTTGAGTAAAAATAAATACCCCAAAAGATATTTTTATAGCTTACTTCAGACGATTTTTGTTGCATAGTACGTAGTGTGCCATCACTTATGTGAGCCATTTTTTGCTCCGTTCTAAACAATTGTATTTTTATTAAATTAATATTTTAATATTTTGAAAAAATGTATGTTATGTAATATTTGTTACTAAATTTAAGTATGAAACACACCCACAAAAACGTTTTACGTGTTTTTTCTTAATTTATTTTATTGCAGTTTCCTTTTGTAAAGCATAAGTGTCCCATCACTTTTTTGAGACACTGTAGATGCTAAAATATTCAAATTTTTGGCAATATTCGATGAGAATGGGTACTTTGCTGTAATAAAAGCAGATAGATTTTTTGGTGACCTATTTATGTTATAAAATCATCTGTCATTTCACCTGTGCAGTTTCGAAATTTGTTAAAACGAACCTTAGGTAAATAGGAGCCCAAAACACTGAAAGGGCATTGGAAAATCACCTAAGGCAGTGGTGCCCAACCTTTGGCCTATAGAGAGCAGATTTTGGCGTATCGCGAGCACATTTCCCAAACATCAACATTTTTGTTAAACATATTTACAATTTTATGTGATACACCTCAAATTATTAATTTCGGCAAATGGGTTTGAGATGAATAATACTATTGGTTGAAATTTATTGAAATCAGAGAAGCAGAGTTCAAAATGTTTTTTCAGTGCTTTTAGACTTTCTGAGTATTTCTCTGTTTCAATTGCCTTGTGGTTATTAATATGGCTTGATAAATTCTAAAACTGGGTTAAATTGTTTTCTTTAAGGGGACTCATACACCTTAAACCCCTTATGATCTTCGAATATGTGATTGTTGCAAGAATTGAGATATTTTATTTATTTTAAATGCAATTACTTCCATCTTTTTACAGCTTACTACATAATATAGCTGCTTTGGGAACTAGTAACCAGAAAGTTTGTGTTGCCACAAATATTTTTGTAA